>NC_090730.1:117299399-117339399 GCF_036898095.1 Palaemon carinicauda | reverse complement strand
GATACTGTTGAAGTAAGGCTTGAGAACGTTGCAGAAGGGCGGCTAAAGCTCGTATGAAACTGGCACGATGACCGGATTCGAAGATTTCACAAAAAAGGTGGCATCAAGAAGGGACATCAGAGGTTTTCTGCGTCTGATGAGACGATGCTGGTACGGTGACGTCAGGCTTGAGAACGTTGCAGAAGGGAGACTAAAGTTCAGATGAAACTGGCACGATGACCGGATTCGATTCGAAGACGTCACAAAAAGGGTGGCATCAAGAAGGGACATCATAGGTCTTCTCCCAGGAATTCGATGATACTGTTAAATTAAGGCAGGCTGCAGGCAGTGTTGGCTACTTCTCGTTACAAGCAGGAAGGGCTGGCTGCTTCAATTTGTTTCTTCTTCTCGGCCATAACAGGATTTTTTTGAGATAGGCTTTTGTTGTCTGAAGGGAAGGTTAGAATCTGGCTCTATCAGACTTCTGGTCTTCTCTGTTTCTTATCTCGTTAGGACTTGCATCTCTTCTGCTTCTGACATAGTTCCTCTCTAGTCTTATGTTCTGTCCTATCTCTCTTGGACATTTTTTTGTTGAAGTTTATATACCCATGTATGGGCAGAGTTAATTACAGTGGGCAGTGGTCATCTCCATAGAAGGCGTTCTTTTTAACAATTCTGCATCTCTATTGGCTTCCCCAAAGACGCCCACTTCGATAACGCCATGGAAGCTTTTACAGTAGAAGAAATTTCTGATGCAATCTAGACTACGTGTTAAGTCTTAACAAAAGGGAAGCACGTGTCCTTCTATGATGACATATATCTTAAACAAGGATTTCCCTCAGGCTCGGTTTCCCAAAATATGCTAACTGCACTTATCAAGATGATGACATCTTGGTCAAAAGAGGACAGTTTCCTTATCACGGCAGGCGCTCTCGGCGAGGCTTGGTTTACTTCCAAAAGGTTGACGACAATGAAGTGATGACAGGATTGCCCAAACAGGCCCGTAGACGAATCTTGTCTCGCCTCACTGCTCACACTTTGGGAATAGATATTTTTGTCTTTTATTATATCCTTTTAAAAGTAGTGTATCTACCCATGAGACACACACACACACCTATATATATATATATATATATATATATATATATATATATATATATATATATATATATATATATATATGTATATATATATATTTGTGAGTAATTTTGTGTGTGTATGGAAGTGATTGTACATGTGTGCATATTTCTTTCATAAGAAGTACAGCAACACATAATTCTTATAATGAATTCTAAATCCTAGGTAAGAGCTGGTTCCGGAGAAAGCCTGATTTTCAAAGGCAGAATTTTAATGGTAAATGCAAATCGAATTAAAGTTACAATAACTTTCAATTGCAACAGCAAAGAAAAGCGGCATAAAATCTGAATATTGAAACCTTTGGCATTTCAATGTCGTTAGATCTTTTTAACCATTATCACATGAGAGAGAGAGAGAGAGAGAGAGAGAGAGAGAGAGAGAGAGAGAGAGAGAGAGAGAGAGAGAGAGAGAGAGAGAGAGAGATCTATAATCATTACATTGAAATTCTCTTGTGGGCGAAAAGAATACTTTAAAGGTGGGTATCGTTATATTTCCATTAAATGATTTAAGTAGGCCAGTAGAATAATGTCTAATCATCAATATTTCATAGAATTAAAGCGTGACTTTGATGGTGTAGCTACAAAAGAAAAAATAATATTACCAAAAAAAATGTCAAACCAAAACTCTCCTTAAAACAGCATGTTGTGTAATTAACTCAAAGAAAGGTTAATCTAGAAAGCTCCCTGTAGAGAATTGGGTTCCCCTGCTGTATGGAGCCGGAAAAACAGCCATCAAATATAAAATATAAATATAAGTATAACAAAACAAGAAAGCTCACACGCGTCTGAACACATACATAAAAACATTCACACTGTTGAATATTTAAAACACACATGCATGTTTACATATATATATATATATATATATATATATATATATATATATACATATATATATATATATATGTATATATATGTATATATATATTTATATATGTATATATGTATATATATATATATATATATATATATATATATATATATATATATATATATATATATATATATATATATATATATATATATATATAGTAATTATGGACACCGTCACCCCTTTAAACTAGAGTGGTTTAAAAAACGGTACTCTACCACAGTTGCATGAGCCGCCGATAAACTCCCGTCAGTTTGACGGATCATTCAATGCCATTTCCCGTTCGTGCTCCTGGTCCTTGTTGTATTCATCCTCACCAATATTTCAAAGCACAATTCAATTAACGCTCAGTATTTAATCAAGGCCATCCTAATCTAATTCAATAGTCCAAATAGAAGCTGTCTAAATTCGCAATCGTCTTTGTTGCAGTCTAACACAAATATCAGTATTCACAGACACAGGAAAAAGAACTTCCTTCGTCTAAAAATATGAGGAAAATAGAGAAAGTACGATCTGCTAATAAATAGAAAAAAAAAATCAAGAATATTCCTAGCTGCTTAAACTATGTCATTATATACAAAATAAATAAAGAATGAATTCTGTCTTTTACAACCACACCAAATCAAGGTAAAATAATAATAGTTGATGATGAATAATAATACTTCCAATATGATAGTAGTGAATCCAATCATTCAGAAATAATATCCTTCTTTTAAGGCAATCAAAGTATATAAGCGAACATTCAAGATGTTCGTTACCGTCTTCATCTATCTAAAGAAATCAAATTTATATAAACAAACCATTACCTACCCTAGCCAATCAAGATTAGATAAAATGTAAATGTTATAAAAACATAAAAAACTATTTTTGACGGTATATACAGTATACACACACACATATATATATATGTGTGTGTGTATATATACTGTATATATATATATATATATATATATATATATATAATATATATATATATATATATATATATATATATATATATATATATATATACTGTATATATATGTGTGTGTGTGTGTTTGTGCGTGTATGTGTATGTGTTTGTATATATATATATATATATATATATGTATATGTATAAATATACATATATATACATATATATATATATATATATATATATATATATATATATATATATGCATATATATTATATATACAGAATTTATTTTATATTTAGATTGGGTAAATGTAGGAACTAATATTAATGGAGACTTTCTCAACAACTTATGATTTGCAGATGGCATAGTACTGTTCAGTGAATCATGGGAGGAATGGTAAAAGATGTTATTAGATTTGAATAGACTTAGTAGAAATGTAAGACTTAAAATGAAAGTGATAAAACTAAGATAATGATCAATGAAAATACAGAAACACAACATATAAGGGTTATGGACGAACCTCTAGATATTGTTAACAAATATATGTAATTGAGACAGACAGTAAGTGTTTCTCCAGGACATGAGACCAAAATTAAAAGAAGGATAAGCATGGGATGGAGAGATTGTAGTAAAAGAAATGAGATTATGAAAAGTAAAATATCAATTTCTCTCGAAAGAAAAATATTTAAGCCGACGGTCCTACCTATATTAACTTAAAAGTCAGAAATTTGGAGCCTTACTAAAGCTTAGAACATAAGCTAATTACACCTCAAAGAGTTATGGAAAGAATAATAATGGGAATAACATTAAGGGACAGAAAAAGTGTAGAGGATATTCTATCAACATGTAAGAGAAAGAAATGGACATGGGAAGAAACAGAAAAATTATAATAACAGATAATAGAGGGACATTAAGAACAACAAAAGGGATCCATAGATATTACAAAAGAATCAGGGGAAGGAAGAGATGGCCATGGATTAATGAACAATCCTGCAGTGGACATGCAATGGCTGATGATGATGATGTATATGTTTACATAATTATGCAGCCCATATACATAGTAATTTATATATATATATATATATATATATGTATATATATATATATATATATGTATGTATGTATGTATATATATACACATATATAAACGCACGTACATACGCATACACTTAACTATATATATATATATATATATATATATATATATATATATATATATATATATATATATATATACTGTATATATATATATGTGTGTGTGTGTGTGTGTGTGTGTGTATTCCAGGGGTAAGTGAAAAACGTTTTAATTTTCCATTCAACTGACGCCTTTTCACAGCCTAAATACCTCCAACTATAGTTGTCAAGTTTAAACAAATATGAGAAATCCGCTATGGCTCTCCGCTTGTTATATTGCTTTAGGGAGGACATATATCCATGCTTAGTACTAAACAAAAAAGAATAATAATTCATGTCATGTATAATTGGCAGTTTGCGTCATTTCTCTCTAGCATTCAGCTACTTCCGGCTCAGAGTCAAGTATAGAATGGAGTTCAGTAAAGGCAGGTGTGCGTATATGCTTGATTATGTGTATATACTGATGTGTGGTTGGATGGTTTATGAAAGTAGAACAGCGATATGTTGGTGCGTAAATCTTTTGCGTATATATGATTAATTTTTCAAGCGTCTCAGTAGAAATCCCCATTCGAATTACTCTATAAAAGTGGATTGGAAATGAATATACCACACTATTTGCTCTCTCTCTCTCTCTCTCTCTCTCTCTCTCTCTCTCTCTCTCTCTCTCTCTCTCTCTCTCTCTCTCTCTCATTATGGTGGTTAAATCTGAAGGAATGCGTCTTTCAGCTCACTTCATAAAGTATTTATTACATTTCCCCGGGCAATATCTGAATCTTCGCTTGGAAGGAAGTGGCTATTAACGACAAATACAGATGAATTGTTCAGATTATGACAAAAGGGCCACATTTGGTGTAGATGAAGTTTGGATAATAAATTTTCCTCTTTCTATTACTTCCACCAAATCTTCTCTGGGTAACGAGGACGGATACTATGTTAGAGTTGGGTTATTAATTTTATATGAAAAATACAAAGATCATCATAGTTATATTACATCTTATACATTCCTTTTGAATATGGTGAAATTTTTGAAAATAGGATTCTATTTAAATAAAATCATCATGAGACATATAAAATTACTTCTGTGTCCTCCTTAATGTGAGCTTTAGTAATTCAAAGATGACTATCCTGTAGGGTTAAATATGACATAAATCTTCTCGTCAATGTCTGCTTGGAGGAATATAGGTGACATTTGGGTAGGAAAATGATGGGGGAACGGTGTTTACTTCAGCAGTATGGGCATAGTATGGATATACTGTAAATAATGATGAAATGGCAGAATATTGCACTGTTGTTTTTCGTTACAAGGAAACATGTCATACTTTGCCATTTTTTGGAAATGACATAAACTTCTTTTCCCATGCCATAAGTATTAGCAAGAGACTTTAAATACATTTAAGCAGCAACTTTTAAGGGATAATGCTACAATGCTTCAGCTTATGCTATATAAAATCAGCTATCCTAACTGAAAAGTGGAACATTTCTGTGGCGAGTAAGTACTTGTATCAAATATATATAATGTAACATGAATATAATAGGTTTCTTTCATTTGGTATAAAATCCTCTTTTTGCCACGTATTTATAAAATTAATTAGACAATAAGATATTAACAAAGAGTTCATATATATTACCGACTGCAGTCGTGAGAACATGCCCAAAGAGCAGTACACTTAAGGTTGCAGCAGACACATTTACCGAGTCCTCGGTAGTGAATGTACTCATAGCAGACTTTACTTACTTCAGGTGATGTTGTTCAATTTGGTTTCCAACCGTCATCTGGTTAAATCTATCCCCAATCAGTAGGTGATGGAAGATCTGGCTGAGTAATCATTGCCTGGCCCCATAAATAAGCAGTCTGGAACAGTGCCCTATCTTGTGCTGCTTCAGGGCTCCTTCGTTCGGAGGATAGTTCTTTAGAGTCCGTTAACCTTGAGAAAAGAGTGTTTGTCGAGCCTCATTGACACGGGTTGCATTAGATGTCCTTGAGTAAAGTAGCATAACAAATCTTGTTTATAAGCTTCATCTTTAGTTTATACAGGGCATTTTTAAAGATCGGCAAACACATGAGTAATTTCAGGAATGAGAGTCCAAACGCCTCAGGCAGTTTTTTTTTTTCTCTGCTTTCAAATGCGGGTGGTGTCGCATCCTTTTACTGGATGAAAGAACCGTAGCATGGATGCTTCCTCTGGTCCCATTGCCATTACAATAGAGTGAGCCCAAATGTACCAATAATGTTTGCCAACTCCAAAAGCTATCCACAGTTCAAGTACTGACAAGATAATTACATCTATGTCTACTGTTCTTAGAAAAAGTTTTGATGAACCTCACTTGAAATATAATTTGCATGCAGTAGAATGTGAGTGTCTGCCTCCTCATGGCTACAATATTCCAGCTGTATAACTGATCGTACACCACGTGCATGCCTCGTAAGGACTTTGGCATCAAGACTATTGAATAGTTGCTTGTTACCAGCTTCAATTTCCAACATTTTCGGCGCGAAGGAACTGAATAACTTTTTTTTCACTGTTTTTGAGGAATTCATTTCAATTTCTAAGAATAGCAGTCGTGTCTAAAATACTTTTTCGGATTCCTTCTCCACGAATTTCTAACACACGACCTTTAAGGTTGTTTGGACGATATTGCTCCCACAGAACATGCAGCCTGTGCACGTATTTTAATTATAACATAATATAGGGATTAATTCAACTGAAATGTAGTCCACTAATGTTTTGGAACACTTTGGCTTAATCATGTTGACAATAACAGGCCTATCTAAAACCATAGCTGTGATGGCATCAGGCAATTTGACATGGCACTTGTCCATTGCTTCCAAGCATGGTAGAAGATCTCAATTTGACACTAACCGTAGTTTACCCTTCGAGGAAAGAGAAAGGGTTTCAGCCTAATTCTCAAGGTAAAAAAAAAATGCCTAAATTTCCATCATGAGACTGAGAGATTATGCAAAGACGTGAAAGCAACTGTCGGTCTTTCTTCAGGGCAGAAGTATAATTTTCACCTTGGAATGTTTTTCTTAAGGATTTCTAGATAAAGGCAAAATTTTTTGTTTAATGATATCTGTGTATGTCCCTTGGTTCCCTGAAATTCATCCAGTCACATATGCTTTATATTGTACAAACCCGGTTTCCTTTGCTGATCTAATCGAATTAACGATTGTAGCAGCCATTATTCACTTTGTGTCTAGAGTCAAAAGATCTGTGGTTCACTCCTAAAAATGGTGACCGCACTTCAAATGCAGTGATGATAGCCTGAACACTTTGAGCTGCTTCTTCATCATGATCAACAAGAACCTTTTAACTCCAAAGGGCATCCTCGAATTCATTAAAAAGCTTAAGCAACCTCTGCAAAACATTAGGATCATCAAACAGACCAGCAGCTCCCTCCTATCCTTTCACGAATTTATTTGAAATCGGTCAAGTGCCAAGAGGGTAAATCAACAAAATGATCTCTGAACTACTAAGATACCATTCCTGAATTCATCAAATTGTGCTGGGTGTCTTTTCTTTAGGCATAGCAAATCGCGAATGTGCACTGGTAACCATCTGGAGCACTGCACATGATCAAGTACAGGACACCAATGTACAAGAGAAAATTCAACTCACATTGTTCTCTCTAAAACTGATTCATGAGTAACTTAAGCTCAGCTACAGTGTTCCATTAGAACACAGTAATTTTCATGAAGCATGTGTGCAATATTACATGTTAAGAAATCTTAGAAAGGCGTGCTAAATTGCGATAGTTTTGCACAATATTTAAGAATCAAATATGTCTTTTCCATTATAATTAATGCAGATTGCCAGTTAAGATTAATTATCTTCACTAGAACTAAGGTTTGAGCATCAGCAGAGTAGACATTATTTATAAATTATTTTATCTATTTATAGGTACCCTCGAATTAATTGCAGGATATACCCTACAAATCCCATGAATATTTCATGGAACTATTTCTGAAATAAAAGCCAGTGTACAACACACCAACTGTACCCAATTTTATAAATTTATCACAATTTGAACAATTTCTCCATTAGCCACGCACTGAATGTGAAAGTACACGTTATATCATTAACTTTCATCTCACCGTTTCCATTTCTATAAGATTGGTGTTTCTTTGCATTATTGCAAAATGGGAATCACCTGGTCGTTGGTGCTTTTCCTGATCTTTTCCAGATGTCTCCTCAACCTATAATGCCATTTGTGTTTCATATTCATAATCATTGATACATTTAGATTATCTTACCCATGTACTTACTTTGGTTTCATGATTTAAGTGATATCATCTTGCAAATGATACCTGTGTTGGTCCTTCTTGTATGAATAACACAAACCCTTAATTGTAAGCCGTCTTTAGAGATAAAATACTTTCGATATAACTGACATCAAATGTCTATGATATCCAGTATTCGTGACACTACCAATATTTTTGCCAAATTTACAGTGCATACACACGGTAACATCCTGCTGTCAAAGAGAATGAAAGCTAGTACAAAGTTTCAGGGGAAGAGTCACGGAAATGAACTCATAGCAATTGCGACGAGGGAAACAATAAATCGCAAAAAGGAAAGGAAGGGAAACAGTTGCAAGAGAGATAAGGGAAAAATGAACGAGAAGAGTCAACGATGACATCTCGTATTTCAAAGGTAAATAAACTTTCTCTTTCTTGTGAATTGATCTTTAAAAAAAAGTCCGGAAGACTCAAACTGAAGAATAAAGAATCGTGAAAGTCAGTGACTCTGAAGACTGTATAAAAAAATAATTCGTCAACATCAAAACGACCAATTGTCACAAACAAAAGCGAAACTATATTGTAACTAAAAGAATACTACTACAATACGAATGAAGAAAAGAAAAGACCAATCTTTATCAAATAAATCAAATACAAAAATTTATCGAAATATTCCCCTGTAGTAAAAAACCACAGACATCATGCCTTAGTACCATATGACTAGTTGTAACTCACTGCAGAACTTATCATCAAATCTACTAAATTTCAATATTTCTTAGCTCTAAGCACAAGAGAGCTTTAGGCTACTCGTATCGCAAAAAAACAGTATGAAATCTCATTGGAAACAGATTTATGAAATTGTGAATCCAGTAGACATGAAGAGCAGAAACAGTTCTGGTAACAAGATAAAAAAATAGATAAACCTTTAGTTTTACGCAAATGAAATACCTAACCTTCACCCATTTGCTCCTCAAGAAGAAGGTGCGCCATCACTTCAAGGAACAAAGCTCTTAATTTTATCATTTTATAATTTTCTTCGAAATATTTTTCACGGACAAATGAGGTGTCACTGATCATGACATCAGTTCATGAAAAACTTGTGCCTTATTTATTCCTTTAGAGTCCTTATTATATAGTCTTTTCCTTTCCTCTGCTTTTGTCTTCATTCGTTCATCATAACCACTACAATAGAACCTGAAATTTCCTCTTTCATTCGATCCATTCTACAATCATAGTCATAGTTTCACCCTCATCCAGCCACGGCGATCATTACAATGTCATCCTTACACGCGAGGAAATGTCTCATTTTGGAAAGTTAATTCCTTTTATGGTGATGTTTCCTTTGATGTTCAAAAACCCGGGACGGAATCGTTCGTGGTAAAGTACAATGGTGACGAATATATTTAGAGAAGTATTAAGGATTTTGTTATTCCGGTAATTAGAATGGTAATGGGGACATAGAAATTGAGCGGGCTTGTGATAGATATGTAGTGGGTTATCGTTAATTGATTATAGATAAAATTACAGATAGTGATAGAAATAGCCTCAAAGAAAAATTGAACAATGATTTTTTTTCAGGCATTTGTTAAACTGCCATGGTTTTGAAAACAGTATGATAAAAAAATAAAATTGCATGCTGTTGTAAATGCTACTCGAGACAAAATTTGTCTAAGGCTAGTAGTGTCGCAGCGATAATTATCCTTTATTATACAAAAGTCAATATCCTTTGAACGAATTATTTTCGATGAAAGTTAGTGAATATTTCATTCAATAAGGCAACATTGAAATGTCAAAGAAATTATAACTGTAGGAGCAACTATAGACTATTTGTCATTATTGAGCAACTACCATATTTCCTGAATTTGAAAAAAAAATCTTAAACAGAGAAAAAAGAAAAACAAATCACCTTTAGGGAATAAGAGAATATCAATATTCAAATCAGATGATAAATCATCTCAACATGAAAGCATAAACGATCATTTAATGTGATTTTACTTCTGCAAAACATTATTTGATATAAATTCCCTCTCGTTACACATTCTCCAGTGTTCAAGGCTGTAGTAACAGCTACCAGCGGAATTGAATGGTTCCTATTGTCCATTCAATTCATTAACCGCTATTACATCATAGCAGGGGAATATTCATAGATGGAAATTATGTCAGAAATGTTTTTAGTTTGGATCAGTTGTGAATTCGATAAAACACCGCCCGTATAGTTAGATGGAAAGAGATAGCTTCCATTCCATGGAATATTTGTTAACAGAGAAAACAGGTTGGAACAAAATAAAACTACATCAATTTTACGGCAGAATATAAAACGGAAATCAAATGTTAGAAAAACGAACAAGTCTTTCAGTGGTGTGTCGAGTTCACAGGCAGATGGAACATGTCCCTTTTTCGGTAAAAGGACAACTATTATCGTAACAGGCCATAGAGAGAGAGAGAGAGAGAGAGAGAGAGAGAGAGAGAGAGAGAGAGAGAGAGAGAGAGAGAGAGAGAGAGTCGGAAATAACCTGAAAATGTTACATTCCTTGTATATGCGAAAAGCTTTCTGTTCATGACTTTTAGCAAAGAAAAAATATTTTTTGTTCTTTTATGAAGGTCGGGGAAGATCGCTGAATAATGACAGGGATAATTGTAAAACGTATTTAGGAACCCTCCCACAATTCGGAAATATTTCTATACACTCATGCACCAAAATGACTCACTGCTCTTTGCATGGTGGTTTGTATATCTGTCCGTTCATCGGTCACATCCTTTCTTGAAACACAGGTAGAAATGTATAAAATGTGAAAAAACTCTACACAACCGAAGTCTTTTTACTTGCCTAATACATCAAAATAAAAAGAAAATTTGAACAAAATTGTTAATAGACTCCAGGCTTCAGACAATGGCTGACATTCCTCAGTTGGAAAAGTAGGATTGTGTAAGCCCTAGGGCTCCAACAGAGATAAATAGCCAAGCGAGGAAAGGAAACAAGGCAATAAGTAAATTACAAGAGAAATAATAAACAATTGAAATGAAATACATATAAGAACAGTAACAACTTTAAAATAGATGTTTCACATTATATAAACTGTAAAAACTTGAAACAAAAGGAAGAGAATTAACATAGAATAGCGTGTCCAAGTGTACTCTTAAGCAAGAGAATTGTGCCCCAAGACAGTGGAAGGCCATTGTACAGAGGCTATGGCACTACCCAAGACTAGAGAACATTGGTTTGATTTTGGGCGTCCTTCTCCTAGAAGAACTGCTTAACATAGCTAAAGATTCTCTTCTACTCTTACCAAGAGAATAGCTGCTGAACAATTACAGTGTAGTAGTTACCCCTTGAGTGAAGAAAAATTGTTTGGTAATCTTAGTGTTGTCAGGTGTATGAGGACAGAGGAGAATGTAGAAAGAATAGGCCAGACTATTCAGTGTATGGGTAAGCAAAGGAAAACGAGCCGTAACCAGAGAGAAAAATCCAATGTAGTACTGTCTGGTCAGTCAAAGGACCAGATAACTCCCTTGCTGTGGTACATCAGCGGGTAGCTGGTACCCTGGTCAGCCTACAAATGAGATCCAACTCAATTTGCATATGCAAAAACGTGCTTATTGTCACTTCCTTTACATACATACATACACACACATAAATAAATAAATATATATATATATATATTTATATATACATGTATATATATATATATATATATATATATATATATATATATATATATATATACATAGTAGGTGTGTCTAAATCACATCAGCTGACATGTAATAAGCATAAAATATGTATTATAGCCACGAAAGGAAAATAAAAGAACCTTCATTGGAATCAGTACGTTCGTATTTTACTTGACATCATCAGAATCATGATTAGAATAAAAATGAAATAAAACTGTATGGACAGCCAACTCATTACTAAAAAACACCCATAACACAGATACCTTATGTTGTTTGGTTCTTACAGACATGCCTTTAGAGGTTTTGCCGATATAAATTAAATCATATTTTGAACATGGAACACTATATATAACATTATTGTTATTTAGATGGTTTAAATGTGCAACGATATTCAAACATTATGTACTTTTTTCAAAAGGGGTTTGACAGCTAAAATCCTAAATGAAATGGTAAACAAAGTATGTTTTTCATTTCTTCCCTTTTCTCCGTCTAGATGCTCTCAAAAGTTTTCTTAGCTTTATTCATACAGTTTTCTAGAAACTGTTCAAGTTCGGAGAGAATAGTGGCCTAATATACTCTGCAATGGGGTCTCCGAATTTGTGTAATTCCCCATGTTTTATAACAATCCCAAAATATTCAAGATGATAGTGAAAGGCATATGACAAAAGCTGGTAAGGCAAATGTAATAATGGATAAAGCAATATATCTAGAACAAAATTTATTTAATTCTATGTGATATTTCTTCATATCTAAAGTTAAGACGTAATCCCATAATGGAAGCTATAACAAAAATTAATCACTACTAAAGCTTGTAAATCATTAAATGATTTTTTATGTCTGCTGGAACATCAAAAGTTTATGGAGATTAGTACAATTATGTATAATTGAAAAGCTTATCCAGAAGCGAATGTTTTTTATTTCAAAATGATTTTGGGACCCAAAGAATGTGATTATTTTATGTTCATATGTTTATTTCTAATAGTTCAATGATCTAACAAATTTTTAGCGTCGTTGTGACAGATATGTCTTTAAAGTTAGTTTCTTTCAACCGATTCTTCAGAATGTTCATTAAAGATTGTATAATTATATATTTTGCGGTTTTTAGAGTTTATAAACTTTAAATTTTTAGTTTAAAAACTTACTTTTCAAGCCTTTAGGCCAAAAAATGGTTCAATCATTATTTATGAATCGATTGCAATGTATCATCATGATTATGGCTTTCTTCGTTTTCAGTGTTCGTGTCTTCATCACTTGTACATTCGTAGGCTCAAAGATAGTTGTGTGCACGGCAAGCTAGTCCTTCTGTATGAACACCATTGAGTTGAGAAGTTGGTTTTGCACTGGCAACTCACTATCTCTAAGATGACATGTAAAGCTGGAACAACTTCTGTCATGATTGGCAGCAGCTGACCACTTGTGAGCTTATAGTAACCGAATTTTAGTGGATCAAACGGTGTTTGTGCATGATGAAAGTTTGACACCACACCCGGCTTTATAATTACACTCAGCTGATATGTTGTTCAAGTGCACCAGTAGTAGGTGGTAGCTTGTTGCTTTCATCGAGTTATTTGCAGATGAGAAGCCGTCTGAGATTAGGCATACTTGAAATGTTGACACTCTTTGGGCAGTACACAGAACAAATAAACTTGGCCAATACATCTTTGACCTCATGGAGAAGATTACCTTCTGTCAGTAACTTTAGGAATGCTTTAGGTAATACCACATTTGCAGATGAGATGCCGTCTGAGATTAGGCATACTTGAAATGTTGACACTCTTTGGGCAGTACACAGAACAGACAAACTTGGCCAATACATCTTTGACCTCATGCAGAAGATCACCTTCTATCAGTAACTTTAGGAAGGCTTTAGGTAAGACCACATCAGCTCTCATGTAATGTTGAAACTATTTTGATTTACCAATGCTTGAGAATTTTCCAACATTGCCTGATCCACTGAAAGCAGGTAAGATAACTAACCCTCGAGCCCTTTCTTTATCCAAAGCGCTCCTGGTTGGTTT
Source organism: Palaemon carinicauda (assembly GCF_036898095.1). Lineage (NCBI taxonomy): Eukaryota > Metazoa > Arthropoda > Malacostraca > Decapoda > Palaemonidae > Palaemon > Palaemon carinicauda. Next base: position 117,325,456 of record NC_090730.1, on the reverse strand, counting down.
TATATCTATGAATTCTGATACCATTGAAAGTGATGTCCTTTTGCAATTAGTCATAGTGTGCCACAGCTAAAACTATTACATCTGTATCAGACGTGAAGAAAGCAGGGTTTGTGCCTGGACTCCGACGTGAGGCCTCCACTGCCAGGCAAGTTATTAGTGTGTCAGATTCTTTATAATTGTGTCTTCAAAGTGAAGTTTTCTATTACTACTGGTTTTACCTAAGGTATATGTGATAACTAACAAAAGAGAATCCTTTTTTAATTGAGGATTTCTCTATCAAAGTAGACAGCAAGGTCAGATTTAGATTTTTTCATGTGAAAGGAAGCGTTTCAGTGTGGTGTGCTTAATCTTTGTATTGTCTGCTATCTTGTATTGCATAGGGGCCTCTCTTGTTTTCTCTTTGAGTAACCCAGGTTTGTAGGTATCTAATACGAGAATAACGTTACTGTCAGTCTTGTTATACTATTACTAGATGTCAGGGCAAGATCTTTCCCTGTGCTTAGTGACCCCATTTTATTCAGCTTTGGAAAATTAAAAATTCTTCTGTTCTGTTGTTGGACACCATCCTGCACAATGTTTGCTAGAGTTTCTCTTTGGTCATTGGTTTTATCTATGTTTGCCAATTTCTCAACTTCATGTATCATTTTAGATGAAAACTCCTCCATCCATTATGAAATCGATTGTTAGGCCATCTTCGCCTGCTGCTTTTCCTCTTTTCATGCCTTTTAATGCTTTCTTCACTTCTACAGCATGGCAGCATTGATCCAACGGGAGAAAAGAGTGCTCTCACTGTGAGAGAGAATTCATGGTTGCCAATTGCATTCTTTTTGTCTATTACAGATCTTTAGCCTGTTTCATATCCACTGTCTGGTCATTATGTATACATTATGTTGGTCTGCTTTTTGAATGGTGACCAAAGACTGACATCTCCACTGATATGTTTATTAACTTAATTTTTGTAAAGCTTCTGTCCAATGTTATTTACATTCAAGATTTGCAGGATATATTGTTGTTATATGTATGCCTCTGTGATGAAATTGTACAGTTCATCTCCTTCGGCAGAAAGGGGATTACTATGGCTTAGCATTGCAGCTTTAATTTTGTCAACATCTACATGTTCTTGCCTGATGACTGTGGGCCGAATATCATGATATCCTGCTGGTTTGTTTTCCTGAAAGTGAAATTGTCCTTTGAACTCAGTTCAGAGGCATGACATCTCTGGAGAAGCCAAAAAGAACAATTGCCTAGCATCTACATCATTTGAAATGCCAACAAGGCCAGAGTGGAATATCATCATCCTTTTGAGTTACTCACAAGAGTGGTCTGCACCTAATGGAGTCTCTCTCTCTCTCTTTGTGATATATATACTACCATCTCCAAGTTCTTCCATGTTGCTGGATGTTTTATTTTCAATTGATACATGTCAGCGATGTACCTAGACCAGAGTCTTATATTTTGTTCAATCTAATCTAAAAATATGCATACTGAGTACCTCACAAAAGAACAGGAGGGTTTCGACCTGGTGGAGGTAATTTATCATTGATTTAAATATAGCATTTGTGTGTGTTGGCTGCCTTGATGCTTTCTCATCCATCGCTAGCAGCATATGCTGATTTGGAACAGCCCCTCTGCAATTCCTTGCTTGACTCTGGGCAGACTGTCTTTAAATGTGGCATCTCTGTGAAGAACTGATCCATAGCAATCTTGTACAAAGCCATAAATGTATGGATCTGCGAACGAGGTGTCCTCTTGTAGTGACTGCCCCATAGTAGCTGGCCCATATATACCTGCTTCCATCCAAGCGTCATCAGTTACCAAATTTTCAATTGACATTCCCAATGCTTGTAAAGCACCCATCATTGGGTGCAGCTCCCCAAGTCTTGGAAAAATAAAAATTTTCAAGTTGGATCTGGCATACAGTAGTTGAATGGCCTTCACATACAGTGACATATCAAAGGCTATGAGAGTTGGTTGGTCTTATCCAACTACCAAATTTTCTTATCGAGATGCCTACAATATTACTTTCAGCATAGTATTCCAAACACTAGCAACCAGAGTATCTTGGTGTCTGAGCAGGTAACATAAGTGACTTATAGCCTTCCAATCCTAGAAACTTGCTTCCTGATCCACAGATTGTTAGCCTTGAAAGAGAAGATGCTGTACCACCCGTGTTTCACACGAGCGTACATAGTAACGACATTTCTTTGTATATATTATCCTTTGCATCTTCGCTCTCATCTCGCACTGACAGCAACTTGTTCTAACTTTTAACGTTTGCTTGGTTTCAGAAGTCCAGTTCTGCCAAAGCAGATTATGTTCTCGCGGCGATACCCGAGGTCACCTTAACGGAAATCTCCGACTGACTTTGTGAACAACGAGACACCCCAATAGCGTATGATGCCGTCAAAACATACCTTCTGCAGCAGTACTCGCCGTCGCCAGCCACCTGTATAGCAAAGCTTTTTCAGCTCTCTTAACAACCATTGGGGGACCAAAGGGCTTTGCTCGCCCTCAGGGAAATGACCAGTATTGCTCGCCTGCTACCTGCTGCAGACGGCTCTCCTCGTGAGGTGAACCTTCTTTGTGCCCTTTGGGTACACCATTTACCCGAAACTGTACGCGCTGCCATACCCGATATCGATAGTTTACCCATAAAGGACTTGATGACCAAAGCCGACGCCCTTATGGACAGCCACTTCACAACCTTCAAGACCTTCATCAACTCCTCCACTCTTGATGAAGAGGACACCTATTCGACGTCAACCGAAGCTGACATGAATGCCGTAGGACACAAATGTGCGTGCGACTTTTGGTAGACACGGGTGCTTGTCATTCTCTTTTGCCAAGGGAACTCTTCAGGACACGAAGTAGTCTGTCTAAGTCTGCTGAAGTCCGCTTGGTAGCTGCCAACGGATCTGCGATACCCACCTACGGTTACGTGAACCTCACATTATCGTTTGGAAACGGCAAATTTAATTTGAAGTTTCTCGTTCCTGACGTCACATTGCCAATCCTCGGTGCGAATTTTCTCTCTCATTTCCACCTTCTGGTCAATGTCACCCACCGACTATTGGTCAACGCAGACTCGTTCTTGTCGACACCTCTTCAACCCGCCCCCTCCAACCTCACTCTCCACCTCAGCCCACCCATGGATGCCTACGCCCACCTCCTCACGTCGTACCCGGAAGTTTTCCGTCCAGAACCCAAACGCCGGCTCCTGCCAAACACGGTATTTATGCCCATATCTAGACGACAGGACCCCCAGTCTTCGCCAAATTCAGACGTCTGGCACCGGATAGATTGAAAGCTGCCAAACAGACGTTCGCCAAAATGGAAGAAATGGGCCTTTGCCAAAAGACCTCCAGCCCATGGTCGTCACCCTTACACATCGTCCTGAAGAAAGATGGCTCCCTCCATCCATGTAGGATTACAGGCGCCTGAACATGCAAACAGAACTGGATCATTACCCCCTCCCAAACATCGCCGACGTGACCTCCTACCTGCACAAAGCGAAGGTTTTCTCCATGCTCGACCTCTTGAAGGGGTATTATCAGGTGCCTATGAACCCAGAAGACATCCCCAAGACCGCCATCACCACTCCCTTCGGTACATACAGCTTCAATTACTCCTGTTTTGGCCTTCGTAATTCTGGGGCCAATTTTCAACGTCTCATGGATGGCATCTTAGGGGACCTCCCTTTCTGCGTCACCTGCGCATCGTGCTCGACCACCTGCAACGAAACGGCCTTGTAGTCCGGTACGACAAGTGTACCTTTGGGGCCAACGAAGTGTCGTTCTTAGGGCACTGCATCACTCCTGAAGGAGTCCATCCCCTCCCTGAGAAGGTAGCAGCCGTTCAGAACTTCCCCACGCCCTCGACCGTCAAGGCACTGCAGGAGTTCTTGGGCATGATCAACTATTATCACCGTTTTCTACCAGCCATTGCCGCCACTCTTGCTCCCCTCTACGCCTCCCTCAAGGGCATGCCAAAAGACCTGAAGTGGGGCCCCCTTCAAGAAACGGCCTTCTGCAATGCAAAGAATGCCCTATCAACCGCTGCTACTCTCACTTTTCCTGTCCCACATGCCCCTCTCCTGCTCTCCACCGATGCCAGCAACGTTGCTATTGGTGCAGTACTTGAACAAGTGGTCAACGGCTCACCTTGCCCATTGGCCTTCTTCAGCAGAAAACTGTCCAAGGCAGAATCGGGTTATTCTACCTTCGATCGCGAATTGCTGGCGGTACACTTGGCTGTCCGTCACTTTAGCCATTTCTTAGAAGGTACGCCCTTCGTCATTCGCACAGACCACATGCCTCTGGTGCACGCCTACACTCGACAGTCTGACGCCTGGTCTGCCTGTCAACGACGACATCTCTCCGCCGTGACCGAATACAATTGCACCCTCCAACACGTCCCTGGGAAAATGAATGGCATTGCCGATGCCCTGTCAAGAAACACGTTGGCCGCCGTTCAACTGGGATTGGATTACAACGCCTTAGCTGAAGCCCAACGACAGGATCCAGAGTATCAAGCATGTAGGACCTCCTGCACACCCCTCTGTTGGGAAGACGTCCCCCTCAACGACTTCAACACCCCCCTCATCTGTGACGTCAGTACTGGTATACCACGACCGTGGATTCCTGCTCCCATGCGCCGACAGGTGTTTGATTTCTTTCACGGCATTTCGCATCCTTTTACTGCACAGCTGCTGAAGACAAAGTTCATTTGTCACGGCATTACTAGGGATGGTAAGGATTAAGTCCACGCCTGTACTTCTTGCCAAACTTCGAAAGTACATCGACACACGGATTCAGGAGTGGGCACTCTTCCTCAACCTCAGCGTCGTTTCGCCCACATTCACGTTGACGTTGTAAGCCCCCTGCCCACATCACAAGGACATCGTTACATGTTTACCGTCATTAACCGCTCCACTCGTTGGCCTGAAGCTATTCTCATGGAAACTGCAACGTTCGCCTCATGTACATCTGCCTCACTTTCAGGGTGGATAGCAAGAGTTGGTATCCCTAAGCATATTACTTCTGACAGGGGTACCAATTTCACCTCTCAATTATGGACATTATTAGCGAATCTCCTGGGCATCACCCTACACCAGACAACTGCCTGCAAGGACTCCAACTGGTTTACTCAGCTTTCCTGGGTCCTCCTGGGACTAAGGAACACTCCTAAAGATGCCCTGGACGTCTCGGCAACTGAAATGGTGTATGGCGACCCGTTGGTTGTTCCTGCCTATTTTTTTCCTTCTGCAACCTCCTCGGACGATCTTCAGCGCATACGTCACATCGTGGGAAAATTTACTTCATGCCGCCAGACTTACAAGCCCCCAGCGAAGCATCACGTACCGACAGACTTGCACTCTGCAACGCACATCTTCCTACACAACGACACTAGCAAGCCACCGCTAACGCCCCCTTGGTTATCCCAAGTGAAATCTGATCTGTTTCAAGTAAGTCATCATTGAACCAGGGTTTGTCTTTCACCTGATACTTTAGCACGTGAGAAAGGATACACCTATCAATTATGTTGACCAGATTCTCATTCAAAATAACAAGAGGCTCAACTTTTTGTGACCAATCTAAATTCATAACATCATTCCAAATATCATTTTTAGCTTGTTTGAGATTTCATATGAACACTGCATGCGTATGGCACATCAGGGACAGGCTGCTCAGTCTTTACTACCAATGAAATAAAGGCATGATCATATGCCACATGCTAGGGGAGCCAGAGTATTATAGGTCAAAAAAGTTACCAGACCTATGAGTAGCTTCACTTATGGTTTACTCAGATCCTGATTCAGAGGCAAAGTCCAAAGCTCTTAAGGCATTGCGATGAGTAGGAGAAACAGAATTTAACTACTTTTTATAATGATCGTTGAAATCACCAACAAGAACAAAAGAGGCCTTTCAACCATCCTGGTCTCAGATGTTGACAAATATTGTCCAAATGATGAAGAGGATACTATGCATTAGAAGCAGAAAAGGACAGTGATGGTTGACATACTTCTTAATGGAGTAAATTATATGAAAGCTTGATAGAAGACAAATGAGCAAGAGACAGTCCAAAAGGTTTCTCTGGGTTTTTTCTTCTACTTTCAAAAAATACCAGTTTCTTCAAATTCTTAGGCCCCTTAAGAGAGAGAGAGAGAGAGAGAGAGAGAGAGAGAGAGAGAGAGAGAGAGAGAGAGAGAGATGAATCCTGTATTGTTTCACGATTCTTGTATGTTCGCTTGAAAATAAGATTGGGTAGTGTTTATTATGAATGCCTGTTAATCGGGATTACAAAATAAGTTTTTTTAATTGTGTAAATTCATATTTTTACACAGTATGTTAAGATTATATCTATTGTGTTATTGTAGAGGGAGCAAGGAGGAAGGGGCGGGGGGTCGCGGGAGAGGGATTGTTGGCTCAGTTTTTTACCATCCAGCATTTCCTTCTGTTTAGCCTACAAATCTGATTTCGTTATATTTTACGTAAATGATTGATTTGGTCTTATTTATAGTTATTACATATATTCCATATCATAAGTAGAAGTTCTAGATTTGGATATAATAAATAACGTATTGGAAAAGTATTACGGAATCTACATCCAAGAATTACCTTCACCGTAACAGACGGCGCAAATAACCCGTACATATTCCTGTCGAATTCAGGAATCTGTTCATAGACTTGAAATAAACCCATCTCCATCATGATAGCTGGATCGTGAGTTTGCAACACGTGGTTATTTTAAATGAATATATATCACAAGCACACGTGATTTCAATCAATGTTAATACCGAATTCTATCTTGGGAATATATATCCACTTGGAATTCATTTTATGGTAACAAGTCTATGAACAGATTCCTGAATTCGACAGGAATATGTACGGGGATTTGTCATAAATTTTATCTCTCTTGATAGCTCAGTCGGTAGAGTCTTTGCAGGCATGGTTTCCGGCCGGACAGGTAGGGGTTCGAATGTTCACCCGGCCAGAAGCTGTTACCATAAAAAGAGTTCCAAGTGGATATATATTCCCAAGATAGAATTCGGTATTAAATGCCATTCGTGGGTGATATTTACATTGATTGAAATCACATGTGCTTGTGATGTATATTCATATATATATATATATATATATATATATATATATATATATATATATATATATATATATATATATATTTGCTTGTTTCATCGATGGTTTCTATCTTTAAGGCACTTCCTTTTTCAGTATAGAGGGCAAGTTATTGATAAATCTTTTCAGTGTTCTTAGGATTAGTACACATTAATAAATCTTGTATTTTAATTTGTATTTGTATATATATGCATATATATATATATGTATATATATATATATATATATGTATATATATATATATTATATATATATATATATGTATATATGTATATAATATATATATATATATATATATATATATATATATATATATATATATATATATTATTGCTTGTTTCATCGATGGTTTCTATCTTTAAGGCAGTTCCTTTTTCAGTATAGAGGGCAAGTTATTGATAAATCTTTTCAGTGTCCTTAGGGTTAGTACACATTAATAAGTCTTGTATTTTTATTTGTATTTGTATATATATATGTATATAAATATATATATATATATATATATATATATATATATATATATATATTATTTGTTTCATCGATGGTTTCTATCTTCAAGGCACTTCCTTTTTCAGTATAGAGGGCATGTTTTTGATAAATCTTTTTATTGTCCTTAGGGTTAGTACACATTAATAAGTCTTGTATTTTAATTTGTATTTGTAAATATACATATGTATATATATATGTATATATATATATATATATATGTATATATGTATATATATAAATTTATATATATATATATGTATATATGTATATATAAATATATATATATATATATATATATATATATATATATATATATAAAGTAAATATATATATATATATATATATATATATATATGTATATATATATGTATGTATATAAATATAAATATATATATATATATATATATATAAATATATATATATAAATATATATATATATATATATATATATATATATATATTTACTGTCAACAGATCGGATTTATATGATCGTAATTTTTTTCTTGTGGAGCGTAATTTTGTCTAAAAATCCTTTCAGTGTCCTTAGGGTTAGTAAACATTAACTGGTCTTAGTTTTTGTTTTTTGTTTGTAAATACGTATGTGTGAATATATATATATATATATATATATATATATATATATATATATATATATATATATATATGTATATATATATATGTATATATATATATATATATATATATATATATATATGTATATATATATATATGTATATAGTCATGAGATTGGATTCATGTGATCGTAATTTGTTTCTTGTGGAGAGTAATTTTGTTTTAAAAACCACTTTTCCACTTTTTTTTTTTATAACAATATCCTACTAATAAGTTTAAGTGTTCCATTTGTCTCCGTCAATTGGCCCCCTGGATGTTACTCTGGTTCATACGTTGATAAATGGAGGAGAAAAATTGATGACTTGAGCCCTGTCCACATGATCTAGCATGCCCGACGGGCAAACAGTGATACCAGACCACAATAGTTAGCAAGAATGAGGGTTAATGACGTCAGAAGCGGGAAAGCCACTGACAGGGATCTGGCATCATACAGTGTTGCCAGATCCCTGCCTTTAGTTTTCCCGCTTCTGACGTCATCAACCTTCATTTTCACAAACTATTGTTGCCTGGTATCACTGTTTGCCCGCCGGGCATGCTAGATCGTGTGGACAGGGCTTAAGGTAATCGGAATAGGTCTACTGTAGAGATTAGATCCATGAATTTGAGGGTTACCATCATTTTTTCTTAGCGTAGAACTACAAATGCTACGGATTTTTACTTGATTTATGTTGAAACAGAGGGAGGCAATGAGAATCCTGACGATGTAAAAACGAGTGTGACGTACAACTATTGATGTTTGAGGGAATTGCAAATATTTTTTTTCCTTTCTTTTTTAGAGATATTAAAAGTACAGATGCTACAACTTCGAAAAAGAAGTTTAAATTTGGACACGGCGGTTGGGATATGCCTGTTTATAAAACAACGGTATATTGTTACCATTATATATATATATATATATATATATATATATATATATATATATATATATATATATATATATATATATATATATATATATATATATATATATATAGAACAGCAACCCATTGACTGTGACACTGCCAAAAATATTGTTTATTTCCTGTTTATCTTCCAGCTGTGAATATGCTATCAGCGTACATAAAGACTTATAAAGACTCAAGTATACAAAGTATATTTGGTGGTGTCAAAGAGACACCCTGGCAATTACCTCAATGCTCTTGTAGTAAACAAAGACAGTAAAACGAAGACCGGAAAGCAAATCTATATCCACACCTGCCCACACATTGCCTGATCAGCGCCACCTATTGTAAACGCGCCCAATTAATTTGTTAAAAATAAAAAAGATACAGGATTTGGTAATTTTGGGAGTTCAGATGTCACTATAGCAGTACACCAATAATTGGTCTATTATAATTCATCTTGTAATTCTCCTTAATTGTAATGAATCGTATTGATCAATTGGCTGCCTATATTCTAGCTAATACTCACGTAGCTTATTGCTTGTTCATTTATTTTCTAATAAGCCAAGGACCCTCTTTTTACACAAGATGAGTTAATACAATATATATATATATATATATATATATATATATATATATATATATATCTATATATATATATATATATATATATAGATATATATATATATGTATATATTTATATGTATATATATATATATATATATATATATATACTGTATATATATATATATATATATATATATATATATATATACAGTATATATATGACCATGAAAAATAACTGTACACTATCTTACTTATTCAAGTTTATTCGTAAATTTTGGGAAAACTTTTTCCCGGTTATGAACTTAAAGATGTACAGCAAATGCATTTCTGCATCCACGAGGACATTTCAGCCTGTAAGTCATACCTCCGAAGAGCAACGAAGCAACATTATCATTCAACTTCAAAAATTTAGAAACCGCAAAATACTGTACAAACATGTAAGTCGTTAGCCCATTTCACCCAACATTGAACAGTTGAAAATTGCAATACTAATACATGTTAAAAACATTCCATTACATAAATATTGCGAAAAGAACAAACGCGCCTATCCGAGTTTATTTGTAAATCATAATAGGTTAAGCTTGGTTATGTCCTAATATTCAAGAGTAAAGTGCTTATGAATTTGTATTTTGACATTCAAATATTTATCAAAGCTTATGGGAGGGTATGAAAAACTGTTTTAAAGTACCATACCAATTTGATTGGATGAAAAAAAAAAAAAGATGACTCAAACTTCTTGTAATGCATAAAAGGCTTGTTAAGAGTCATATTTTATTTATACCATATAAGAATATGGTAAAGAAAAATTTCTACTTTATTTGTGCATTTGATATATTTCTTTTTCTAGAGTTACGTGTTTCCACCAATTTGATAAAATATGAGCCTTTTTGAAGTTTTCCTAGCTTCTATTAGGCCTTCTTTGAATGTATATGCTCTGACTTTGATTAATTGCACATGTGCAAGTTATAACCATATAAACATCTCAATCTACAACCTCACCTATTTAATGATAATTTATTCTCAATGGGCAATATTCAAAACACCGTATACGCATTTTACTTAAAGAGACGTTATTGCTCTGATGATTTTGAAGACTAAAGTAAATAAGGTAGCTGACAACAAGTGGACAATGTAGTAATTTAATCAATTGCTAACCCGCGCTACTAATGTGGGCAAATGTTCACGAAATGTTCAGGAGTTTTCCGGTCTTTCAGTAGTGGAGGTACAAAATAATTTTTTGACTAGTTTCGAGTCTATAGACTCAATAGTCTCTGTACCATTGCGTTCCACTGTCATGGGTTAGAGTTCTCTTGCTTGAGGGTACACTCGGGCACACTATTCTATCTAATTTCTCTTCCTCTTGTTTTATTAAAGTTTATATAGTGTATATAGGTGATATATATTTTAATGTTACTCTTCTTAAAATATTTTATTTTTCCTTTTTTCCTTTCCTCACTGTGCTATTTTCCCTGTTGGAGCCCCTGGGGTTATAGCATCCTGCCTTTCCAACTAGGGTTGTAGCTTTGCAATTAATAATAATAATAATAATAATAATAATAATAATACCGCTCTTCACTGTTTGCTCTGTAGGGGGTTAGAGCATAACTGTTTATTCACTGTATGTCCCTCTACTATCAAAGTTATGGAAGGCTCTGGATAACACGTTCTGTGACATCTGTGAGCTGGTTGATCAATGCTTTATTCTGCATTATCTCTTTTGGTGACGTGGTAATGACTTTTCTTCCTCTTATGGAAATGGCTGTGTATCGTCTTGCCAAGGTATATGTATCCTGTTTGTGTTACTGGACAATACCTGGAACTATAGTCAGTTTCTTTTAGCGATGCAGATTTGCACCGAGTCGCAGCAGTGCCCTTTTAGCTCGGAAAAGTTTCCTGATCGCTGATTGGTTGGACGAGATAATTCTAACCAATCAGCGATCAGGAAAAATTTCCGAGCTAAAAGGGCACCGCTGCCAGTCGGTGCAAATCTGCCTCGATAAAAGAAATGGACTATAGAGCATAGAATACATATCGTCTCCGAAAACTGCCTGATGTAATTGTTAAATGTACACTGCTTTGATTGTGTTTAGTTAGTGTTGATTCATATAGCGTCTCTCCAATATATCTAAACTTTTTATATATAATTATGTGTGTGTGGGTGTATCATTAATGACTCGGGGATTTTTTGTTTCGAATGCTCTTGTGTACTATGGTGGGTAATTGGGTGTGGTTGCTCGTTTTTAATGCTCGTGAAGATTTTTTTTCTATAGACATATATTTGTTTATAATATGCCGTTTTCTGACTATAGCTGAGTAAATACAAAAAGCATCTATATATATATATATATATATATATATATATATATATATATATATATATATATATATATATACACACACATTTATATGTGTGTGTGTCTGTCTGTCTGTTTTACTGTACAATTTATAAAAACTGTGCTATTTTTTATTTTTTCGGGCTAAGGAGCTGCTCATGATACAATGCATCATTTTATTATTATTATTATTATTATTATTATTATTATTAATTGCTAAGCTACAACCCTAGTAGGAAAAGCAGAATGCTATAATCCCAGGGGCTCCAACAGGGAAAATAGCCCAGTGAGGAAAGGAAACAAGGATAAAATAAATATTTTAAGAATATTGAAATAAATATCTCCTTTATAAACTATAAAAACTTTAACAAAACATGGGGAAGAGAAATTAGATAGTATAGTGTGCCTGATTGTACCCCCAATCAAGAGAACTCTAACTCAAGATAGTGGAATACCATGGTACAGAGGCTATGGCACTACCTAAGGCTAGAGAACAATGGTTTGATTTGGAGTGTCCTTCTCCTAGAAGAGCTGCTTACCATAGCTAAAGAGTCTCTTCTACCCTTACCAAGAGGAAAGTGGCCACTGAACAATTACAGTGCAGCAACCCCTTGGGTGAAGAAGAATTGTTTGGTAATCTCAGTGTTGTCAGGTGTATTAGGACAGAGGAGAATCTGTAATGAATATGCCAGACTATTCGGTGTATGTGTAGGCAAAAGGAAAGTGAACCGTAACCAGAGAGGAGGATCCAATGTAGTACTGTCTGGCCAGTCAAAGGATCCCATAACTCTCTAGCGGTAGTATCTCAACGGGTGGCTGGTGCCCTGGCCAACCTACCTTCTGATCTCATTTCTATTTATAATATCTAATATCACAAACGCACGCGCGCGCGCACACGCACACACACGCACACACACACACACACGCACGCACGCTTGCATGCATAAATACAGTAAAAGATCAAAAGATAAACTAACACTATCATCGCTTCCCTTCAATACAGAATGATCCAGAACAATAAAATTTGAGTCTGTATATTTTAGGATACATGTGTGAGTGTATGTAAGTGCGGCCTGTGGAAAAAAAAAGATTGGGATGTACATGCTGAATCAATAGATAAAAACCTCAAAGAGAAATATATACAAATAATAAAAAATGTTTGCAAATAAAGCATCCTTTCGGTGTAACATCCCTTTGATTTATAGTCCCAGTAATCCCGACTGTAAAAATGAATGCAGTCACAGTAACCAAACGAAATACATAGACATGTTGAAAGAGAATGTCAACCTCTGGCCATGCTTATCTGAAAGCAACGAATTCATATTCGTTTTCCTCTGTTCATTCCATACACTCTTTTATTCACTCGGTGCTCGGATTTGCAGCGTTTTTCATTGATTAGCTTTCTAGTTCTATTTATGCAGACTATCATTCGGTTGTTGATTTGTTAATAGTTTAGATTATGGCAAAATATTCGTCGATAATCAATGTATTAAAGGGATTTCATATGTTTGAAAGTTGATTTGCTATCATTCAAGAAGTTGAATCTCTCTCTCTCTCTCTCTCTCTCTCTCTCTCTCTCTCTCTCTCTCTCTCTCTTTCATCTAACTATGACCTTCCGAATGATTAGTACAAAAATCAATTATATTTTTGGTGATCTTTAAACGAGAATAAACGTGATATAAACAGTAAAATAGGAAAACAGAAGAAAGGTAGTGTTTGCATGGATAGGTAATCCTTCGGCCATTAATAAATGGTGGTAAAACTTGTAAAGCTTTGGACGAATCATGTGTAGCTTCCAGTGCAAGTGAAGTCTAATCATCGCGCATGAGGGTTGTGTTGGCATAAATGTCGGGATTTTCTCCTTTGCTTCGATGAATGTGGTGATTATGCTCTCGTAGTGTTTGAATGTCAGAACCAACACTTTCCGAGGTTACCAGTTTCATGATATATATTTGTTAAGTTTAAGAGATTTTGTTTACACTCGTATATACTAGAACGAAAAATAAACACGCAGTGTTTTTTTTAGGATTTTAAAGAATATCAAATAGAGAAACTAACTTATCTTTCAGTGATCATATATCATACAGATATGTATACACTCAAACGCATGCAAGTATATATATATATATATATGTATATATATATGTATATATTAATATATATATTTATTTATATATATATATACATATATATTTATATATATATTTATATATATATATATATATATATATATTTATATGTATGTGTATATATAAATATATATATATATATATATATATATATACTGTATATATATATATATATATATATATATATATATTTATATATGTATTTATATATATGTATGTATATACAGTATATATATACATATATATAAATTATATATATATATATATATATATATAAATTATATGTATATATATATATATCTATATATATAAATATATACATATATGTATATATATACATATATATATATATATATATATATATATATATATATATATCCCTATTAAAATGTTGATACCTTAACGTGGTGAAAGGATTTGCGTATCACAATGACCAGTAAAGCCTCACTAATCAGGGCCACCCATGACAGGTTGGTTTGCTGTTAGCAATCAAACAAAAGGCTCCCTCCATCACCAATGAACTGTTACCAGCATAGTGATGAGAAGTGACCCAAAGACAGTCATTAATAACACAACCCCCTCCCAGCTCCCAGTCCCCAACGGCAGTGAAACACATGCACAAGGCGTCGGTCAGATAAATGTCCTACTGTAAGGGTGCTAAAAATCTCAGGACCCAGTCTAGGGAAGAAGATTTTACTCTGTTACTAGAAGAGCTAAAAGAAATAAAATGGGATATAACAGGATTGATTGAAATTAGAAGTACTCGGGAAACATATTGAGTTAAAAGAGGGCCATATGTTTTGCTTCAGAGGCCTTAATTTAAGTGCTATATTCAATTGTATTTATCATGAAGCCTTGCTTTCAAACTCAAACAGTTGTATGTAACTGGATAACTTCTATGTATCATTAATAAATCTTAAGTAATAGATTGAAAAGGATTTTTATTGAGAGGTAATGAAAGAAAAAAAGAAAATGAATAAATTTTCTTATTAATAAAAATATTGCAGGTAGAATAAAAGAATTTTGTAGTATTATTGATAGAGTTGCAGGGCTGACTTTCGAATAAATAAAAATTATACACTGTAGATAATTCAAACCTATGCACCGACATTCCATACAGAAGAAGAAAAAAGAAAATTTTTTCATGAAGATCAGGAGATATCTTTGAAAAAAAACACATAGGACTCAATTCACATTTTTTTATGAAAAAAACAGAAAGTGGACAAAGAGAAGCCCAAACAAAGAAACCGAAAAATTAAGAATTTCCTATTATCAGTGAAAAAGTTAATTTAGGCAAAAATGTAAAAGTGTTAAAAAGGAAAAATTCAAGCGATCACAGAATGGCAAGAAGTAATTTGTTTAGATCTACAGTAAAAAGAGAATAATTAATCTATAAAAAAACACTCCTGTAATAAAAGAAAAAAATGAGGAGTTTTGTTCACCAATACAAAATAGGTACTCCCAATTTCATGATGAAATGGAAACAAGTAGAAGAAATTAACAGTAATTAAAAAAGAATTATTGGAATCAGCACAAGAGATAGAAGTGAAAGTTTCTTAAAAAATTCTAGGAAAAATATCAGAAACTACCAAAACCTGATGAAGAAAAGACTGGAAATAACAGTAAATCCAAGAGAGATGAAATAGAACTAACAGAACTAAAAACTCAAGACATTCATAAATACAATCAGGCCAAAACTGAAGAAACAGTAAAGAAAGGAAGAATTATCAAATTGATAAAAAAAGACTTGGAACAGGACTTCAACGGATATTTCATTTAAAGGACGAAATTGGAAATACCAACAAAAGAGGAGTGATAAAAATTGCAGAGGATTTCTATGCAATTTTATACAATAGTGATATAAGAAATAACTTTGCTAATAGAAATAATGAAACACTTGAGTCGGAACCAAAAATAACAGTAGAAGTAAAGAAACCATTAAAAGGAATGGAAAGAGGCAAAGCAGCAGAAGATGGTCTAAAAATTGTTTTAATACTAGATGGAGAAAATTTCATAGTAAAACTGGCTGAACATTGCACAAAATATCTGCAAGGATGCACTATATCTACAGGTTGGAAAACTTCATCATTATACTAATTCACAAAAAGGTCACACAAAAGACATGAAATATTACCGTTTACTAAGTTTACTTTCAGTAATATATAGAATATTTACAAAGGTCATATTAGGCCAAATAGAATGACAGATAGACTTTAAGTAGCCAAGAGAGCAGGCAGGATTTAGAAACAGATATTCATCAACTGACCATATCCTTCATTTAACCAGCTAATGGAAAAATCAACAGAGTAAGACAAACCACTAATATGGCATTTGTACACTTTAAG
Source organism: Palaemon carinicauda (assembly GCF_036898095.1). Classification (NCBI taxonomy): domain Eukaryota; kingdom Metazoa; phylum Arthropoda; class Malacostraca; order Decapoda; family Palaemonidae; genus Palaemon; species Palaemon carinicauda. The sequence goes on along the minus strand of NC_090730.1, from coordinate 117,308,943 downwards.
AAAGCTTTTGATTCAGTCAAAAATTCAGCAGTAATAAAAGCACTTCATAGACAGGGCATAGATGATTCATATGTTAGATCACATGAGGATATCTATACGAGAATTAAAGCAATCCTAAAACTACATAAAGGAAGTGAAAAAAAATCTGATAGATAAAAGAGTTAGACAGGGAGACCACATCTCTCTTAAATTATTTCCATCGTGTCTGGAAAAAGATTTGAAAAATTTAGATTGGGAAAATGTATGAATTAAATTTTAAGGGGATTACCTTGAAAACTTAAGATTTGCAGATGGCATAGTTTTATTTATTGAATCGTGGGAGGAATTACAGAAGATAGATTTGAATTGAGAAAGTTGAAATGTAGGACTGAAAATGAATATTAGTAAAACTAAGATAATGTTTAATGAATACCCAGAGAGACTACAAATAAAGGTTATGGACGAACCTCTACAGATTGTTCATGAATATACGTACTTGGGGCAGACAGTAAGTGTCCTCTAAGACATGAGACCGAAATTAAAAGAAAGATAAGCATAGGATGGAGAGCTTTTGGTAAACAAAATTAGGTTATGAAACTTAAAATGCCACTCTCTCTAGAAAGAAAAGCATGAAAACAGAGGATTCTACCAGTATTAACTCATGCATCAGAAACTTTGAACCTTACCAAAGCCTTAGAAAATAATATAGTTACAACTCAAAGAGCTACGGAAAGAATAATGATGGGAATAACACAAATAGACAGAAAATGAGAAGCACAGATAGGAGAACAAACTAAAGTAAAAGTTATACTAACAACATGTAAGAAAAGGACAGAACATGCAATGAGAATGACAGATAATAGATGGACAAAAAGAATACCACAATGTGTTCCTAGAGATTGCAACCGAAGAAGAGGAAGGCAGAGAAGACGATGGATATGTGAACTAAGAAATCATAGACTGGCATGATAAGACCATAAGCAGACGAGAGTGGAAGGACATTTCTTAGGCCTTTGTCCTTCAGTGGACTAAGAATGGCGAATGATGATATACATATACATATACATATACATATATATATATATATATATATATATATATATATATATATATATATATATATATATTTATATATGTATATATATATATATTGTTTATAAGATAATATAAAAACAATATATGCATAAGCCTCATATATATAATGTATATAAGATCCCTAAACACACGTCAAAAAACTTGTATATCAGAGAACAAATTACAGTATACCATTCCCGTCATCTGAGCACTCAACAAAATACTCTCCATATCTCCTATTTTCACTAACAGAATAGATTATTAAAAATGACAGATGTAATATATTTCAATAGCACACTGACTGCCTTTAATGGAAAAGAAAATTTTGTTTTTTTTTCCACTTATAAATAACTAACAGTTTTTTTTTATTTAAAATAGAATGATTTGGGAAATATTTTTCATTTTACGTCTGACGTAAATACAGTAAATTTTGTCATTGTTAATGTAGTGCTTGAATATATATAATGCATCTTTGAATATGAGAGTGTTTTATACTAACGAATTCCGACAGAAGTAAAGGAAAAATATCGAACTTTCTTTATTGTAGCTATATTTCTTTTATTGATATGAAAGGAAATAATTTTTTCATTGAAATGCATTAGAATTATTGGAAAAATAACCAATTACAAAACAATAAAAAGCAATACATGGATGACACGTATTTTTCTGTTTCATAATCAAGTTAGAAAGTGTCTCCCAAATAGGTAGAGAGAAATGGATATTGCCGTGCACTAAAAAAAAAAAAGATCAGTTCAGTATCGATCAAAAATTAAAAAGATGTAATATTTGATAGACAGCTGCTGCACAGTGGTATTTAAACCAAAGCCAAAAGAATATAACAGGTAAACCCATCAGGGCTCTTAAAGTGTCCAAAATTGTCAAAGGCGGGACTCAGCTGGTGTAACATATTAAGTAGGAAAAACACGGGGTTCAGTCAATTATTAGCGGTCAGTGTTGGTCTAGCAGGCGTTAGGGAAACATGTAAAGGGCCTCTATTTTTTTTTTATTGAGTGGAAAACTAAGGGAAAAATTACGAACTCCTGTGAACGAGGCCCTTAAAGAGACCGGCTGTGAGATATAGAAAACGCAATGACAAAAAGAGGGTGGTATTCCTATAAATGATATCACTATTGTGACGCTATCTGTGTTACTAAGCCAGAATCCATGCCCACTTAAGCCATCAGCGAGTGGTGGGTTAATCTGATTCATTCTTTTGGCCTTGATTTAAACTAATTCGGGCTTGGTCCCACTTTCGTTCCTACACGAAATACAAACCATTTTGCTCTATTTAAAGAAAATTTGTTCAGCCTGAGCTGAACAGTGATTGACTCCTATAATATGCAGTTAAGTGACAGGAGTGTGCGGGAAAAAAAGTATCTCGTCCCTGCCTGTCAGAAGCTCATCACTTATGTTTGGATCTACGCAAAATACAAACCATTGTCCTTGAAGTAGGAAGAATATTTTCGAGGCAAGCTGGATGGCAGTTGAATTGTTTTACAACCAGTTATGAGTAACAGGTGTAAACTAGGGCTAGTAGCCCCCTGTCAAGATCTCTTCACTTATGGTTTTGGCCACATAATGATGTGCCCCTAATCAAACCTTTTGTTTTGTTTTTCTCTCATGAAGTGAATGCTAAATGCTGACTGTTTTGATGTAAAGCAAAACAATCATACAATGGAGAATGGACTTTACATTCGTTTTTTGTTAAACTGGCTCTAGATCCACAATCTCTGTGCTCCTGCTTCGGGTATGCTTTTTCGAAATCATTCCCCTGTGCCGAGTGTAGGACGTGACCTCCTATGCAGTCACGGATATGCTTTGAGGGGGGAGAAAGGGAGTTTTTCTACTTCTTTCTGCTTATTGGGTGCATCTATGTTTACACCTCTGGCTCGGTTCATGAGAAGTAGGCGTCAGAGGCAAGGATCACTTCGAGCTTCGTAGATTGGCTTTCAGGTTCTAGTAGCCTACAGAGTTTCCGCAGTACTTGCTGAACCCCATCCAAGACTGGAGGCTCTTCTCTGTTTGTGCTACCTTTAACAACAAGCGTGGCCAGCTTTCAGCTATATAGTTATTCCAAGTTAAAACCAATCTATTAATTTTCAAAGATGATATGCATCCTTTTTCCACAAACCACATCTAAAATCACCATTGAACAAGGCGTTTTCCCTGATTGGGTATTTTAACACACACGAAGGAATTGTTTACTAGATATTAATTCAAGAGAGCAGGCTTAATCAATGACAAAAGCTCACTCAAAAGGTTGTCCTCATCTTATTGAAGTTCTATGTATATTGTATATTTCACAAGAGTATGAAACATTAGGGACAGGTGATTCAGTCTTAATTACTTACAATGCCAAGGCATGATTAGATGTCCTAATTAGAGGAGCATTTTTGCTTGTTATACCCCCCCCGAGAATCAGTGTATACTAAGTTCAAGCAATTACAAGACTTCTTTGTAGTCTTGCATACGATTTGCTCACAACTCAACTGGATTCAGAAGCAAAGTTGAAAGCTAAAAAGACATAATAATCAGTAGGTGAAGAAGAGTTCAACCACTCCATATTGTGTGATCATTGAAATCAGCAAGAAACACAAATTTTAGCTATTGTGGTAAAAGGATAATCAAAGACAGAATCACCCAAGTCTTCATTGTGATAGGTGAAATACAAATAAGCTTTTGTGACCTGAATCCCATATTCATAGTATGACTAATGAGAAGCAGGTATTTAGTCCTAATTCAGCATACATTTCTATTCCCATGCCCTAGGAATTATTGAACATTTAAGTAATACATTGGAAAGAGTTGTTGTTGATGGCTACCATAGTGAGTTTAGGAATGTGATATCTGGTGTCCCTCAGGGTAGTGTTCTTGGTTTATTATTTTTCATACTATATACACTTGTCATATGGTTTAGCCTAAAAAACAAGCCTGTTGCATTTTTTTTTTTTTTTTTTGCATATGCAGATGATGCTATTCTCTTTGCAGCAATTCTGTCTGAATGTATTTCTGTGATGACTGAATCCATTATTATAGATCTAACAAAGTAGTGCATGGTGCAATCTATGGGGCATGAAATTGAACCCTAAGTATGCTTGTAAGTAGGTCGATAACATTCAACACCCAGATCTTTACATATATAATGTCTCTTTAACTATATACAACAAGGACAATTCTGAGGCCTTTGTACATCAGTGGACTAAGAACGACGGATGATGATATATATATATATATATATATATATATATATATATATATATATATATATTGCTTTTAAGATAATATAAAAACAAAGCATGCATAATCCTCAAGATAAATTTTTCACATTTAAACGTGTTTATTTTTCATATTTCACTTAAGCCATATATTTTAATACATTAATGTCTGGATTCTTTTACCGACCTAGGGTCCAGAGTCTCGAGGTGAAATCACTCAAAGACAATAGCATCTGACCGGCCGGGAATCGAACCCTGGTCCAGGATACTTGTTTCACAGTGACCGCACCATTCGTGGCTAAATGTTACAGTCACTGTCTTACAAGAATCCTAGACCAGGTTTTGATTCCCGGCTGGTCAGATGCTATTGTCTTTGAGCGATTTCGCCTCGAGAATCTGATCTCGAGGTCAGTAAGAGAATCCAGATATTATGTATTAAAATATATGACTAATTTAAGATAATCCTCATAAATATAAATTATAAAAGATCCCTAACACACGTCAAATAACCTATTTATCAGCGAACAAATTACAGTATATCATTCCCGTCATCTGAGCACTCAACGAAATACTCTCCATATCTATTTTCACTAACAGAATAGATTATTGAAAATGACAGATGTAATGTATTTCAATAAAACACTGACTGCTTTTAATGGAAAAGAAAATTTTCTTTTTTTTCAATTATAAATAACTAACATTTTTTGTTATTCAAAATACAATGATTTGGGAAAAATTTTTTCATTTTACGTCTGACCTAAATATAGTAAATTTTGTTGCCAAAGTTATCATGTTATTGTTAATGTAGTGTTTGGATATATATAATGCTTCTTTGAATATTAGAATGTTTTATACTAACGAATTCCGACAGAAGTAAAGGGAAAATATCGGACTTTTTTTATTGTAGCAATATTTTTTGATTGATATGAAAGAAATAATCTTTTTCATTGAAATGCATTAGAATTATTGGAAAAATAACTAATAATTACAAAACAATAAAGAACAATACATGGATGACAAATATTTTTCTGTTTCGTGATTTGTATAAAAAGCGTCTCCCAAATAGGAAAAGAAAAATGTATATTGCCGTGCATAAATAAAAAATGAAGATCAGTTCAGCATCGATCGAAAATTAAAAAAAAAAAAAAGTTTATTTTTGATAGACAGCTAAACCCACCAGGACTCTTAAAGTGTCCAAAATTGGCCAAAGGCAGGGGCTCAGGTGTTACATAACAATTAGGAAAAACACAGGGTTCAGTCAATTAAGTTGGCCAGGGCACCAGCCGCCCGTTGAGATTTACCGCTAGAGAGTTATGGGGTCCTTTGACTGGCCACACAGATTACATTGAATCTCTCTCTCTGGTTACGGTACTTTCCCTTTGCCTACACATACAATAGTCTGGCCTATTCTTTACAGATTGTCTTCTGTCCTCATACACCTGGTAACACGTAGATTACCAAACCATTCTTCTTCACCCAAGAGGTTAACTACTGCACTATAATTGTTCAGTGGCTACTTTCCTCTTGGTAAGGGTAGAAGAGCCTCTTTAGCTATGGTAAGCAGCTCTTCTAGGAAAAGGGCACTCCAAAATCAAACCATTGTTCTCTAGTCTTGGGTAGTGTCCTAGCCTCTGTATCATGGTCTTCCACTGTCTTGGGTTAGAGTTCGCTTGCTTAACGGTACACTCGAGCACATTATTCTATCTTATTTCACTTCCTCTTGTTATATTAATGTCTTTATAGTTTATTTAGGAAATATTAATTATAGTGTTGCTCCTTTTGAAATATTTTATTTTCCCTTGTTTCCTTTCCTCACTGGGCTATTTTCCCTGTTGGGGCCCCTGGGCTTATAGCATCCTGCTTTTCCAACTAGGGTTGTAGCTTAGCAGTTAATAATAATAATAATAATAATAATAATAATAATAATAATAATAGTGGTCAGTGTGCGTCTAGCAGGCGTTAGGGGAACATGTAAAGGGCCTCTATTTTCTTTTTATTGAGTGGGAAACAAAGGCCAAACTCCTGTGCACGAGACCCTTGAAGAAACCGGCTGTGAGATATAGAAAACGCAATGACAAAAAGAGAGGGGTATTTTTACCAATGATATCACTATAATGACGGTATCGGTGTTACTAAGACAGAATCCATACCCACTTACGTCACCAACGAGCGATGGGTTAATGTGATGTATTCTTTTGGCCTTGATTTAAACTAATTCTGGCTTGGTCCCACAAACCATCATGCTCTCCTTAGAGAATATGTTTTTAGCCTGAGCTGAACGGTGATTGAATCCCTTAATATGCAGTTATGCGACAGGAGGGTGCGGGAAAGAAGCATCCCGTCCCCACCTGTCAAAAGCTCATCACTTATATTTGGATCTACACAAAATACAAACCATTGTCCTTTAAGTAGGAAATATGTTTTCATCGCAAGCTGGACAGCCGTTGAAGTGTTTTGACAAGAAGTTATGAGCAACAGGTGCGAACTAGGGCTAGAGGACCCCTGTCAAGATCTCTTCGCCTATGTTTTTGGCCACATACTGACTCGTCACTAATCAAACTTTTTGTTTTGTTTTCCTTTCATGAAGTGAATGCTAAATGTTGATTGTTTTGATGTGAGGCAAAACAATCATACATGGGAGAATGGACTTTAAGTTTATTTTTTCAAACTGGCTGTAGATCCACACGCTCTGTGCTCTTGCTTTGGCAAGCTTATTTGGAATCATCCCCCTGTGCCGAGTGTAGGACGTATGCTTGAGGGGTCAGAAAGAGAGTTTTTCTTTTTCTTTCTGCATATTTGGTGCATCTGCTAATGCTGCTTCTGCGTTTACACCTCTGACTTGGTTCCCAAGAAGTAGGCGTCAGGAGCAAGGATCATTTGGAGCTTTGTAGGTTGGCTTTCAGGTTTTGGTACCCTATAGAGTTTCCCTAGTACTTGCCGCACCCCATCAGAGGTTGGAGGCTCTTGTCTATTTGTGCTACCTCTAACAACAAGCATGGCCAGCTCTTGGCTATATAGTTATTGCAAGTCAAAACCAATCTATTAATTTTCAAAGATGATAAGCATCCTCTTTCCACAAACAACCACATCTAAAATCACCATGGAACGAGGGGTTTTCCTTGATTGGGTATGTTAATGAACAAGAAGGAAGTGTTTACCAGATATTAATTCAAGAGAGCAGACATAACCACTTTATACAATTGTAATCAAATCAAACACAAAAGATCACTCAAAATGTCAGCCCCAATATATTGGGGTTTTATGTAAAATGCATATTTCACAAGAGTATGAAACATTAGGGACAGGTGATTCAGTCTTAATTATTTACAAAGCCAAGGCATGATTAGACGACCCAATTAGAGGAGCAACTTTGCTTGGTATACCACCCGTAGAATTAGTGTGTACTAAGTCCAAACAATTACGAGACTTGTTAGTAGACTTCCTTATGATTTGCTCACAACTCAACTAGATTCAGAAGCAAAGTGAAGAGCTAAAGGGACATAATAATCAGTAGGCGAAGAAGAATTCAACTACCACTCCATATTGAGTGCACTGAAATCAGCAAAAAGCACAAATCTTAGCTATCGTGGTAAAAAGATAATCGAAAACAGAATCACACAAGTCTGGATTCTGATAGGTGAAATAAAATAAGCTTTTGAGACCTGCATCCCATGACAACCATATTCATAGAATGATTAACGAGAAGCAGGTATTCAGTCCTAATACAGTATACATCACCATTCCCATACCCTAGGGATTATTGAATATTTAAGTAATAGATTGGAAAGCGTTGTTGTTGATGGGTACCATAGTGAGTATAGGAACGTGATATCTTGTGTGTCTTATGGTAGTGTTCTTGGTTCGTGACTTTTCATAGTATTTAAACTTGACATGTGATTTAGTCTAGAAAACAAGCTTATTGCGTATGTAGATGATGCTATTTTCTTTGCATCTATTCCATCTGAATGTATTTCTGTGGTGGCTTAATCCATTCATAGAGATCTAACTAAAATTAGTGCATGGTGCAATCTATGGGGCATGAAATTGAACCCTAAGTATGCTTGTAGGTAGGACGATAACAGTAATCTTCAACATCCAGATCTCTGGATAGATAATGTCTCTATAACTATATACAACTCTAAAATTCTAAGTGTGATTCTTTATTGTAATTTAATTTTGAAAAGTACAATTGGTACTTTTCTTTTTCAATTGTACAAAAAATATGCTTATTGTGAAAGTCTTTTAATATTTTCGGTAATCAATTCATTCTGAAGAAATATTTTAGTTCCTGCATTTTATCTTGTTTTGTTTTGAGTATTATTTTCTTTTCTGGTCTTCAGGTGCTGATTTTCATCTTAATTTGCATGAAAAAAACTTGCGTTATTAAATTTCTTTTTCCTAATATCGATGTTAATCTATAGCACCATCATTAAGTTGGTTCTTTGTGCATGTTGCATAGGCTTTTTCATAATTCTGACCATCTTTTGCATTTTATTTTCCCCAAACTGTACCATTCTATACATAATAGTAGGGATGCAGTTAGTTCTAACAGTCTTACCTATTCCATCATAAGGCTCAATACTAAACAGTATTCAAGGAGATTCATTCCAGCTGAGACCAGTTTATGGAATACTCTTCCTAATTTGGTAATTGAATATTGGAAGTTCAGGAGTTCGGAATTTATGTTAAACAAGCTGAAATGTGTCTCTCTTCATAATCTATATATGACCTATATATTTGAATGTTGTTATTGATTTAAGATTTTTTTATTCTATATTCATTACTTTTCATATAGGTTTTTTATTTCCTTATCTATTTCCTCACTTGGCAATTTTTCCCCGTTGGAGTCTTGGGCTTATAGCATCTTGGTTTTCCAGCTAGGGCTGTAGCTTACCTAATACTACTACTACTACTACTACTACTACTACTACTACTACTACTACTACTACTAATAATAATAATAATGGCATCCATTCTCAAAATTATTATTCATCTTAAAGTCTGAATGAATAGGTCATATATTTGTCTCTTTGGAGAAACCAAATTTCATAAACATCATATGATATCCTAAATTCTGGAGGCAACTGTAAAGTCTCTTTCACAAATATTGCAATATACTAGACAAAACTGTAGAAGTTTTGGATGCATTAGTCTGATATTTTCCTTATTAGCTCATGGCAGAATAAGAATTAGCCCTCTGTGTAACACAATCATGACAAAAGCACTGCTATGGTCATAACTTTCGGGGGGTGGGGGTGGATTGGGGTTTGCATAAT
>NC_090730.1:117281899-117284399 GCF_036898095.1 Palaemon carinicauda | reverse complement strand
AGATGAATACAACTGAGTAACTTTATTACAGACATATTGAGTATATATGCACACTAGGTCCTGGTAAGATGGTCACAAAATACAAACATGCTATTTCTTGTCCAACTGGCAACCGGTTCTGTTAACAGTTAACAATGAAGTAGGCAGACAGGTTAATACAAATTGCTGTCAGTGCGAGGGGAGAGCGAAGATACAAAGGATAATATATACAAAAAAGAGAAATGTCGTTACTATGTACGATACTGTACATTTTGAATAGGGTGGCCTGATCTAGAGAGACCAACTGTAGGTGGGTCATCTGGCAGGAGATAAGCAGGTTTTAGATGATCAATGGAGACCCAGTCTTCTTTGCCACGAATGTTTAGTAGGAATGCTTTCGGATTGTGTCGGATAACAAGGAACGAGCTCGTGTAAGGGGGCGTCAGCGGTGGCTTGCTAGTGTCATTGCGTAGGAAGATGTGCATTGCAGAGTCAAGTATGTCGGTATGCGATGCTTCGTTAGGGCTTATAAGTCTGGCCGCATGGAGTAAATTTTCCCACGAAGTGAAGTATGCGCTGGAGACTGTCGGAGGAGCTTGCAGAAGCAGAAGGAAAAAATTCGGCAAGGACGATCAATGGGTCGCCATACACCATTTCAGCTTCTGAGACATCCAGGGCGTTTTTAGGAGTTGTCCTTAGTCCCAGGAGGACCCAGGGAAGCTGAGTAAACCAGTTGGAATCCGAGATTCGCTAATGATGTATACCATTGAGAGGTAAAAGTGGTACCCCTGTCAGAAGTAATATGTTCAGGGATACCAAATCTTGCTATCCATCCTGAGAGTAAGGCAGATGTACATGAGGTGGACATTGCAGTTTCCATGGGAATGGCCTCAGGCCAACGATTGGAGCGGTCGATAACGGTAAACAGGTAACGATGTCCTTGTGATGTGGGTAGGGGGCCTACAATGTCCACGTGAATGCGGGCGAAACGACGCTGAGGTTGAGGAAAGGTGCCAACTCCTGAATCCGTGTGTCGATGTACTTTGGAAGTTTGGCAAGAAGTACAAGCGCAGACCCAATCCTTAGCATCCTTAGTAATGTCGTGCCAAATGAACTTCATCTTCAGCAGCTGTGCAGTAGAACGGCGCGACGGATGAGAAAGGCCGTGAATGAAATCAAACACCTGACATCACAGAGGAGGATGGTGTTGCAGTCGTTGAGGGGGACATCTTCCCAATGGAGGGATGTGCAGGATGTCCTACATTCTTGAAACTCTTGATCCTGTCATTGGGCTTCAGCTGAGACATTGTAATCTATTCCCAGTTGAACGACGGCCAACGTGTTTCCTGACAGGGCATTGGCAACGGGATTCATTTTCCCAGGGACGTGTTGAAGGGTGCAATTGTATTCAGCCACGGCGGAGGGATGTCGGCGTTGATGGGCGGAACCAGGCATCAGACTGTCGAGTGAAGGCGTGCATCAGAGGCACGTGGTCTGTGCGAATGACGAGGGCCATATATTCTAAGAAATGGCGAAAGTGACGGACAGCCAAGTGCACCGCCAGCAATTCGTGATCGAAGGTAGAATAACCCGATTTTGCCTTGAAGAGTTTTCTACTGATGAAGGCCAATGGGCGAGGCAAGCCGTTGACCACCTGTTCGAGTACTGCACCAATAGCGACGTCGCTGGCATCGGTGGAGAGAAGAAGAGGGGCATGTGGGACGGGATAAGTGGGAGCAGCAGCGGTTGATAGGGTATTCTTTGCGTTACAGAAGGACGCTTCTTGAAGGGGACCCAACTTCAGGTGCTTTGGCATGTCCTTGAGGGAGGCATAGAGGGGAGCAAGAGTGGCGGCAATGGCTGGAAGAAAACGGTGATAATAGTTGATCATACCCAAGAATTCTTGAAGTTCTTTAGGGTCGAGGGCGTGGGGAAGTTCTGAACGGCTGCTACCTTCTCAGGGAGGGGATGGACTCGTTCAGGAGTGATGTGGTGCCCTAAGAATGACACTTCGTTGGCGCCAAAGATACACTTGTCGTACTGGACTACAAGGCTGTTTTGTTGTAGGGGGTTGAGCACCTGCGTAGGCGACGGAATTGTTCCTCTTTTGAGGAAGAGAACACAAGTATGTCGTCCACGTAACATACACAGAAGGGGAGGTCCCCAAAGATGCCACCCATGAGACGTTGAAAAGTGGCCCCAGCATTACAAAAGCCAAAACAGTAGTAATTGAAGGTGTATGTACCAAAGGGAGTGGTGGTTGCGGTCTTGGGGAGATCTGAGTTCATAGGCACCTGATAATACCCCTTCAGGAGGTCGAGCGTGGAGAAAACCTTATCTTTGTGCAGGTAGGAGGTCACGTCGGCGATGTTTGGGAGGGGCTGGTGATCTGGTTCTATTTGCATGTTCAGGTGCCTGTAATCCCAACCCAGACAGAGGTTGCCGTCTTTCTTCAGGTATTGGTGACGACCATGAGCTGGAGGGCTTCCCATTTCTTCCATTTCGGCGAACGTCAGTTTGG
>NC_090730.1:117254399-117276899 GCF_036898095.1 Palaemon carinicauda | reverse complement strand
ATTTCTTTTTCTTTTTGTATTACTGGTTATCTCTCGTATATTTCATGCTTTGTAATCTTATCTATAAGTAAAGTGGTGACTGTTTTGAATACTATCAGCATTCATATGATATGAATTAGTATTGTCTCTATTACTGATTTAATAGTAGTAGTAGATGTTGCAGTGACACTGATAGTGTACTTGATAATATAGTAATCCTAGACCCTTTTTAACTTGTATCAACCGGGCCATATTTCTTCGCTTGTCGGCTAAAAAATTATCATCAAACATCAAGACCACATCTCCAAAGAACTGTTGCATCCCATTGAGTGGTCAGACAAAGCAGGTGCATCACACGAAGAGCTCCGCTGTAGAAATTAAACAACAGGTGTTTGACGGGAGTTCATGTTCTACGTTTTACACTACATCAACTTGAAACGATAATCCCCTTCACTGGGAGGGATGGAGTAATTAGATTACGGCATTAGCCGTTACAATTTTCGACATTTTTTTCATGAATAGCAAGGTACAGTTGGCGTTGACACTGATGTTGTGCGATCGTCGGTCTGATTAGATATTGCCAGTAATCCATGTAACTTGCTTCCTTTATATCAAGTCTTTGATCAAAATAAGTTCGAAATGTTAGTTCCATGTAACTACATGTATAACTATAGTTTTCTCCTCTCTCTCTCTCTCTCTCTCTCTCTCTCTCTCTCTCTCTCTCTCTCTCTCTCTCTCTCTCTCTCTCTCTCTCTCTATTTTTTTCTGTGTGTACGTCATCACAGAGGTTTCTTTGTATTCATGTGTTTTTAAATTCTAATAGGGGTCTAATAAGAACACGAAAGCGCTTGGTCAATACTTCGTATAATTTTCCCTCCCAGCCTGCTGTAATCTTGAGATATCGCACGTTCCAGTAATTCGTCCTTAGTATATATATATATATATATATATATATATATATATATATATATATATATATATATATGTATGTATATACACACACACATATATATATATTATATATCATATATATAAATATATATATATATATATATATATATATATATATATATATATATATATATATATATATATATATATCTTTCACTATATCGTGGTGAAAAGGTTTGTGTATCCCCATGATCAGCAAAGCTATACTATCAGGGTCACCCTTTTGTCATGGCTAGATGTAATAATATTGAATGAATATATTATCAAAACAGACAAATGTATCTTTTCCCAAAATGTGAACACCGAGACATTTGATCAAAGCTTTCATCACCTCACTGTGGAGTCAGCATTTTTGAGAAACCAAGCCTCAAGGAAATCCCTGTTTCTTCTAGAAGCTGCTATGGCGTGACAGAAGTGGGTGCTTTTTTTTAGGAAACCAAGAAGGATGCAGAATATTAAAAACCTCCTTATGTATAGATGACGACTGTCCATCGTAATTAGCGGCGACGATACATGGGTATATAAACTTCAAGAAGAGACTCTCCAGAGGAGATAGGACAAGAGAGGAACCATTTTCTAGCGAGATAGGAGCCACGCCCTGACGAGATAAGGACAAGAAAAGAAGACCAGAAGTCGGACAGAGCCAATTTCCCACCTTAACTTCGGACAACAAATACCAGACCCCATATCGTCTTATGGCCGAGAAGAAGAGATAAATTGAAGAAGCCGCCTTTTCCTGCTTGTGACAGAATACGGATATGGTCAGTTGTTGAATACTCACTTACAAATCCAGCCTGCTATCTTGGTTGATTAAAGTCTAGATATCTTTCTATTCAGCCTAATATGATCGTTGTAAATATTTTATATATTACTGAAAGTAAACTTATTGAGCAGTATTTTTTGACGTTTTTTATGTCTCCTTTTTTTCTTAATTACTATAATGATAAAGCTGTATGTATAGACCATTCTTGCAGATATTTTGCGTAAACTTCAGCCAATTTTATTTCTATGAAATCTCCTCCATCTATTATCAAATCAATTGTTAGGACATCTACAGCTTTGCCACTTTTCATACCTTTTAATACTTGCTTTACCTCTCCCATTGTTACGTTTGATACGAGCTCAGGTGTTTCATGGTTAAGTTTATATATATATATATATATATATATATATATATATATATATATATATAATCAAGATACAATTATCTATAATATTAGAATTGAGAAATGTCCTGGTCTAAAGAAGCAAAATCCTAAATAACTTTATATCAACCGTCATTTGAAGACAGTTTTACTCCATAATTGGATATGAGGTTCTGCTACCCACGTGGGTGCATCGTTCCCCAGGTTCGTTTTCCAAATGGTTTCAATTCCATTTAAACTCTTAGTCTAATTTATATACTGTGAAATCTCTATCAGTATTTCAGTCCCCTAGGACTCGACGATTTCGTGAAAATAGACAAAATTGTCTGGGATTCGTATTGTGTTTTCCTTGTTGGTAATGTTGCTGTATCATTGGATCATGTGTTCTTGTGACTTTTATCATGAGGCGAGCACACACACGTATAATATATATGTGTATATATATATATGTATATATATATATGTATATTATATATATACATATATATATATATATATATATATATATATATATGTACACCTATATACACACACATATCTATATCTATATATATATATATATATATATATATATATATATATATATATATATATATATATATATATATATATATATATATATATATTCATGCATATCTATATACGGGTTTATATATTAAACATATCTACATCTATATCTACATATATATATATATATATATATATATATATATATGCACAAATATAAATATAAATATATATATTTTATACTTGTATGTCCCCATAAAAACTTTTGCATATTGGAAATGTTATAAACTAAATACCTCCTGAACTGAAAAAAACACACAAAATCAGAATAAAGGCATAAAACTTTGAATAGAATAGGATGCAATCTAAAATAGTTATTTGTCAACAATAGTGAAAAATCAGGTACTCGCTACCACTTATGAATCTCTAATGATATGATTTATAATTAATAATTATAGTTTCTATCTCTCTCTCTCTCTCTCTCTCTCTCTCTCTCTCTCTCTCTCTCTCTCTCTCTCAACAGATTTGTGTCCACAAACAACAGGCAATAATGTCGAGTAATAAAAAAAAAATAATTTACGTATAAGAAAAAGCGAGTACAGACATTATAATGTTCTCTCTCTCTCTCTCTCTCTCTCTCTCTCTCTCTCTCTCTCTCTCTCTCTCTCTCTCTCTCTCTCTCTCTCTCTCTCAATAGATTCGTGTCCGTAAACAACATGCGATAATATCGAGTTATAAAAACAATTTATTTACGTATAAGGAAAAAGCGAGTACAGACATTATAATGTCTCTCTCTCTCTCTCTCTCTCTCTCTCTCTCTCTCTCTCTCTCTCTCTCTCTCTCTCTCTCTCTCTCTCTCTCTCAACAGATTTGTTTCCACAAACAACAGACGATAATGTCGAGTTATAAAAACAATTAACTTACGTATAAGAAAAAAGCGAGTACAGACATTACATTGTTCTCTCTCTCTCTCTCTCTCTCTCTCTCTCTCTCTCTCTCTCTCTCTCTCTCTCTCTCTCTCTCTCTCTCTGTAACATGATTTAATTTCTCTACTGATTTTGATCCTCAAAACATTTGTGTTCTGGTCTCACTACCTGTCGACTAGCTTCAAGAAGAGACATACAGCATCCAGACCGGTAACAACAAAACGCCATCAAAGAGTAACTACCTGACTAATGATTCCAGAATAAATGGTTGTGTACGTGTGAGTATAGGTGTGTATATAGGGACGGGTGTGCGTGTGTATTTCAAAGTCACATCTTACCCTAAGATTTTTTTTACTATCAATGTTGACAGTGTTTGGTTACACACGCGCGCACACACACACACATATTTAAACATACATACATATATATATATATATATATATATATATATATATATATATATATATATATATATATATATATGCCCCCTGTGGCCGCGGGGGCATAAAACAATTAGAATAGCGCCAACGTTATCCCTGCGTGTCGTAAGAGGCGACTAAAAGGGACGGGACGAGGGGGCTGGGAACCCCCTCTCCTGTAAAAGTATCTTGTGAGACAGCAACAAAGAGATGGAGCTGTGGGGAGAGTGACTGCTCCCTGCACTCTAGTTTTGGGGTGTTTGAATGTGCGTGGATGTAGTACGATAGAGAGTAAAAGATGTGAGATTGGAAGTATGTTTAGAAGTAGAAGGATGGATGTATTGGCCTTGTGTGAGACAAAGATGAAAGGAAAGGATGAAGTGATGTTTGGTGAAATGTCTGGTAGAGTGTCTGGGATTGAAAGGGGAAGAGCGAGAGAGGGTGTGGCTTTATTGCAGAGTGAATGGATGACAGGTAAAGTAGTGGAATGGAAGGAGATATCATCTAGGTTAATGTGGGTAAGGGTTAGGTTGGGTAGGGAATGTTGGGCGTTTGTCAGTGCGTATGGGCCAGGTAGTGAGAAAAGTGAAGAAGAGCGGAATGAGTTTTGGAATGAATTAACTAGGTGTGTAGAAGGACTGGGTAGAAGGAATTATGTAGTTGTTATGGGTGACTTAAATGCTAGAGTGGGTGCTGGAGAGGTAGAAGGTGTCATTGGGAAGTATGGCGTACCAGGTGAAAATGAGAGTGGTGAGAGACTGGTAGATATGTGTGTTGAACAAGAGATGGTAATAAGTGCTAGGTTTTTTAAGAAGAAAGATAAAAATAAGTATACATGGGTAAGAGTGGCAAATGGAAGAGTAGTAGAAAGGGCATTAATGGATTATGTGTTGATAACTAAAAGAATGTTTGGAAGATTGAAAGACGTGCACGTGTTTAGGGGTATGGCTAACGGTATGTCTGATCATTTTTTGGTGGAAGGAAAATTGGTTGTAGCAAAAGAGTGGGGAATAGAGTAGGTGGATGTAAAAGGTAGCTAGTGAGGGTTGAAGAGCTAATAAAACCTGGGGTAAAAAGTAAATATCAGGAAAGGTTGAAAATGGCATATGACGAGGTGAGAGTAAGAGAAACTGGTAATTTAGAGGAGGAGTGGAAGTTAGCAAAAGAAAATTTTGTTGGGATTGCAAGTGATGTATGTGGCAAGAAGTTTGTTGGAGGCAGCATGAGGAAGGGCAGTGAATGGTGGAATGAAGGAGTGAAGGTAAAAGTGGAAGAGAAAAAGAGGGCTTTTGAAGAATGGCTGCAGAGTAATAGTATAGAGAAGTATGAAAAATATAGAGAGAAAAAGGTGGAAGTAAAGCGCAAGGTACGTGAGGCAAAGAGGGCAGCTGACCTGAGGTGGGGTCAGGGACTGGGTCAGTCATATGAAGAGAATAAGAAGAAGTTTTGGAAAGAAGTGAAGAGAGTAAGAAAGGCCGGCACAAGAATTGAAGAGACAGTGAAAGATGGAAATGGAAGGTTGTTAAAAGAAGAGGAGGCAAGGAAAAGGTGGGCGGAATATTTTGAAAGTTTGCTGAATATTGAGGATGATAGGGAGGCAGAGATAATTGCTGTTCCAGGTGTTGAGGTGCCAGTGATGGGAGATGAGAATGAGAGAGAGATTACAATAGAGGAAGTGAGGAGAGCACTAGATGAAACGAGAGTAGGAAAAGCATCTGGTATGGATGGTGTGAAAACTGAGATGTTGAAGGAAGGGGGTGTGACTGTAATTGAATGGTTGGTGAGATTGTTTAATGTGTGTTTTGTGTTGTCAATGGTACCAGTAGATTGGGTCTGTGCATGTATTGTACCACTATATAAGGGTAAGGGAGATGTGCATGAGTGTTGTAATTCAAGAGGTATTAGTTTGTTGAGTGTAGTTGGAAAAGTGTATGGTAGAGTACTGATTAATAGGATTAAGGATAAAACAGAGAATGAAATCTGGGAAGTACAGGGGGGTTTTAGAAGAGGTAGGGGTTGTATGAATCAGATTTTTACAGTTAGGCAGATATGCGAGAAATATTTAGCAAAAGGTAAGGAGGTGTATGTTGCGTTTATGGATCTGGAGAAAGCATATGATAGAGTTGATAGGGAAGCAATGTGGAATGTGATGAGGTTATATGGAGTTGGTGGAAGGTTGTTGCAAGCAGTGAAAAGTTTCTACAAAGGTAGTAAAGCATGTGTTAGAATAGGAAATGAAGTGAGCGATTGGTTTCCGGTGAGAGTGGGACTGAGACAGGGATGTGTGATGTCGCCGTGGTTGTTTAACTTGTATGTTGATGGAGTGGTGAGAGAGGTGAATGCTCGAGTGCTTGGACGAGGATTAAAACTGGTAGACGAGAATGATCATGAATGGGAGGTAAATCAGTTGTTGTTTGCGGATGATACTGTACTGGTAGCAGACACAGAAGAGAAGCTTGACCGACTAGTGACAGAATTTGGAAGGGTGTGTGAGAGAAGGAAGTTGAGAGTTAATGTGGGTAAGAGTAAGGTTATGAGATGTACGAGAAGGGAAGGTGGTGCAAGGTTGAATGTCATGTTGAATGGAGAGTTACTTGAGGAGGTGGATCAGTTTAAGTACTTGGGGTCTGTTGTTGCAGCAAATGGTGGAGTGGAAGCAGATGTACGTCAGAGAGTGAATGAAGGTTGCAAAGTGTTGGGGGCAGTTAAGGGAGTAGTAAAAAATAGAGGGTTGGGCATGAATGTAAAGAGAGTTCTATATGAGAAAGTGATTGTACCAACTGTGATGTATGGATCCGAGTTGTGGGGAATGAAAGTGATGGAGAGACAGAAATTGAATGTGTTTGAGATGAAGTGTCTGAGGAGTATGGCTGGTGTATCTCGAGTAGATAGGGTCAGGAACGAGGTGGTGAGGGTGAGAACGGGTGTAAGAAATGAGTTAGCGGCTAGAGTGGATATGAATGTGTTGAGGTGGTTTGGCCATGTTGAGAGAATGGAGAATGGCTGTCTGCTAAAGAAGGTGATGAATGCAAGAGTTGATGGGAGAAGTACAAGAGGAAGGCCAAGGTTTGGGTGGATGGATGGTGTGAAGAAAGCTCTGGGTGATAGGAGGATAGATGTGAGAGAGGCAAGAGAGCGTGCTAGAAATAGGAATGAATGGCGAGCGATTGTGACGCAGTTCCGGTAGGCCCTGCTGCTTCCTCCGGTGCCTTAGATGACCGCGGACGTAGCAGCAGTAGGGAACTCAGCAGTATGAAGCTTCATCTGTGGTGGAAATGTGGGAGGTTGGGCTGTGGCACCCTAGCAGTACCAGCTGAACTCGGCTGAGTCCCTGGTTAGGCTGGAGGAACATAGAGAGTAGAGGTCCCCTTTTTTTGTTTTGTTCTTGTTGATGTCGGCTAACCCCCAAAATTGGGGGAAGTGCCTTTGGTATATGGATGGATATATATATATATGTGTGTGTGTGTGTGTGTGTGTGCAACCGCTTCTTGTCTGCTACAGGTCAAAGGCCTCTGTCCGACATATCCTTGCTTATGTCAGGGGTTTGGCCATTTTCATCACCACGCTGACTACTGTGAATTGGTGATGGTGGGAGATTTTACTCTGATCGCACACAGCTAACCAGCCTAGTATGTGTGGCCCTTATTACAGTAGTACAGCTTTGCTGATCATGGCAATGTTATAAAATGCAAATTTCATTTCAATATTTAAATCCATTGCCTTGTTTATTTGTAGTTGTAATATTTAAGTTTTATATAACATTTAAAGGGTATTCTCTTTCGTAACATTGACTACATATAATAAAAAATTCCGGGTTTCAACGAAAATTGCTCAACTTTCCCTGGGAATATCTATTTCTTTTATGTACGTTATATAGTGGATACTTAAGAATTTCTTAATTGCAAGCTCTACTTTTTAGTACCTCTAATGATGAGAACTATTTACGACAAATGTCAGCGTAGTTACGCAAACTGAAGAGCCTGTTTAGCTTTGTGGTACCGCCGATGTTTAGGAATGCGTGAATTCTGTCTCAAGCCGCGGTGCTTGCATCTTAAAAACCTTCATTTGTTTTCATCACATTATAATTATAGGGTACTAAAAGAAAATTAATTAATAACCAAAGAATTATTGTCAAAGAATATTAAAAATTAACGTAAATAAAATAAAAGTAATGAGGAGAAAATTAGGTCTCTACTAATGAAACAGAAAAGCAGCAAAGTCTTTTAAAAACACCTCTAAGTTATAAGCAACAGTTCTTGGAAATTCAATCTAGCTGTTTCCATCGTTTCATTACGATCGTCAAGTTTTCCTATTTTTTTTTCTATTGTCAACTGGCTTTTCTCCTAGTTGCAAATACAGGATCTTTGTTTATTGCAGTGTCTCTTCCTTTTTTAGGACATCAATAAATTTCCCAGATATTGGGGTTTTGGCATGTTATGGATAGTTTGAGGCTAAATGAAATCCTAACGCATTGTTTGTTCGCGGTAATTTATCCATGACACGATCTCTCATATTCCAAAACACTATATGGCATAAAGGATCTTCTCTTTTACGGCGCCGTCCACGAATTTCACAAATATATGTTGACTCAAAGTAACTAATAAATTTTGTCGATAGTAACTCGTCTTCACACAGATCATCAAAAGCATCATCAACTGAAATTACCTAAAATGCCAAATCATAAAACATTATGAATAACAACGGAAACTTATTGTCAGTGTTGTAATAACTTTTACGACCCAAACCACAAATTTGTCGATAAACACTGGAATATATGAAACAAACACCTAACAGTTTCATTACTCTCTCTCTCTCTCTCTCTCTCTCTCTCTCTCTCTCTCTCTCTCTCTCTCTCTCTCTCTCTGTCACGATGAAAGACTTTCCGGCTGATATAAGCAATTATTATCAGAACTGGATACCATTCGTTAGGTGAAAAGACTTGTAGATCATTGAGGCCCTTGTCAGTTAAAAATAATGAAACTATTGTCATCGTCAGTTTTACCGGAACCCTGTATAAATAAAAAACTCTATCATCAATCAAAACACGAAATGTTTGTGGTATTTCCAATCCAGTACATGTCTGAGGTAAAGCAGGGGTACCAAAAGCTTCAGTCCTCCAATTAGTTATTGAGCTTGAAAGTGTTGGCAAACTCGATATTTCACTTCCTACATTTTCATCAAGTTTATTCACAGTATTTGCTAAAATCATTCTTGTGCTAGACGAATCACCATTCTGAATTTTACAATTAATCGCAGCATTTGCGAAAACCAGTTTTCTGAGAACGAATTTTCTGTGACAGAGTTTTCTTTTTTGACGAAAATCGTTTAATGTTTTAGTATGTTTACCGTTGATATCATATCTCAATTAATCTTAAATAAACTATCATACATTTTATTTGCCTTCCTGAAGCGTTATTAGAGAACACGATCAATTTTATTTCAACAGAAGTTAATATCAAATTGGATTTCCAGAAACTTTTCCTAGCACCTCCGTCCTTCTGTATGTAATTGCAACGTTCATGTTTTACGTAACGATTAATAAGCGCAGTCTTTGTAGATGCATATGAAATACAGAAAATGTAGAAATATGAACATTTCTATATAAAGATACACAATTGCCGTCTTTCAGTTACAATTTCTATGTGGGAAGAATACTTTTCAGTTTTATGCATTTCCTATAAAGAAAATTTATTCAACTTTCCATTGCCGTTTTTATATTTTACACAGCATTATATCTTACAAAGTAATTGGAAAAATTATAAGCATGCATATATATATATATATATATATATATATATATATATATATATTTATATTCATATGCATATATATATATATGTATATATATATACATACATATATATATATATATATATATATATATATATATATGACGAATTATTCATGCATTTCTAGTCACAGACAAAAACATAAGACCCAACATTTATACATATACATACACACACACACCCATATATATATATATATATATATATATATATATATATATATATATGTATATATATATATATATATATATATATATATATATATATATATATACATGTGCGTATATATATGACGAATTATTCATGCATTCCTAGTCATAAACAAAACCATAAAACCCAATAGTAATAAATATACATGCACACACACACACACACACACATATATATATATATATATATATATATATATATATATATATATATATATATATATATATATGACGAATTATTCATGCATTTCTAGTCACAGACAAAACCATAAGAACCAACATTTATACATATACATACATACACACACACACACACACACATATATATATATATATATATATATATATATATATATATATATACATACATGTGTGTATATATATGACGAATTATTCATGTATTCCTAGTCATAAACAAAACCATAAAACTTAACAGTAATAAATATACATGCACACACAAAGACACACACACACACACACACACACACACACACATATATATATATATATATATATATATATATATATATATATGTATGTATATATATATATATATATATATATATATATATATATATATATATATATATATATATATGTATATATACATCGCTGTTGAGCCTTGTGGCTTTGCCTATGACCAGGAATGCATGAATAATTTATCATACCCATTTTTGTGCTCATGTAAATAACTGTAATGCTTATGTTCTTTATATCATTTCAAATTCCATTCTTGTACTCTTACAGGGTATGCGGAAATATATGAAAATATGAAAATCTTTACGTAAAAATCTTTATCATTAATGTTCTTAGATCCCAAAAAATGTTCGTCTGCAATCCACTATCCGTTGCTCAATTTCATTTTAACAATCAACCGTTTTTACAAATCTACAAAATGTCACATCCTCAACCATACTTAGTGTAGTTTTTCATATTTATTTGGAAAATACATCTATGTTTTTTCCTAAAAAATGTTATGTTCATCAAGCGTTTATTTTTTATTTTTAAGCCTCACAAAGATATTGTGCTTTCATCACGAAAATTTTTAAATCCTTCCTCGACCAAATGTAACAAACCAGAAGGTAACATTTATTTTAGTTTGTAGGTCCCAATGAGCACAAAGTAACTTTTCTGCGAGAGCACCACTTTTCACAATGGCCAAAAGTGATATAAATCATATCATCAGCATCCTGCCAAAAGTGTGAGTGTTAAGTTGTAGAAACATTGGATATTCCATTCATCTACACACGAGATTAATCATTGATGCATTAACCTCCATAAATATACTTTACATTCACTCCCATCTCTGTATGGATTCTGTTTCATAGATATCAATACCATTTCTCGCCAACATTTCCTAAACAAAATCTAACAGCTTTTAGGCCTTTCTCTCCTCTTAAATTCTAACACTATTAGGCTATACACTGTTTTTGCTAACATTCTGACACATATTCTTTGTATATGACCAAACTACCTTAAAATATTTACTCATGAATTTTGGTTTGATAAAGATTCCATACAATTCTAATTTGGTCAATATATTTTCTGCAACAGACCATCCAAACTACCTAAAGTATGCCTATCTGTATTTGTAGAAGGGTAATGTTTTGGATGCTGAACACCATGAAGTCTTTCACATATTCATGAGTGGCTACCATGTCATCAGGTGGAAGGCAAGCTCTGAGAAGATCTACGTTGTGACTTGGTCATCGAGAAGATACTGATGAGGTCACTCAAAAGTACAGAGCGTTTAGCAAAATGCAGTATACCATTAGCAAACAGCCCAAGGAAGCAACTATTGCAAGAATACTATCATTGTTATTACTAGCTAAGTTACGACCCTAGGTAGAAAAGCGGGATATTGTAAGCCCAAGGGCCCAACAGGATAAAATAACCACGAGGAAAGGAAATAAGGAAATAAATAAACCACTAGAGAAGTTATCACAGTTAAAATAGAATATTTCAAGATAAGTAACATTAAAATAGATCTTTCAGAAAGGGCTGAAGATAATCTGACAAAATTTGCAATGGAACTTGAACTTTATACTCTTTAGTGCATGTGTTTCATACACGCTCATACATAAACAACGGTATTGCTTTTTTACTGCCTGCTCTTCCCTTTGTAAGCTTGCAAGCTCATGTTTTATTTTTTTTTTATTTTTGTGACTTTCTTGCTCGCAAGCCCTTGTACATAAGTTCGTTGCCTGTTTGATAAAGTTTACTTGCATCCCTCTCACCTCTCAGTTGCAACCTAACAGCTTATTTGCACAATTGATGACCACAGGAGGAACAGCCCTCACTAGCCTTCCCCTCACTGTTGTGCCCTACTTGTTACAATTCCGCCCACCGAAACTGACACTTCAACACACGCTACCTCGTTAAAACTGCCACCCTTTGCTAGTGGAAAAGTGTTTGCTTAGTTCCAGCGTGCTGAAGTTCTGTTTCACACCATGCATGACTAACTCAACCAGCAAAGCAGACTATGTCCTTGCGGTGATCCCTGAGTACTTGTTTCCAGAAATCTTCTATTGGCTTTGAGACCAGGAGGACCAAAAGCCCAACAAAAAGATCAAAAGCACCAAGCAAGTAGGACATCCATCACATCCCTCCATTGGGAAGACGTTCCCCTCGATGACTCCAACGCCACTTCTCTGTTACGTCAGTACTGGTAGACCACGACCATGGCTACCTGCTCCCATGCGCCGATAGTTGTTTCATTTCATTCATCACCTTTCACATCTACTGATCTACTGCACAATTATTGAAAACGAAGTTCATTTGACATGGCATTACTAGAGATATTAAGGATTTGGTCTGTGCATGTACTTCATGCCAAACTTCAAAAGTATATCGAGACACGGATTCAGAAGTGGGCGCCTTTCCTTATCCTCTGCGTCATTTTTCCCAGATTCATGTCGAAGTACTAGATCCCCTACCCACATCACAAGGACATCATTACCTGTTTACCATCATTGACCGTTTTACTGGGTGGCCTGAAGCCATTCCTATAAAAACTGCAACATCCGCATCATGTACATCTGAGTTACTCTCAGGATTTGATGGCGAGATTCAGTAGCCCTGAGCATATTACTTCTGAGAGGGGTACCACTTCCACATCTCAATTGTGTACATCATGAGCGAATGTCCTGAGCATCACCCTACTTCAGAAAACTGTCTACAACCCTGCTGCCAACAGAATGATTGAAAGTTTTAATTGCACCTTCAAACCATCTTTGATGTCCAACTACAATGCCTCTAACTAGTTTACTCAGATTCCATGGGTCCTCCTTGGACTAAGAACCACTCCTAAAGACGCCCTGGATGTCTCGGTAGTTGAAATGGTGTATGGTGACCTGTTTGTCGTCCGTGCCGAAATGTTTCCGTCTACAACCTCCGATAATCTCCAGTGCCTACATCACATTGTAAGCAAATTTACTCCATGCTCCCCGACTTATAAGCCCCAGCAAAGCAACCCATACTGAATGATCTGCAGTCAGCAACGCATGTTTTCCTGTGCAACGACACTAGCAAACCAAAGCTAATGCCCCGTTACACGGGCCCTTTCCTCGTAATCCGTTGTTCACCGAAGGCTTTCTTAATTAACATTCGTAGCAAAGAAGACTGTCTCCATTGATCACCTAAAACCTGCGTATCTCCTGCCAGATGACCTACATATATGGTGCCTCTTAAGAGCAGGGCACCCTATTTCACATATATGCCATTTTTAGGAGGGGGGAACTATGTTTTGCACATGTTTCATATGCTAGTAAACTGTAACAGTATTGCTTTATTATCCTATCACTCACTCCTCCCTGCACTGGTAATAGATTAACCTGTGTAATCTTCCTAGTTCATGTTTTATTTTCTTTGAATTTTTGTGACATTCTTGCTCGAATGTCCTTGTATATTAGCATGCTGTCTGTTTAATAAAGTTTATTTTCATTCTTCTCACCTATCAGTTACAACCTAACAGCCCACTCGCACAAATCCATTCTCAGAGGAGTCAACATTATATAATATCGTATTAGGGATTCATGCTGCAGGATCTTTTCATTATCGATAGAGGCGTTGCTACCAGAATGGAATAGGAGGTCATATTTTCTTATTCACATGAATGCAGCAGTAAAGTAGTGACATTGGAATCAGCCGAGGCTGCCAAGTTTGCTGAAGACTGATCAATCAATCCATTCTTATTTCTGAGGTTCCTGATCGTGTCGCAGACTAGTGAGCTAAGTTTTGATGAGTTGATGGAATATGAGCTTTCTCCCTGCACACCCTATTTATTTGAAGATAAGCATTGATTATGACAGCCAGGCAAGCCTGTGGTTCTAGACCCTATAATGAAACATGCTAGTTCTGTGGATGGTGCTATCTTCGAGTCAAATCCCAAGACCAAGCACTATGCTTTAGATGGGGCTCCCTCTTACATAGGCTGAAACAATTGAATTGTTGTATGAACTAATTTTGATTTTGTAAATATTTTACAACTGTGTGTGTCACAATATATATGTAGATATTGGGTATTCTGGTATATTGGCACTCTTTGCATCCATACATTTTGACGTTACATTTACACTTTGTATTCTCCTATGCCTGTCGACACACAACAATAAATGGAGTAAAGTAAATATATTTCTGCTGTTACCCTGAAAACTATCTGCAAGACAGTCTGTCTGTAGAGAAACTATCCTAGATTTTTAGACGCCACGAAGACATTATAAACGTAGAGTAACATGCTCAAGTACCACATATATATATATATATATATATATATATATATATATATATATATATATATAATATATATATATATATATGTATATATATATATACACACACACACACACATATATATATATATATATATATATATATATATATATATATATATTCATTTATTACTTTGGATCCATATTCGATTGTGATATTTTTGTGTTGAAACATTATCCGTATATGTATGTTTAAGGTAAAAGGTATAAATATTTTCATATATATATATATATATATATATATATATATATTATATATATGTGTGTGTGTGTGTGTGTGTGTGTGTGTGTATGTGTGTACATATAATTTTTGGTGTGGTTTTGAATCATGATTAGAATATTAAGTTTAGTAGATATAGGCTTAAGGATTATAATTATATACAGATATCCTTACTGTCATAGAATCCATTTGTAAGATAACGAAGGTAGAAAGTTTATAATTCAGAGACTATTTGTCAGTAATTAAGACTCAAGAGTGTGGGGTTGATTTTGGCATAATGCCAAGTCACAGAATATTAGGAGATAGACATGGAGCAGGCCGTGTGAAAAAGAGTGGTAGGAGATCAGGTATGTTTATGAAAGCCAAGTATGATAAGTATGAAGGGTCTGTCTAGCCAAGTATCATTTATGGAAGGGAATTAGGGATGCTGAATGGGAAGAAAACTAAAAAAAAAAAACTATAGAAATTAAGAGAAAGCGAGAAAGGCTCTAGAGATACAGGAACTATGGTCAGGGTGTCATAGGTATACCCTCTATTTAGGTGAATAAAGTGATTAATATTGTGAACTTTATATATATATATATATATATATATATATATATATATATATAAGTAACAGTCGTCATTACATAATTTTTCTTTGAAGTCTCAGTGTTAACTTAACTTGGAGCGAATGAAAAATTTAAGAAGTAATTTTGACTAAATATATGTATATATATATATATATATATATATATATATATATATTATGTATATATATATATATATATATATATATATATATATATATATATATATATATATATATATATAGTGTATATACATGTTTTCACGTATGTATATGTGTGTATTTAATATATATATATATATATATATATATATATATATATATATATATATATACATATATATATATATATATATATATATATATACATATATATATATATATATGTTTTATATACATATATATATGCATATATGTATACATACACGTATAAACACAAAAAAGGTTAATATGTTGAGTGAATCCAGACATGTTACGTTGTTAACTAATTCAAGAGGATAAACTCAATACTGTATTTCCATTTTCCCATTTGCGCATCTGTAAGATTTACGCATATACATACATACACACACACACACATATATATTATATATATATATATATATATATAGGTATATATATATTTATATATATATATATATATATATATATATACAAACGCATATATATATATATATATATATATATATATATATATATATATATTCTTATACACACATATATATATATATAAATAAACACATACACATATAATAGAGAGAGAGAGAGAGAGAGAGAGAGAGAGAGAGAGAGAGAGAGAGAGAGAGAGACTCTTGAAATTTATTCTTGTGTTGATTGATTGGTTGTTTATAGAATAAATCGTCAACAATAAATTCTCCCTTTCTTTCTCTCATTTACTAGTTCCTATTTCTGTAGTGTAAACCTGAACAAACACTGTGAATGTAACCGTACACACGCACACACACATTCAGGAAATGCAGTCTCGCCTGTGCTAAGATAACAGACCGAATCCGCAGCGCAATTTTTGGTTCTCGTGTGGGCTACAAAGCTGAAGAGAACTCTTTTCACACACAGGCTTTCAGAGTAACCACAGAGAGATGCTTAACCGAGCATTTCGTTCGACCCCTTCCTTCTCTGTGCTATTTTCCATATCTATTCTAGTTTTTATTGGCTTATTTTGCAATGCAAAGTTGATTTTCGTACATGAAAAGCTTTAAACGACAGATAGTAATTCTCTAGAAATTCCATTTTATTTGAAGTGCTCCTTTGAGTCACAAGCAGTAAATGTTTCTAGGAGTTATTAATTTGATTAATCATGGAAAATACAAACTTCCTTTCCCGGTAAAATTTTCGCAAAATCATTATAAAGATGTTACTTTTTCTTTTTAGCAGAATTATACCTTGCGGAAGTTATGAATGTTGAAATTTAGAAATATCTTCGTTTTATTTACTATTTTCCTTTACGAGTTGAGTTTTCTCGTTGTTTTTACTATGTAATATAGTTTTTATTAACTTTTTGTTCTTCATTTTTTCTTTGTCTATTCTACCTTCATTCATTACATTTAGCACTCTACCAACATTTATAATAACAATTATGATAACTTCCTGCATTGTGGATATCGCACAACGAGCTTAATACTAACCAAATTGTTAAAATTTATTATGCAGATACCGCATAGAGATTTTGAAGAGAATGTCAAGGTAATGGGTTGACTGCGTATTTACATGGGGAGAGAGAGAGAGAGAGAGAGAGAGAGAGAGAGAGAGAGAGAGAGAGAGAGAGAGAGAAGAGAGAGAGAGAGAGAGAGAGAGAGAGAGAGAGAGAGAGAGAGAATATGAAGTGAACGACAGTTCCATGTGGCACACTGCACACGAGGTTTTTCATAGGGAATGTTGATGAACTATTGTTCCAGAAAATTCAACGAGCGGCAGAATCTTGCTCTTCTCTCGCCAGTTGCTGCCAAGGTAATTTCAACATGAAAAGCCCTGGCCTGATTTATTTCATACAATTTCTTTGTGTTATCATTATATAATCATATATTTTCCGAATGATTTTATTTATTATCTTGGAAATTATTTAGATGAGTTAGCATACGGATTGTCACGAATTTTATCGGCTTAAAAACTCTTGAGTAAAAACTCTTCATTCCCTCACTTTATTCTTACTCCATGTTCATGAAAGCCAAAACCTTTTATTATATATATTTCGTTACTCCAGTTGTTTGTGTTTAGATTACCCATCCCAGTAGCATGAGCTTGAGGTTGACCTCAAATTTAGCACTTACAAACAATTAATATTTCATACCATTTAGTATCATTCTCAATTTTGATATAAGTTCATGCAGACATTTCCCTTCACCGTCGTTAATTCTCTTTATGATGCTCATGCAGGACATTTAAGCGTCCCCGATTTTTTACTTATTATTTTTTATTTTGCATTTTGAAATTCCTTTTCAGCCTAGAGAATTTTCCCGAGTAACTAACGACGACAATAAGATTACAATGTTGGGGCGGAGCACACAGCCTTTCAAAGGCAATTTCATAATGGCAGTTTCATCCTAGATTCTTTGTATGCCAGGTTTATGGAAGGGCAAAAATGAATGGTAAAAAAAAGGCGGTGTCAGCAGGAAAAGCAGCTAAAGCAAAATCAGAAGCCGAAGAAACAAAAGTAGGTGGAAGAGAAGTCGAATTATCTTTTATTTGATGAAAATCGAAACTATTTTCACATTGGGAACGATATCCAAGTAATATCCT
Organism: Palaemon carinicauda; assembly: GCF_036898095.1. NCBI lineage: Eukaryota > Metazoa > Arthropoda > Malacostraca > Decapoda > Palaemonidae > Palaemon > Palaemon carinicauda. The sequence goes on along the minus strand of NC_090730.1, from coordinate 117,258,663 downwards.
GTCATACTTAATTTGATAACTCTCTCTCTCTCTCTCTCTCTCTCTCTCTCTCTCTCTCTCTCTCTCTCTCTCTCTCTCTCTCTCTCTCTCTCTCTCCATATACTGTATATATATATATATATATATATATATATATATATATATATATATATATATATATATATATACACACACACACACATATATATATATATATATATATATATATATATATATATATATATATATATATATATATATACAATATATATATATACACACACACACACACATATATATATATATATATATATATATATGTATGTATGGAAAAAATAATGATGGGAATAACACTAAAAGTCAGAAAAAGAGCAACATGGATACGAGAGCAAACTAAAGTACAAGATATTTTGATAATAGGTAAGGAAAAGAAATGGACATAGACAGGACATATGGAAAGAGTCCCTAGAGACTGTATTAAAAAAAAAAAAAAAAAAAAAGGCAGGGGAAGGAAGAGAAGATGTTAGATTGACGAACTAAGAAAGTTAGCGGGTGTAGACTGGCAAAGAAAGACCAAAATCAGACGCAAGAAGAAAGACGTATCTGAGGTATTTGTTCTGCAGTGGACTAGTAACGGCTAATGATAATGATGACATACAGTGTGTGTGTATCATCATCATCTACGCCTGTTGACGCAAAGGGCCTCGGTTAGATTTCACCAGTCGTCTCTGTCTTGAGCTTGTAATTCAATACTTCTCCATTCATCATCTCCTACTTCGCGCTTCATAGTCCTTAGCCATGTAGGCCTGGGTCTTCCAATTCTTCTAGTGCCTTGTGGAGCCCAGCTGAACGTTTGGTGAAATAATCTCTCTTGGAGAGTGCGAAGAGCATGCCCAAACCATCTCCATCTACCCTTCATCATGATCTCATCCACATATGGCACGCAAGTAATCTCTCTTATAGTTTGATTTCTAATCCTGTCCTGCCATTTAACTCCCAATATCCTTCTGAGGGCTTTATTTTCAAATCTACTAAATCTATTGGAGATTATTTCATTGTCATACCATAAACTCATGTCCATAGAGTAATACCGATCTCACTAAACTGATATAGTCTGATTTTTATATGTAATTTTAGGCGATTTGATTTCTAAATTTTGCTTAACCTAGCCATTGTCTGATTTGTTTTTTTTCAATCTCTCACTAAACTCTAATTCTAAAGACACTGTATTGGAGATCATAGTTCCTAAATACTTAAATGATTCTACCTCATTAATCCTTTCTCCTTCCAATGATATTTCATCTTCCATTGCATACTTTGTTCTCATTATCTAAGCCCAACCTCGTGTGATATTTCATGCATTCTGGTAAGCAAGCATTGTAAATTTTGTGGTGTTCTGCTAACAAGGACAGCATCATCAGCATAATCTAGGTCTGCTAAATTCCTATCACCAATCCAGTCCAATCCTTCTCCACCATCTCTGACTGCTCTACACATTACAAAGTTCATGAGGAGGATAAACAACATAGCTGACAACACATTCCCTTGGAGTACTCCGCTGTTCACTGGAAACTCACTTGATAAGACTCCATTAGCATTAACTTTGCACTTGCTATGCTCATGAACCGATTTAATCAAATTTACATATTTAAGAGAAATTCCATAATAACGCAGAACTCCACAAAATTGGCCGGTGTACACTATCAATGGCTTTTTCATAGTCCACAAAGACCATCTAAAGGGGATTCCTATATTCTACGCATGGCTGTACAACATGTCTCAAAATTAAAATTTGGTCAGAGCAACTTTTACCTTTTCTAAATCCTGCTTGTTCATCTCTCGGCTTTTCATCAATCTTTCTCTCCAGTCTCTTAAGAATAAGCATACTATATATTTTCATAACAACTGACGTAAGTGTTATGCCTCTGTAATTATTGCAATCAGTCAGGTTTCCTTTTTAGCTATTTTTACCAACACTTCTAACTCCCATTCATCAGGTTTTGCCTCTTCATGCCACATTCTACAAAATAATCATGTAAATAGTCTTGGAGTCACTTCATTTTCGGCCAGTATCATCTCGGCAGTTATTCCATCGTATTCAGGGACTTTCCATCTCTTTAGTTTTTAAGAATAGCTTCGACTTCAAACACACTGAATTCATTCATGGGCACATCAAGGTCTTCATCAGCTTCAGGTATATCAATCAAATTATTTCCTTCATATGTCCTATTCATAACCTCACTAAAGTGTTCCATCCAACGTTGTCTTTCTTCATCTTCTGTTTCTATAACAGAACCATCTCTTTTTTTGATGGGTATATGCTTCTTCTTCTTTGCCCCAATCGAGATTTCATTAATAATTCTATGAGCAATTCTTAGACCATAGCCACTTCCTGAATTCATAGCTTAGTCGGTCTCATCTGCTTTACTGTCTGGATACTCTCTCCAGTCATTCCTGGCTTTACTTTTGACCTCGCTGTCAATACTGGAACACTTAGCATGCTCTTCCTTGTAATTTTCATTACTTCCTCGAAAACTTTCAACAATAAATTTCTGTCTTTGTCTCCTTTTTATATTATCCCAATAATCATTCGATATCCATGGCTTTCTCCTTGTAAATGTGTCACGAGACTTCACTACCAACTGACTGATATATGTTCTTAATATCACACCATTCTTCATTAATTGTCTATTCTTCGTCTCTTAAAGTCTCTAAGACTGAAAATCGATTCCCATTCTATTGCAAATGTTTCTCTGTGATCTTCCTCTAAAAGCTTAGTTGTATCAAACCTAGTTATTCTATCTCTATTTCTGTTGGGTGCTTTCAGTTATGATTTCAGTGTGGCAATGAGGAGCTGGTGATCTTCTTACATTTCTCAGAGTTCTTTCTCTCTCTTTATTAATGGCAGTGTGATCTCTCTGATTTTTGTAATTGCCACATGGTGAAGTCCATGTATACTTGTGGATATTCTTATGTTGGAACAGAGTACCTCCAATGACAAGATTGTATGCTGAACAGAAACCTATGAAATGTGCTCCATTTTCATTTGCAACTTCGCCAAGACCCTCAAAACCCATATCATTCTCTATCCCTTGATTATTTCTTCCAACTTTAGCTTTGAAGTCGCCAATCATATTTTTCATATTTCTCTCAGGGATGTCATCTATTATTCTCTGCAGTTCTTCATAGTATTCATCTTTCCTTTCTTCACGGGAATCATTTGTTGGGCCATAGCAAATTGTAATACTCATATTGCACTGCTTTGATTTGAACTTTGCTGGTATCAATCTACTATTTACAGCTCTCCACTCGGTTAATGCCTTTTCTGCTCTTGGTGTCTTCATCATTCCTACCCCTTCTCTTCCAACTCCATCTGATCTTTCTGAGTAAATATATATATTCCCTTGTTCTAAAGTTTCCTTACCAATCCCCTTACAACGTGTTTCACTTAGGGCCAAGATATCCAAACTATATTTCATAAATTCACTCTCTATTTTCTGTAACTTCCCAATCAGATTCATGGTTCTAACTTTCCATTTACCTATTTTAAATTTTGCTTTAGTATTTATAAACCGGGAGATTCTTAGCACCCCGCTACGCCCAGGACTGTGGGCCGTTCTTTCATTTTCTCTTTCCATGACTGACTAAATCCATATAAGATTCCTTGGCCAGATGCATCAAAGGATAGCCAATTCCTTGTGATGCACAGTGCCTATCTAATTAAGGCAAGTGACCTCTGCTGGTCCATACTAATTCTAGTAAGACCAACCGTCAGGCGTCAGAAGTATAAGCCGAAGAGACAGTATGTCCATCACCTTAAACCTGATCCGTCGCCCTGCTTCCAATGACTCCATCGAGATTTAGGGGGGCATTTCATCCACACCCAGAGCTCTCGTTACTCCACCAAGTTGCTCATCCGCTTATACGAGTATAACCGTTGGCAAACATGGATTGCTAAGATATACCGTCTAGCAATACAATATGTATATATATATATATATATATATATATATATATATACATATATATATATATATATATATATATATATATATATATATATGTATATATATATATATATATATATATACTGTATATATGTATATATATATATATATATATATATATATATATATATATATATATATATAGAGAGAGAGAGAGAGAGAGAGAGAGAGAGAGAGAGAGAGAGAGAGAGAGAGAGAGATTTGTATATGTATATATATATATATATATATATATATATATATATATATATATATATATATATATATATATATATATA
>NC_090730.1:117241899-117249399 GCF_036898095.1 Palaemon carinicauda | reverse complement strand
AGTTTTCCTGGTATATTTTTTGGCACTATTAATCTACCTCGGCTTGCTCTTTCTGATATTTTTAGCTCCACGATGTTTTCAGTAATTCCTTCTATTTGCATCCATACTTGTATTATCATGTAGCGTTCTCTTCTCCTTTCTAGACTGTATAGTTTTAAAAATTACAGTCTTTCCCAGTAGCCAAGGTCCTTAACTTCTTCTATTCTAGCAGTATAGGACCTTTGTACACTCTATTTGTGCTATATCCTTTTGGTAGTGTGGGTACCATATCACATTGCAGTACCCGATTGTACTACGTACATAAGTTTTGTAAAGCATAATCATGTGTTTAGCTTTTCTTGTTTTAAAGTGTCTGAATAACATTCCCATTTTTGCTTTACATTTAGCCAACAGTGTTGCTATTTGGTCGTTGCATAACATATTCCTATTTAACATTACACCAAGGTCTTTAATTGCTTTGTGATTGTCTCGTTATTAGGTCCCTTGTATGCATATACCATTCCTTCTCTGTTTCCATAATTTATTGATTCGAATTTATCGGAGTTAAATACCATCCTATTTATCTCCGCCCATTCTTATATTTTGTTTAGATCTCTTTGTAATGAGTTCCTATCTTCATCACAAGTAATTTCTCTACTTATTCTTGTGTCATCGGCGAAACTTCTCACTACAGAGTTTTTAACATCACAGTCTATGTCTGAGATCATAATAACAAACAGCAGTGCAGCTAATACCGTACCTTGTGGCATGCCAGATATTACCTGAGCTTCATCTGATTTCTCGTCATTTGCAACAACTCTCTGTTTTCTGTTTTGCATGAATTCTTTAACCCATTTTCGTATCTTTCCCACAATATTATGCTTTCTCATTTTTTCTCTTATATATTATGGTCTACCTTGTCAAAGGCTTTTGCAAAATCTAGATAGATCACATCTGTGTCTTTTTCATTTATCATATTTTTGTATATGTTTTCATGGTGTGCTATCAGTTGGGTTTGTGTACTTTTTTCCGGGCACAAAACCGTTTTGACCTATATTAAACAAATTATTTTTAACCAAATGATTCATTATTTTCTTTTTTATTACCCTCTCATACACTTTCATAATATGTGACTAACAGGTCTATAATTGCTTGCCTCTAGTCTTGAAACACTTTTGAAGATAGGGGTTATATAAACTAATTTAAGTTTAACATATATCTCGCTCATTTCTACACTTTGTCTTAGCAGTATTGCAAGCGGCTTCACGACAGTGTTTGCATTTTTTTTTTTAACAAAATCGCTGGAACTCCATCTGGTCTGGCTGCCGATCCATCTTTAATTTCGTTTATAGCCTTGACAATATCTACTTCATTAATATCTATATCTGTGAGATATTCAACATTTTCTTCTCTCATTTCTGTTTCATTATTCTCATTCGCAATTCTTGGCGTGAACTCACTCTTATATTTTTCTGCTAATATGTTGCATATTTCCTTTTTTTCATTCGTTAGCCGTCCTTCAATTCTTCGACGGCCTATTTCTAATCTCCCTTTATTCATCTTTTATGCATAGGAGTAAAGTATTTTGGGTTTTCTTTTTATATTTTGAAGTGTCCTTTCTTCAAAGTCCCGTTTTTCATTTTCTTTCGATTGTATAATCTTTTGTTCTGCATTTTCTATCTTACATTTTATTTCCATCATTTTCCACACATTTTTTTCTTTTGCAAGATTTTTCTTCCACTTTCTAATTTTCTGAAATAAGATCCTTCTGTCTCTTGGTATGCATGTCTTTTGTTTTTTGTTTTTTTTTCGGTACATATTTTTCAACAATTTTCTCCAGTATTTTGTACAGTATGTCCGTATTTACCTGTATATTATCACTTACAAATACATTTTTCCATTCTTTGTTCAGTTCTTCATTTATTTCTGACCATTTTATATTCTTACTATAAAAATTATATTTTCCATATCCTTCCCAACGTTTTGTGCTTTGATTAATTCTGCGATCACTTGCTTTGGAATGCACTATTAATTCTATGACATTGTGGTCTGAAATTCCCGTGTTATACACTATTATTTCTTTAACATAATTCACCTCATTCCCAAATACTAGATCTAGGACATTTTCCTTTCTTGTTGGAATGTGGTTTATTTGCTGCATATTATGTTCTAATAGCATATCTTGAAGCTTTTCAAATTGCCTCTTATCTTCTGCGCTACTATTACTCTCTTTTTTATATGTATACATGCAACCACTTTCTTCTATCCGTTCTTTCCAATCCACGAATGGAAAGTTAAAATCTCCGGATAGGAGTATATTCCAGTCTTTATGGTTTCTACATATATCATCTATTTTTTCTATTATTATGTCAAACTCCCTAATATTTGGGGGTCTGTAATCTACAATATTCACTAGATTTTCAAATTCAAATTCTACCGCAATCAATTCACATTCTGTGTTGCTGTATTTTTCACAGACTTTCCCTTGTTTGGAAACCCTTTATCTGGTCATCACTGCCAGTCTCTTGGGAATACCATGTTTCACTTATATTTAATATATCTATTTTTTCAATTTGGGTTAGTTCTTCTAAGAACTCTATTTTCCTTTTAGAGTTACTCGTGACTAAACCCTGTGCATTCATCACTATTATGGTTTGTGGTTCATCCCCATTATTTAATATTGGTAATAATATGGATTCTCCCATGCTTCCTTCCTGTTTTGATATGATGTTCTTTTCTTCATTTCCAGGAATTCTGCCATTAAAAAATCCAACTTTTCTATTATATTTGCTCTTTCGTCTTAATATTTATTTTTGTGTGTATACCTGCAATTATCCCTATATCTGCACCAACCCCTGGCATTATAGATGCATTCTTTGTAGTTGGGCTCTAAATGTGCATATTTGGGTTGAAAGGCATCATATCTTGGGGCCTTTGGTGCATAGCGCGGTATATACGCAGCCTGCTTTTTTTGTTTCTTTTTTTGTTTCATTTTTGCTTTCAATTTTCTTTTCAGTTTGCTGAGTTTTCTTACTTTCATTCATGGTTGCAGGATGCATATATCGACATTTTTTGTTGAAACTGCATCCTTTTCCTTCTTTTAGGTTTTTGCATATTTTTGGATGGAGATCTCTGCATTCGTCTCCATACCCGTCTAAATATGCAAATTTACCATATATTTCATAATTATGGCATATCTTTGGATGCTTGTAGTAGCATCTTTCGCCAATTCTGCAATTCACTCTTTTCAGCAAATTGCAGACTATATATTTCTTTTTCTTTTCTTGCTCTTGCTCTTCCCTAAAAGTATGTAGGTCCGGGTAGAGTCTCTTGGGTCTATTATTTGTTTTCATCTGATTTTTCATTTCTTCGTAAGTATGTTGTTGGATGGCATCATAAGTTATATCAATGATTTCCTCTGCATCCTTACACATATCCAATTCATTTTTCTTTTCTTCTTCTTCTTCTTCTTCTTCTTCTTCTTCTTCTTCTTCTTCTTTAACTATTTGCAGATTTAGTCTCGACTTAATTATATTTTCTATCCAGACTAAGCATGTTGAGCAGAATACATTTGTCTCTATTTTTTATTTTTTGCTGTATTTCAGCACATGTAGGGTGTGTTAGAACATGGCAGGCATCCCATTTTCTAATCAGTTGTTGAGGATTATTAATGGAATACCATATCTTACATGTATTGCACCATTTTGGCATTCTTTTTCCCAATGCATCAATCAGCATATTCACCATATTGGACATATTTTTTTTTTGATGGAATGTGTTGATTGATGTAAACTTTCTTTATGTTTCTTTATCACTTGGGTTGTCTTTGGAATTTCTTCTATTATTTTGCTGATGTTTTCCGCAGATTTGCTCCAGTTTGTTGGATCATATTGTTTCAATATGTCTGCGAATATTTTTCCGTCACACTGGCTGGAGTTACTAGTGACCTCTGTTATCAGACGGTCGAGTTCTTGTTTCGCCAACTCATGGAATTTACTTTTGCTGACTACAGCAATGTCCCTCCAAGCTTTGCCTGTATTATAGAGCGCCATCTTGATCAGATTTTTAGTAATTCACAAGATAACTATCCTATGCTGACGTTTTATCCCACTTTTCTGACCTCAAACTAATCACCGACTATTCGAGAGAGAGAGAGAGAGAGAGAGAGAGAGAGAGAGAGAGAGAGAGAGAGAGAGAGAGAGAGAGAGAGAAATTCACCTGATAAATGAATCACATTTTAATTTTTCTTGTGTTTGTTTAGTTTGTAGATACAACGTGTATTACAATTGACTTTTTTAACAATCCGAAATATGTTTATTTTATCGAATGACTTATGATTGTATATTATGTTGAGATTATAGCTTATTTTACCTCCATTTGGAGAGAGAGAGAGAGAGAGAGAGAGAGAGAGAGAGAGAGAGAGAGAGAGAGAGAGACATATCTGGCTATCTATCTATCTATCTATCTGTCTATATATATATATGTATATATATATATATATACTTATATATAGATATCATCATCATCATCATCAACATCTCCTCCTACGCAAAGGCCCTTAGTTAGATTTCGCCAATCATTTATATCAAGAGTTTTTTATTCAATACTTCATTTATAATCTCCTTTATCTATATCTATCTATCTATATATGTATATATATATATATATATATATATATATATATATATATATATATATATCTCATCCTCTTCTCCTCCTGCCCCCATTGACGCAAATGGCCTAGGTTAGATTTCAACAGTCGTCTATTCTTGAGTTTTTAATTCAATGCCTCTCCATTCATCATCTACTTCGCGCTTCATAGTTTTCAGCCATGTAGGCCTAGGTCTTCCAACTCTTCTAGTGCCTTGTGGAGCCCAGTCCTAAGTTTGGTGAACTAATCTGTATTCTATTGGGGAGTGCGAGGAGAATGCCCAAACCATCTCCATCTACCCCTCATCCTGATTTCATCTACATATGGCACTCGAAAATTCTCTCTAATAGTTTCATTTCTAATCATGTCTTGCCATTTAATTCCCAATATTCTTCTAATGAATTTGTTCTTAAATCTTCAAAATCTGTTTTATATTACTTCCTTGTCATACCACGACTCATGTCCATACAGTAACACTGATCTCATTAAACTGATTTTTATATGTAATTTCAGGCGGTTTGATTACGAGATTTTACCTCACCTAGCCATTATCTAATTTGCATTTTTCAAACTCTAATTCTAAAGACCCGGTATTAGAGATCATAGTTCCTGAATACTTAAATGATTCTACGTCATTAATCCTTTCTCCTCCAAATTGTATTTTATCTTCCATTGCATATTCCGCGCTAATTTGGACAGCATCATCAGCAAACTCTAGGACTTCTAGATTTCTATTACCAATCCAGTCCAATAATTCTCCATCATTTTTATTGTATATATATATATATATATATATATATATATACAGTATATATATATATATATATATATATATATATATATATATATATATATATATATATATATATATATATATATGGTAAATTTTTGCACATTTAAACGTGTTTCTTTCATATTTCAAATAAGCCATATATATTAATACATTAAAGTCTGGATTCTCTTAACGACCTCGGGATCAGAGCCCCAGGCGGAATCGCCGAAAGACTATAATAACAGACCGGCGGGGATTTGAACCCTCGTCCAAGATATCTGTATGCCAGCGGTATGGTCACTGGCATATAGATATCCTGGACGAGGGTTCAAATCCCCGCCGGTCTGATATTATAGTCATTGGGCGATTCCGCCTGGGGCTCTGATCCCGAGGTCGTTAAGAGAATCCAGACTTTAATATATTAATGTATATGGCTTATTTGAGATATATATATATATATATATATATATATATATATATATATATATATATATATATATATATATATATATATATATATACGTACATAATCAACCAATTAATTTTTTCTGAGGGTAACTTGAAAGAAAAACATCAAAATGGGCACTGCTATAATCTTCCTTTGAATACTGAATTGTATAATGAATCCCTGCTTCAAAATTTTTTTCAACATTACCTATATCATATCATAGACCAATGGTCGATAAAACCAACTTGCACATGGTGTGCCATCCACCTCAATAATGTATGCATTCAATCTCATCATGGATATTTAGACCCTCCTTTCAAATATGTTGTTTGCAAAATATATTCTACCGTTTCTATGTACTCTTCTAAGTACTTTTGAATTGTGCACTAATTTCATTAATGAGAATTTTCATCCACTTTCCCTGATGATCTAAATACTACAAAATATTCCGATCCATATTTCCTCCATACAAAAATTGTCACCGTTATATTGTCTTCTTGTCGATTATAGCATATGTCTTTTCTAGATCCATGTGTACCACATACAGCATTTACCTTTCACTCATAGACCCCAAACAAGTATTTCCAAGACTTTCTTTTCTAATATACGTCAGGTACTCCCTACCTACCTGTAGCCCTGTGGATTTTTCTATAACCTATCTTCACATTCAAATCACCAAGAACAACTGTCCTTTGTTGATCTTTAAATCCCGTCATGCACCTAATCAGAGACTCCCAAAATTACAGTTTACCACTCATTCTTTTGCATTCCTTGTGGTGGTCTATTTGAAACGTCCCTACCTGGTGATCACTGAGCTATGGTTCGAGTCCCTCAATCTCCATAGTATTTCTTCTAGTGTCTACAACCTCACCATCCGTGTAACCTAAGGTTGGGTGAGCCTAAAGGTCTACCTGCTGATTCATCACCAGCCATTGCCTGACCATCCCTGGTCCTAGCTTGGATGGAGAGGGGACTAGGGCGCTGATCATATTCATATATGGTCAGTCTCTAGGGCATTGGCCTATCAGGTAGGGCATTAGCCAATTTGCCACTGTCCCTTGTCTCTGCCATTCATGAACGTCCTTTTAAACTTTAAACCTGGATCAAACACGCTCATCACCATAAGTTTTCCTCCTGCTACACTCTCTCTTTACATACAAGAACCTTGTAATAATACATTTGTACAGTTATGCTTTTTTTATGCCTTTTTCTGAAAACCTAAGTTCGAAAGATCGGGTCGAGCATTATTATCCCTGTAGCTTCAGTCTGAAGCATGAAATTACTCAGTCAGTTATCCATGTTAAAAAAAGACAATACCATTTGTCATACAGGATCTTTGAACTTTCTATCTCTCTCTCTTCAAATATACGTCAACTCAATCCCTCTACTTTTATCACTTTGATTAAAATGTCAAGTTTGTTAATTGAAATTTAAAGTGACCGTAGCATCTGGAAAACAAACATACACATTTGAATAGAAAATACTAACTGAAAAGTTATATAAAATAGCTTCACAACCAAATTAATTCCTCTAATTGGCCTGTCATACTTTTCAATTCATAAGCCCATAAGTTTGAGCTGTACTGGGAAAAGGTCATGTCACTGAGGTTCTCTTTTGTAATGTAAATAACCATTGTGAACAATGAAAGCA
>NC_090730.1:117221899-117229399 GCF_036898095.1 Palaemon carinicauda | reverse complement strand
CCTTCGCTTTGGCCTCCCTCTCTTTCTTGTTCCCTGTACCTCCATTTCCATCACTCTCCTCCCAATATACTGTTCATCTCTTTTCATGACATGACTCAGTCTACTTTCTTGGATCTTATCTGATAGTTTTCTAACGCCTGTGGTACTCCTAATTACTTCATTCCATATCTTATCTCTTCTTGTCACCCCACACATCCATCTCAAGAAAAGTAAATTGTAAAATTATTTTCTGATAACGTAATTAAGTATCCTAGAACGTTTGGGCATAAATGTTTTTTTTTATGGACATGTATCGATTATATGAAGGGATGAAAAATAATTTTGAGATATAAATGGATTTCCCTGTAGTCAAACGAAGAAAATCAAACATGTTTTTCAGTTTCTTGGCGAGTAAAAGGTTGCTGTTTTTTTACCTAAAAGCGGTATCGATTTCTTAACAGAGTAAGGTTTTCACTGGAACCTGAACATGTTTTGCTTATACTGCCAAATATTTCAATGTCAAAATATTTATTTTTTTCTTTACCGTACAGAGACCGGTGCATGTATTACCACATTTATATAGTAGCTACATAAAGCGTTTTTCCAGTATTCAACAACCATTGCCTTTTTCTCATTTGTATCAAATAATTTCTATATCATTTCGGGTTCTTCTTCCAGGGATATTAAAATCATACAATATTTTCCGTTGGTTTGATTGAACTTGTTTTTTATTTAAAACCCCAAGAATTGAGCATTGTCTCTCTCTCTCTCTCTCTCTCTCTCTCTCTCTCTCTCTCTCTCTCTCTCTCTCTCTCTCTCTCTCTCTCTCTCTCTCTATATATATATATATATATATATATTTCGATTCCCGGCCGGAGCCAAGCTCTTGTCTTTGTGTGATTTCGCCCGGGGCTCTGATCCCGAGGTCGTTAAGAGAATCCAGACATTAATGTATCAAAAAAAATATATATGGCTTATTTGAATATGAAAAACATGTAAAAATGTGCAAAATTTATCATTATATATATATATATTTATGCATATATATATAAATTTATATATATATATATATATATGTATATATATATATATATGTATATATATATATATATATATATATATATATATATATATATATATATATATATATGTGTGCATGTGTGTGTGTTTGGTTCTAAGAAATTTTGCAGCAGGAATTTTTGCCGTAGGACTTTTTGTTACGGATTTATTGCCGTATGAAATTTGGCCACAAGGTCTATCTGTCGCAAAAAAGAAAAATGATAAAGTATTTCAAATTTATGAAATTGAAAGTGTAATATGAATCTTAAGGATTATTAATTTTCCTTTAATAAGATAATACAGTTATTTTTGAAAGTTCAAGAAGGAAATATATAATATCAATAACAAATTGAAACATTGTAGCTAAACCCTTAAATCGAGTTTAAAATGAATGCACTTTCATTAGCATCGTCAACTAACCTTTCGTTTCCATGGCTAGTTTTCACGGAGGCATTTTAAAACGGCATGAATAATGGCTCCTAAATATACTCTGCAATGACAAAACTATTTTAAAATATAAGAAGTACAAGCGAACTGTTTATTATTTTAAAGTAATAGTTAATTTACTTAAAGTACTTAAATTACTTTTTCAATTCCTTAATTTTAAAAAAATTGACAATAATGTTATATCAAAAGAAAATAAATAAGCCACTATTTATCGGGGTATTGCAATGTACTTCCATTCATTCTAAACTGGAATTAAGTTTTCGTTTTCACGTTTTAAATTTCTTATCAATTAGCGATGAATTTTTACCATTTTCATGTTAAATGTACCTTGCTTTACTTTGGTTATAATTCTTTAATTTGCAAAGATAATTATATTATCAGATAAAATAAAAATAAATAATCATTCTGTTTTATAATACCCTTTTATTCTCATGCTTTTGACACACTATATGATTTCTGCAGCAGAAATTCCTTGCGGCAAAAAGACCTTTCATCCAAATATCCTAGGATAATAAGTCCGTGACGAAAAGTCATAGATAGATAGGTAGATATTCTTATTGACCTCAAAACAAAATAATCTGAATTTTACAAAAGAATATTTGGTCCAAATTACAAAATTAAATACAATAGATTTTGTACAATCTCTTATACAAACTAAATGAATTTCAATTGCACATGTATTGTACTAAAACTAAAAACAAAACCAATTTAACTATACGCTATCAACAAGTTCCTGTAATTACAAATTTACCCATTCAATACAAAGAAAGAAGCTCATGTACAATTTTACATACTACATCATAATCAGTTCTGGTTACTAGCAAGTCCAAAGCTGTGGTAACGTTATACGTCTGCCTGATCTGTAACGAAAGTGGACAATTTTCAATGACGTGAATCTCTGTCTGGACTCTACCACATGAACATAACCTCTCATCCATTGGCAGATGGCCTCTACCTCTTCTGTTCCACCGACCTGTCTCAACTGCCAATGAATGAGCACTTAACCGCATTCTTGTCCATGATACACGTTCTATTTCATTAAGTCTTAATCGGTTTGTATAAATGTTATGAACGACTAAATCTGGGTTAACAGTTTTATAGAATACAATCCAATTGGAATTGGAGTTTCTGACCCTTAATTGCAGTTCACATTTTCCTTCCTCAATATCATCAGTATTATCAGAGATAAGGTTTCGTATATTCCTCGAAACAGAGTCATTATAGTTCATCACTATTCGCATGGCATGAATTAAAGGGTCATCATCCATATTATTCCTTTCAGGCCACATCTTTTTAAACAATTTCCTTTGCCTCGATTTTATTAATGCCCTCTTCGGTGGAAGTCCCAGTTCTACCATACATACGTCATTATTAGTAGTTTTTCTGACCCCAAAAGTTGTTTAATACACCATTTATATTGCTTTTCGATAGGTTTAATGTCACCATTTAGCCATGACTCACATGAATATGATATAGTTGACATAATAGCAGCATCAAAAATTTTCTTCTTAACTATAAAATGGCTCATCATTGTTTCTACTTATAAATGAAATAAATTTCAGAGTATGGCACATTTTACTAATTGCATGCTGCTTGATAACTGCTGTGGGAGAACCATCATCTGTAAAAGGACTGCCCAGATAATTGTACTGATTACAGTACAGCGAAAATTCCTGCGGCAAAAATTCAGGCCACCTGTAGTATATATATATATATATATATATATATATATATATATATATATATATATATATATTTGTATATATATATACACATATATATACATATATATATATACATATGTATATATATGTATATATATGTATATATATACATATATACAGTATATATACATATATATATACATATATATATATATATATGCATATATATGTATATATATACATATATATATAAATGTATATATATACATGTATATACAGTATATAAATATATATATATATATATATATATATATATATATATGTACATATATGTGTGTGTATAGATAGACAGATATAGAAATAGATATAGATATAAATACATATATCCTTTGAAGGGTGACTCTGAAAGAGTACAGCCTATGCAAATTTTAAGGAATAGGGTTGCTAGCCCAAAGCTTACTTCTTCACTCAATCAGATGTTTGTGCCTATTTGGTTGTAGGTGAAATGCTGAACCATGAATTAAAATATGGGATGATGCAATATCAAAATCAAAGTAAAAGGTCGAGGGTTGAATATCAACCAGTTGTCAATCAATGTTATGTTATAACTAGAGCCAGAGGTTAGATGCGATTTCATTATATGTGATTTATCCTACGTGTTTTGATAAATACGAGTATATCTTCATTGTATTAAGGAGACGTTCTTTGTTCTGAGGACTTTTTTTCTCGAAGCATCTTATAAAGAAATTTGTGAGCACTAATTGAAATGTTGACTGAATTATACACCATACCGCTTCGGGATTTGAAGTTTTTATTTTTATATATATAAATTGGCAAGAAGTGACTTCAGGCTGTCTTCAGTTGGGACGTTGACTGAAAAGGAGAAGTCATCCTTATTAAGGATGTAAAATTTACCATGGTCCTGTCGATGGATACCTTTGTGAAGAGAAACTCACATTCAATGTGAGTATAATTACCTCAAAGTTTTTGCTTTTTATTACTTCAAGGAACTCTTCAGAAGAGGCGATGCTATGAGTGAAAGAATACAAGATGTTAGCACCAAACTTATAGTCTGGTGATAGGCAAGGGTGGAGATGCGGATAATCATATAGCACATAGGAGTCCCTGTCATATGAATTTAAATGTTACCATACAAATAGCCAATGTTAAGCTTTCCTCAAAAGTCTTTGTGACATACCTTATTGTTGCATCAATTGTGTTCACCTTGTTTTGTTTGATAGATGGGCTGCAACTATCATCATGTATTCTTGGGATATACTCAATAGGGTGCCCGAAAAGTTTTCTACTGGACCGTTTATACTCGAACATCCTATAACCGGACACTCCAACCAGACAGTTCATTACCAAGACCCTTTGCTACTAGGACAATGTACAGTTAGAATCAAAAGAACGCAAACACCCGGGGGAAATCTTTCGTTATATGTGTCTGTTGTTCCCATGACAAAACAGAGGTGTTGCCCTCTCCAATCTTAGCGAATCAAAGACTGCAAAGGGGTGTTTTTGCTAGTGAAAGCATTAAAATTTTACAAATCGAGTTGCCATATTTCATTCTGTTTTATCATTTGACGTTTTGAATATCCACTGCAAATACTGAATACACACATACATACACACACACACACACACACATATATATATATATATATATATATATATATATATATATATATATATGTGCGTGTGTATATATATATATGTGTGTGTGTATGTATGTATATGTATATCATGAATCCGCAAAATCATGTAGAAATTATTGGAGTATCACAGCTAAACAATTCCTTCCGTTAACAGCTACATTAGGTTATTTCGACATTAGTCTTGTTCAAGTCACCGATGGAAGAAAAAGTACTTTCAGATGTGGTTCGATATAAAACAATAATAAAAAAAAAACACCACACATGAGTTATGCCGGCCTAAATGACATTCAGAGAGAGAGAGAGAGAGAGAGAGAGAGAGAGAGAGAGAGAGAGAGAGAGAGAGAGAGAGAGATATTCGGCCTGAATACATCGTTTTTAATATATTTGTAGTACGTTGGTCAAAATTCGCTCGTAACTTTTCGAGTTAGGTTGGTGACAAACAAATAGACAGAGATGAAAGCATGACCGCCTTGGCGGAGGTAATAATAATAATAATAATAATAATAATAATAATAATAATAATAATAATAATAATAATAATTGAACCAAAACGTAAATTTTGATAGCGTTCTGACGAGGTGAATATTGGCCCACGCACTGAGCTCTTTTATAATTTGGAATTGCAAAATATTTCTTTAGATTTATTGAACAGACGGGGCGTGACCCACCTAATTATTTCTTCTTACCTTCTAAATTCCTGGAATTTATCCATTTATCCAAACCTTCTTGTAACCCTTCCAGAAACCACATTATTACTTCCATTCTTGCCTGTTTGTCTTTCAACAATTCCAACTCTTAGTGAAATATAGATTCACTTCACGAACATCATGTCTCTAGAGAATGGAACTTGTAATGTTTCTCAAGATGATATTTATTTTGAAATTGAGTTTTATGTTAGTGGGGGATATAAACTCGACGCTATCTTTTATCATTTATTATGGAGAGAGAGAGAGAGAGAGAGAGAGAGAGAGAGAGAGAGAGAGAGAGAGAGAGAGAGAGAGAGGGGGGCGGCGTTGGTTGGTGAGGGAGTGAGATTGGGTGAAAGAGTCTGAGGGTGGTGAGAGCGAGAAGGGGTGAGAGTGAGAAGGGGTGAGAGCGAGGAGGGGTAAGAGAGGGAGAGAATAGTGAGAGTCAAAGAACATTGTGGGGGGGGGGGCAAGATGTTCATTCCATACCAGTTATGTTACAGATGAACTCTTTTCGATTAGTTGGCAGCTTGACTCCGAGTTATCCATTTCAGTGTTAAAATTACAAACTTCATTTCTAACTAAGCTGATATTATTTAGTTACCGATAATCTGTAGTGCGATTTGTGAAACGACAGGAAAAATAAAGAATAAAGTCTTGCCATTTTTAAGGAACAAGACACCAAGGATTTCAATAGATAATACAGAATTATATTTGAATAAGAACTAATTTTTGGCCAGAGTTCGTAAACAAATGCACAAAAGCTATCTATAATAAGCTACCGATGGGGCAATGGGTGGGTACGCTTTAAGAACTTTCAAGGTTGTAAGCAATGTTTTTCTCCCTTTTTAGCTTAGCATTTTCAGTTCGTATTGTATCGTTTCTATTTTACGGTACATGTGTTTATTTGTCTACTTTTATTACCCTGGTTTTGTTCAGCTTACTGGAAGATGTAAATGAGAATGTAGCAGCTGGACAATTTATACTGAGAGCTAGAGACATAACCAGGTGGAGGCAATTGACGGCCCACGTCGAGGACATGGCACCTAGATAGATTACCCTGGTTATTTCTGATCGCCTTTCTATCTATAGTGATTTTAAAAATACCGGTTTCTCAGGAATTTACCTTTCTTTGGTTTGATATTGGGTGATAATAGCCTACTGATTTCTCTGATATACAGTATATGCCCAGAGGGAAACCAGAAGCAACGTGAAGTTATTTCATGTTGTCTATAGGATGAAACCAATAGTTAAAAAAAAAAAAAAATTGAGAAACAGGCAGTCTCCCATCTAATATCGTTGAAAGAATTAAATTTTGAGAAAGTTTTTTTTTTTTTTTTTTCAAATTTTTGGAGACCTGTTATTTCTAAGGAAGTTATTTTAAACACTCCAAGTTGGTAGTACTTTGAAAATTGTTCACATGTTTGTATTTCAGAATCTGACTTTTATCCTAAACTGATGGAGAAAAACCTGACGCTTATTAAACCCCATATTCATAATCTTGATATAAGTATCTGACACCATTGTTCAATTGATTCAGTGTGCATGGTGTTTAGAATATTTAGTAATCCTTTTAGGCCGGGTGCCAGGACCACCCCAGGATATTTTCTGCTACCTTTTTAACTCACATTGTCTGATAACCTTTCTAACTCACATTTCCTCATAATCTATGTCTTGGGCTATGTCAAGAACATAGCGACCACTCTCAACTCGGGTCCGTTCTCACATAGGGGACCAAAACCCCCTGTTTAACGCTACGCTCAACTCTGCCTCACATAAATCTACATTAAGCCTTATATGGGCGGTCATACATATTCAGACTTTCAAGAAATTTTGCAGGGACTAATGCAATATATCAAGGAACATATGTAAAAAGTAAACATTTCAATAGTATAATATGTATTTCTAAAGTAATACAAAATGTACACAGACAAACATATTTCTTTTTGCAAACGAAGTCCTCTCAGGAAAAAATAACTAATCTGTAATTACATATTACATTATAAA
>NC_090730.1:117179399-117216899 GCF_036898095.1 Palaemon carinicauda | reverse complement strand
ACCCCTTACGGGCTGCCAACGCAAGGGCCCGTGGTCCGCCTTGTATATAGGCGGGTCAATCTAAATCATCATCATTAGGAGAGGCAATTTGAGACACGAGACCTCTTACGGTCGTTATAAAAAGGATATTTTAATTACAAAGGGATCAATGGTTCAATTGGGTTCCGTCGTCATGAAACGCCTTCAAGATGTTTGCCAAAAGAAATTCGATCAAGAAGCGCAACGGCAGGAGGAGAGGAACTGGTCAAACGAATACTTCGAGGAAAGAGTTTGTTGCCCTTCATCAGGACCCCTAAAAGATTGATACGCAATCGGGACGACAAAACGAAAGTTAACATGGGAAGAATAGGAACGGGGTACCTTCACACGCGCACACACGTGTATATATATATATATATATATATATATATATATATATATATATATATATATATATATATGTGTGTGTGTGTGTGTGTGTGTGTGTGTGTTTGCTGGGTATTATTTTCTTACCTGTTACTATTTTGCTAATTTCTATGATATTTTAATTGATGGGGGAATAAAACATTGAAGGGGATTTGATATAGCTGACCATAACAGCCAGTAAGTAGATTATTAAGAAACTAGATCTTCCTCATTCCTGTTTTTTTCTGAGGCTAAACTAACTAGTTTAGCATTTAAGTCCTATGAAATTAAGACAATCTTTATGGATGTTGATGCTTATGGAGGTGTAGACCCAAATGTTATTTTTCCTTCGTTTTTATTTATCAAGACCACTGATTTCTTAGCTCTAAAGTTGTCTGCCAAGTTCTTCAAGTTATCTCACACACGCACACACACACACACACACACACACATATATATATATATATATATATATATATATATATATATATATATTATATACATATATATATATATATATATATATATATATATATATATATATATATATATATATATATATTATCGTCACGAAAGGAGAACTGAGTTCGTGTTTTCATTTTTCCTTTCGTGGCTATAATACTTAATTATTTTATGTTCATCACATGTTAGCTTTTGTGATTTTTACACACACACACACACACACACACACACACACACACATATATATATATATATATATATATATATATATATATATATATATATATATATACATATATATAATAAATTTTGCACGTTTAGACGTGTTTTTCATATCGATATAAGCCATACATTAAACTCCCTTAATATCTGGATTCTCTCTATACCTCGGGATCAGAAAACCAAGGGGGAATCAATTCAGAGATAATAGTTTCTGGTCGACCGGGGAATTGAACCCTGGTCCGAGAAACTGGCACGAAAATTGCTATTACACACAAACATAACACACACACACACACACACACACACACATATATATATATATATAAATATATATATATATATATATATATATATATATATATATATATATATATATATATATATATAAATATTATGCCTGTTGTAGAACTGGGGCATGTGTTTGAGGTAGCTCTAGCCTGCTGATAACCGCCCAATTTCCGTCACTGCCATATTATCTGATTTTTTTTTAATGTGGATGCCCTAGAAAGCAAGCTCTTTGCATATGGAGATGGTGCTACTCTCCTGAATTTAGACCTTAATATACTACACACATAACAACTAATCTATCTGTTTCTAGTGTACTGTAGGACAAAGGCCTCAGACACGACATTTCATGTCTGGGTTTTTTTCTGGCTCGGTATAGTTGGATCATTATATTTTGTAGTGCTTTTTTTATAAATCAATCAAGGTATTTTCGGTAACTGGAATAGTGATAATGGAATAAGACATAAATTGTATGAAAAAAAAATCTGAGTGACACCACTTATTCATGGAACCATGCTTCACAATGCAAATTTTTTTTTTTTTTAATGGAGATTGTAAAATCGAAGAGTGAGGGAAATGGATTACAGTGCTCCAAATGCCCTATCTCTGAATCCAGCTAATGAATATCTTGTCTTGGCTTTACGCAAATATCAAATAGTTCCAGGTTGGAATGGTCCAGTGAAGGTGTTACATGCTGCCACTCGGAAGAGATTTCTTTTCTGGAGGGATAGTGAGAAGCTAGGAACTAATATTGACGTTCTAAGACGAGCACCAGAGGGGAAGGCCATCCATTTTGAAAATAATAAGAACGTTTGATAAATATATGATTAAAGAATGAAAGAAAGGACCACAAATGATAAATAATGAAATAGGGGAACAAAAATGTTGAAGAATAAATACCTAACAAGACATGTCAGGGGATAGAGGAAGAAGCTCAGAAAATAAAATCTGGTGAATGAGAGAAAATATCTAGGAATCCAAGGGTATCGCTCCTCAGCTGTGTGATTTAGTGATTAAAAGGACAATCAAACATTTATTTTCGAGATATTTTAATATTTGGTTTTTCCCTTTCCCGCTTACTGAATCAGCTGTAGAAATTATGGTTCAACTACCATCTTGATAGGCGGAGGAGCTGGTATGGATGACTATCCATATGACTCCGAACTAGATCTTCACGGATAGAGCCACATCCAACACCACATAGGTGTGCTAGTTCGGGCACTTGATCACTGTAAATAGGGACTTTATCATACAGAGTTAAGCTTATTTGAATCAAGACTGAGAGAACGTTGTGCATGAAATTGATAAGAAGTCAGTTTGATCTCCAGGTAATGTAATTTCTCAAGATAAAGATACTAGCAATTATGTAATCATTGATAACTTGCAGTCAGGGCATTAGTATGGGGAATAACTTTGTGCTTATGCCATCTGCAAATGTATTTTTCCGACAATTTATAGAATACAATTTGGGAAAAGATGTATATCATAGTTTCATGACAAAATTTCGGAAAATTACGTCGTTCTGAGACTAAAAAGTTTGCATTTTTTATATGATTTGTCAATAAAACAAATTTCTGATAGGATTTGCCAGAATGTAATAGCGTCCTCATTTACCTCCAATTATTTTCTATACGAAGTAATAAATTCTTATTGTATTCCAGGTGTTATGAAGTCATCAGTATATATTGTATCCATCACTGATTATCTATTATGCAATGGTGATACTTAAATTTCGTTACTTATCAAACAACCAACAACAACTACTTTATTTTACTCCTGCTATCTTTTACAAATCAACCAATTATGAATACGGTTAAAAATATTTGCTAGAACACTAACGGTTATCAAATAATATTTAGGCAGTGATACAATATCTTACAGGTTGTATCAAGAATACTCATTTAACTTCTCTCCCCACCCCCTAAAACAGAAATGACTTCCTTTTTTCCTCAGTGCCGGACTGTCTACTAGGCCCCACCTACGAAAAATTACTAATTATATATATATATATATATATATATATATATATATATATATATATATATATATATATATATATATAAAATGTGTGTGTTTTGTATTTGCAGTGGATAGTTGAGACGTCAAATGATAATAGAGGATTAAAATAGGGCAACTCGATTTGTAACTTTTGTATGCTTTTGCTAATAAAGACAGCCCTTTACTGACTTTGGTTCGCTAAGGTTGGAGAAGGCTCCGCCCATTTTGTAGAAGTAGTAAGAAGAGCAACACCTTGTCTGTTTTGTCATGGGAACACTAGAGACATCTGGTGAAAGATTTCCCCCGAGTGTCGGCGTTCTTTTGATTTTAACTGTACTACCTGTATAATTACTTAATCTTATTTTATTTACCATCCACCAAGTATTCAAAAGACTTAAATACTAAATACCTTTTTAATATAATTATACTACCACTCTTTCTTATTTCATTTGCAATACACCAAGTCCTATTATTAATAGCGCTTGAACCCTTGGTCAGTCAATATGCCTAGGAAGAATATATCCAGATGAAAACAAATCAAGTTTGTGGAGATTTGAATCTTATATATGATAAACAAAAGCAAAATTGCGGTGGAATACATGCATTGTGAGTGACGCAAACTTATAAATACTTTATCATCTTTCAGTTTTATAATACACACTTTGTAATTAATACTAACAAGTATGTAAATAATGACTTTTAATTGAACGATTGTTTTTCTCATTTTTGGAATAGTTTATGAAAAATGGTAGTTGATGATAGAAGTAGTAAAGGTTTCAACAAAAACTAGTTTTTGTCATTGTTATCATTATGCAATTTACAACTCCAATAAAAAATATCTCCCAGGATGAAAAAGAATAAATCTGTGCTTTTGGTAGCATATTGTCCTGGTAGCAAAGGGTCATAGTGACGAACTGTCCAGTAGTGAAGCGTCATGTAACGAAATGTCTTTGTAGAATAGTCCAATAGTGTCCCAGCACCATTCAATAGTCTTATTGACAGTATATTCAAGAAGGGAACTCCAAATCTATTGAGGTTATGATTCCCTTGTTGCTTTGGATTAGCCCTAGAAATTGATGCTGTAATGCAAAGAAATAAACAGAGATAGGATTTGCACTAATCTCCTCTCCATTTGATGGGTATTGTTAAATATCTGGTTAATTTTAAGGTGCATGAAACCCTTCGTTTATGAATCTTCCATTAATATATAAATCACGAGGGATAAAGTACTCTTACTATCATAGGGCTTTTAACGTAATCATTAGCCTACATGTGTTGTCTCCTCCAGTGAGCTTGCTTGGCCAGATTTTCATGACATATATTAGGTTCTTGAAGATCCTCTTGAATATTGGACACATAGTCATTCATTTAGAGGGAGAGATATGCAAACCTCTTGTTACTCAAGTTTGAGGGAGACTCCTTGGCTTCCTCAATGTTCTGTTGCTCCAAGATCCTGATACTGCTCTACCTCTTCTTGGGGAATTGGTCAAGGATGGTACTTGTAGAAATTAACAATATAGTAAAAACATTTCCATCGTACTCAAGATTGAGAATTTTCCCCCCTGAGGTTTCAAGATTAGGCTTATTACAGTCTCAGAAGGTCTTCTAGATTATGTAACAGGTCAAACAAAGACTCAATAGAGCCCACTGGTCCTTAGTGAGAGAGATACATGTCAGGTTAAGGAAGTCATCCTTCTGGTATCACCTAATCAGTCTTGGTAGCTTTGTCATGTTAGAATAGTTTTCCCTTTGGGGACTTCTTTATGCTGACATGATTCATTCTCAAGAATTTCATTGACTCTTTTTGGGGTTCTCTTTTGTCACTATGGCTACCAAGAGTTACACAAGGGCAGCTTCTTGTTTCATCTTCTCTAATTCTTCTGCCATCTCTTCTTTCTTAATGGTCACCAGGTTTCTCCTGAAGGTCCACGTGGCGGTGGATACTGTGACGAGCCAAGAGTAGGTTGCGACTCAAAAGCGGGCTGAAAGCAACTGAGTAACTTTATTACAGAACATCAGCTTATATATTCATCAAGTCCAGGCAAGAAGGACATAAAAACATAACAGGCAATTTCATGTTCAACTGACAACCGGTTCTGTTAACAGTTAACGGTGAGAAAAACAGACATGTTTATTCAGGTCCCTGTCAGTGCGAGGGGAGAACGAAGATACAAAGGATATTATGTACAAAAAAAAATGTTGTTACTATGTACGATTATGTGACACATGGTTGGTACATGGCTCCCCCCCAAAAAAGGACATACTGTACATGTTAAATAGGGCGCCCTGATCTAGAGAGGCGAACTGCAGGCGGGTCATCTGGCAGGAAATAAGCAGGTTTTTAGACAATCAATGAAGACCCAGTCTTCTTTGCCACAAATGTTTAGTAGGAATGCTTTCAGACTGCGTCAGATCACAAGGAAAGGGCCTGTGTAAGGGGGCATTAGTGGTGGCTTGCTAGCGTCATTGCGTAGGAAGAAGTGCGTTGCAGAGTGCAAGTCTGTTGGTATGTGATGCTTCGCTGGGGGCTTGTAAGTCTGGTTGGCGGCTGCCAATCAATCTGGTGCCAGACGTCTGAATTTTCCGAAGACTGGGGGCCCTGTCATCTTGATATGGTGATGAATACCATGTTTGGCAGGAGCCATGGGTGTTTCGCGAAGTTCTGGACAGAAAATTTCCGGGTACGACGTGAGGAGGTGAGTCTGCGTTGACCAATCGTCAGTGGGCGACATCGACCAGAAGGTGGAAATGAGAGAGGAAATCCGCACCAAGGATTGGCAATGTGACGTCAGCAACGAGAAACTTCCAATTATATTTACCATTTCCAAACGATAATGTGAGGTGCTCGTAACCGTAGGTGGGTATCGCAGATCCGCTGGCAGCTACCAGGCGGATGTCGGCAAACTTAGACAGACTACGTCGTGTCCTGAAGAGTTCCCTTGGCAAAAGAGAACGACAAGTACCCGTGTCTACCAAAAATCGCACGCCCGTTCCTGCATCATGTAAAAAGAAAAGATTAGAAAAACGGGATGCCACCGCCACGAGCGATGGCCTACTTACACGTTTTTTCGGCCACTGACAATCTTTGGCACATTTCTTCGCGGCAGTCCCGAATCTGGAGTGGTAGTAGTAAAACTGCGGCCGATGGGCAGTAGTAAGTGGCTGTAGAAGTCGTTGGTTGGGGAGCGAGCGAGTGGTGGGTGATGGGTGGCTTTGTCGCCGCTCCGGCTCGTCACGGGGTAGGCGTGTGTGTCCTACGGCATTCACGTCAGCTTCGGTTGACATTGAATAGGTGTCCTCTTCGTCAGGAGTGGAGGCGTTGATGGAGGTCTTGAAGGTCGTGAAGTGGCTGTCCATAAGGGCGTCGGCTTTGGTCATCAAGTCCTTTATGGGTAAACTATCGACATCGGGTCTGGCAGCGCGTACAGGTTTGGGTAAACGGCATACCCAAAGGGCACGAAATAGGTTCACCTCACGAGGAGATCCGTCTGCGGCAGGTTGCAGGCGAGCAATACTGGTCATTTCCCGAGGGCAAGCGAAGCCCTTTGGTCTCCCAACAGTTGATGAGAGAGCTGAAAAAGCTTTGCTATACGGGCGGCTGGCGACGGAGAGTACTGCTGCAGAAGGTATGTTTTGAGGGTGTCATATGCTATTGGGGTGTCTCCTTATTCACAAAGCCAATCGGAGATTTCTGGGAAGGTGTCCTCGGGTATCGCCGCGAGAACATAATCTGCTTTGGTGGTTGAGCAAGTCACGCCCTTTATGCGGAACTGGACTTCTACACCCTGAAACCAAACAAACGCCTCTCCGCTGGCGAATGACGAAAGTTTCAATGGGGCGGCCATAGTAACAGTGAGGGGGGGGGGGGAAGGCGGGAGGAGCGAGTCAACTTCCGGGATCACCAATGTGACGAGCCAAGAGTATGTTGTGACTCAAAAGCGGGATGAAAGCAACTAAGTAACTTTATTACAGAACATCAGCTTATATATACATCAAGTGCAGGCAAGAAGGACATAAAAACATAACAGGCAATTTCATGTTCAACCAACAACTGTTTCTGTTAACAGTTAACGGTGAGAAAAACAGATATGTTTATTCAGGTCCCTGTCAGAGCGAGGGGAGAGCGAAGATACAAAGGATATTATGTACAAATAAAAAGAAATGTCATTACATACGATCGTGTGGTACACTACTATATATTCATATGGCCAGACTTTTAAGTAAGGTTTGAAGAGGATACTGCTTGAGACTGTTTATCTGAAATTGATAGCAGTTTGGCAATCAATCCTTTTCTTTATAAGGTATTCAAGTTTACACCAAATTCTTTGTACACATGCAGGCAACTATACCACTAATGCTCCAATAATTTTTTTTTTCCTATTGGTGAACCTGAATTCCTGGAGGTGGTTGATTTGAAGTACCTCCAAGAAGAGACAATGCTGTAGTAGGATAAAATGATAGTTGATACGATAAGTATCCCTTTCTTTGTCAAATGACAGATGAGTTTGTTGATTTGGCTAATCACAGGGTTTAATAGAATTATCATCCTAGGAGTACCAGTAGCCTCATAGATAGACCAGGTAAAACTTACACCAGTTAATGATGTGTTCAATGTTATCCCATTGAGCTATGACTCCTTCAATAATTTTTGTAGCCTTCTATTTTATGCGAACTACCAGAATTCTGGTGATCATTTGAATAGCATCAACTTTTAGCAGAAAGTGATCTGTTTGCAAGAAGATGTAAGTAGGACTGACTCATGTCACTTTCTTACCGATATGTTCAGGCAAATAAAGTGCTGCCTAGCCACCTCAATGTGCTTTTGCTCTCAGATACTGTAACACTGTTGCAACTTCATATTGAGTATATTACTCAAGATGAAACCCATGTAGTAGAAACATTCCCTGTTTGCACAAGATCAAGAATGATACTGCCAGGTTTCACGCTTCTTTTGGCATTAGAGGGCTTACAAAGCAGGTTATAATTTGGGCATAGGTTCAAGAGATCATTCTGGTACTTGCAGTAAGGGATGACTGCTAGGTTCCAAAAGCCATCATTCTGTCAGCCTTGCAAGTTTTCCAATAATCGTTTCAATGACTTCCTCAATTCAATCTATAGTTTTCGTTGACTCTCCGTGTCAGACTCTTTTCTATCCCTATAGATACCCAAAGATGGGCGAGTGTAGCTGCTTCTTTCAACTTCCTTAATACATCTTTCTTTTTTTTCTTGATTTTTCTAATGATTCTTTATAGGTCCCAGTAGCATCAGGGAAGTGACAGCATTTTCATGTAGTAAGAAAACCAAAATCTTTAGGAGGAGCGTTTCCCTTATACAAGTACCTATCACAAGATCATCGAATGTATCTTCAAGAAAGTGTTTGCTAGCGACCTAATCCTTTCTACCAATACCTCAAAAGAGGCATTAAATATCACCCTTGACATTTGCATAAATGAACACTGTTTTTCGATGCTAAGGATTATGTTATATTAACAAATCGATGACACTTCTATTGCTTCCCTGGTGGATTATATGCTTTGTTAGTCACTGTACTCTTGAAGACCACGACCCAATCAGGAAAGAGTTTGAATTGAGCATCCTTGCCCAGAATAAATGTTATAAAACCAGATGTCATACTATATATATATATATATATATATATATATATATATATATATATATATATATATATATATATATATACACACACACATATATATATATATATTTCAAATAAGCCATATATATTAATATATTAAAGTCTGGATTCTCTTAACGACCTCGGGATCAGAGCCCAAGGCGGAACCGCCCAAAGACTATGATATCGGACCGGCGGGGATTTGAACCCTCGTCCAGGATATCTGTATGCCAGTGACCATACCACTCCGCCACGAAGTGGTATGGTCACTGGCATACAGATATCCTGGACGAGGGTTCAAATCCCCGCCGGTCCGATATCATAGTCTTTGGGCGGTTCCGCCTTGGGCTCTGATCCCGAGGTCGTTAAGAGAATCCAGACTTTAATGTATTAATATATATGGCTTATTTGAAATATGAAAGAAACACGTTTAAATGTGCAAAAAAAAAAAAAAAAAAATTTATCATATATATATATATATATATATGTATATATATATATACATATATATGTATATATACATATATATATATATATATATATATATATATATATATATATATATATATATATATATGTATATATATGTACATATATATATATGTATATATATATATATATATATATATATATATATATATATATATATATATGGGTGTGTTTGCGGACGTGTATATACATATGTAACAAACACATTATTATATGTGATAACCTTACTACCTCTCTCTGTGATACAAGGTAAATACAATTTTCGAGTGCAACCATCGTGCTAGTATGTGTAGGCGTACACCTTATTTATTTTGAAATATGATCCAGAAAACACGTTATATATAATGTACATAAGAGAAATTACCGTGGGGAAGCAGCGAAAACGGTCTGCACTTCTACGTTCATTTTTTTCTCCCTATAAGATTATTATAAGCGAAGAAAGGTAAGGAAAAAGCAGATGATAAACAGTTATAAAGGCAATGTATAAACCCCTCCTTTTTAATTTTCACCCTTATTCATTGTGTATTTCGGTTCCGGTTGATCTAGTAATTGTGAATTAGAACATGTTTTCATGAAGAGGAAACACTGGAATAGTTATATTTTATATAACAACTAAACAAAAATATTTATATATACATTTGTAATTCTGGAAATAAACAAATAGTTTAAAATACATTAAACATTGATTGGGTACTACATTATTTTCAGTGTTCAGTGCAAATTAGGTTTTAGGAAGATCCTTCTAAAACAGAAATTATTATATTGGGTATTGAAATGGATGGAGACAAGAGATTCTTCTAACATTTGAAAATGCAATATCATCATAAGGGGAAGCTTCATTCATGAAAAATATTCGTATCACCAATTCTTTCATGATAATCATAAAACTAAATTGTGATGAATACATAATATCGTTAATGGTTGAAGGATTTTCTCCTGAGATACGTAGTGAAATGTGGTAATTATATTTTTCATAGTGATTTTAAATACTATTAAAGCAACATTCGTCCAGCTTTAGCCCTCAGAGTGAATCATTCACGAAGCTTGCAGGATCTGATATGTCTTTAAAGAATCTCGTTAGGTTTAGTGTCTATATTTTCTTATTAAATGAAAACGCGAATGAGCTGATTTTCTAAGAAATGGTTGTTTTTCTTTTTTTTACAAGTCTTTTCTAATCTAACACTTTTGAAATGGTAACTATAGTACTACTTCCATACTTTAGCATAATCAAATTATCACGACTAGAAAAACTATAATCCCACACTCGTTTATAAACACACAACGATTTCATGGTAACAAAAATATCTTCAAGTAACCAAGCAAACGCGTATTATTAATAGATCAGATGGAACATAACCACGAAAATACATTTAGTATATTGTCAATTTTATATCAACATCATTTTGACCAGTATGAAATACTGCTACTCTACAAGATTTATATACCTCTGTCACTATAGAAAATTAGAGATAAATTTTTCGATATTATTATTATTATTATTATTATTATTATTATTATTATTATTATTATTATTATTATTACTAGCCAAGCTACAACCCTAGTTGGAAAAGCAAGATGTTATATGCTATAAGTTTCACTCTCAAAGAAGTGGTTCCAATTTCTTTGGTGGAAATTATAACTCCAGTTATTTAAAGTGAATAGAGTTAAGGGAAGTGTGATTTGTAATAAAAAACGTTCAGTGAATTTGTCGGAAATCATATAAGTGATGCAAAAAATGAAGATGGTTTGTGTATGATTATCGAATTCAAGTTTTCAGCGAGAAAGAAGATAAAAATGATAATCACCAATCGCCCTAACGATTAATAATAATAATAATAATAATAATAATAATAATAATAATAATAATAATGATAATAATAATGAGGACCCAGAAGTATATAAGGAAAAAATAGAAAAAAAAAGAGAATAGAAGAACAGCAAAGAAAACGAATACATGGAGAACTCATGAGACAACTGAAGAATTGGCCAGTGGCGAAATATGAATAACTTGAAAAGGAAACAGAAGGGATAATAATGGCAGAGCAAGATTAGGCCTTAAGAATAAGATACATTCGTAGAGCAATAACTGGAATTAACATCTCGTCATCATAATCATAATCATCATAATAATTATCGTGATGATCATAATAAGCATCATCGTAATCATAATCATCATAATGTTTATAATGATAATCATGATAGATATCATCATAATTATAGTTATAGTCGTAATCATAAACATTATTGCCATGTTAAAAATAACCATAATCATAATCATTATAATCATATTAATCATAAATATCAATATCAATAAAAATCATAATCATCATATTCATATTCATAACCAACATAAGTATAATCATTATAACCATTATAGAATTCGTAGTAATAATGATAATCAAATCATAAACATGGTAAGCATTTTAATCATAATCATCATAATCATATTCACAATGATCATATCCATCCTATTTATAATCATAATCATCATCATCATTATCGTAATGATAATAATAATAATAATAATAATAATAATAATAATAATAATAATAATAATAATGGATACCTTATTATAGATAGAATTCTTTGTATAATTATAGTACAAGCATAAATAATATTGACCGATTCGCTATAAGTATCTGAAATGTTGATTTCAACAATTTGTTTTTATACTGTCCTAGAAATGAGTAAAGTGATGTCATTTAGGACATGGAAGCAACGGCAAAAAGAAGAAGTATATTGTGGCTAGTTTTAATAATAATAATAATAATAATAATAATAATAATAATAATAATAATAATAATAATAATGAGATATCAAGCATGAAAATTATATTTTGATAAGGAAATTCGTATTGAGAATTATGATAACATTATGACAACTACAGGAGCACTCATTAAAGCGCAGACCTCCACCACGGTAGCATATTTCTCGACCTTTTGCTTGACTTTGACCTTGACCTTTGACTAAAGACTTTCAAAAGTGAACCACTTCTACGTTTCATCATAACAATTACTCCCTGAAAGTTTCACAATTCTATGATTAGAATTGTGACCTCTGCCACAGAAGCTTATTTCTCGACCTTTTGCTTGACCTTGACCTTGACCTTTCAAAACTAAATCACTTCCACGTCTTATTATTACAACCAATTTCTGAAAGTTCCACAATTCTATGAGTAAAATTGTGACCTCCACCACACCAGCTTATTTCTTGACCCTTCTCCTTAGGTTGACCTTGACTTTTGACCTAGGCATTCAAAACTGAATCAATTCCACGTCTCATCATAACAATTAATCCCTGAAAATTTCACAATTATATGAGCAAAATTGTGACCTCCACCACGGCAGCTTATTTCTCGACCTTTTGCTTGAAGTTGACCTTGACCTTTGACCAAGGCCTTTCAAAACTGAATTACTTCCACGTCTCATCATAGCAACTAATCCCTAAAAGTTTCACAGTTCTATGATTAAAATTGTGACCTCCGCCAAGGTAGCTTATTTCTTGACCTTTTGCACGAACTTGACCTTTGACCTAGGCCTTCCAAAATTTAATTACTTCCAATTCTCATTATAACAATCAATCCCAGAAAGTTCCACAATTCTATGAATAAAATTGTGACCTGCACCACTGCAACTTATTTCTCGACCTTTTGCTAGACCTTGGCCTTTCAAAACTGAATCACATCCATGTCTTATCATAACAATTAATTCCTGAAAGTTTCACTTTTCTATCGGTAAAATTATGACCTCCGCCACGGCAGCTTATTTCTCGACCCTTTGCTCGACCTTGACCTGGACTTTTGACCTAGGACTTTCGAAATTGAATAATTTCCACGTCTCAACATTACTATTAATTCCTGAAAGTTTCACTACTCTGAGAGTAAAATTGTGGCCAGGAGGTTTTTCACTCACAAATAAACGGACAAACAGGAGTGAAAACATGACATCCTTTCCAACTTCGTTGGCGGTGGTAATAACAGCCATAGAAATAAGATTCATTGGAGTTTATAGAAGTGTCAGAAGCAACATTTATAACAGAGTCATAATGGCTATCCTCAATAACTTAACCATGAAGATACAGAAGTTATTGAGGTGAGGAATATTTGTACTCACCACAGGCCAGATGAGCAGCACCTAATGCCAGGAGTAAGACGTGAGTCCAAACGTCAATCTCCATGACTGTCATTCCTCGAATACAATCTGAAATCAAAAGATTCATTAAAGATTTGTATATTAACAAACAGGAATAGTTTTCTAATTGGAAAAAAACGAAAAATAATTTAGTGTGTTCTTTTATTACTTATTGAATATCTGAGCTAAGCTTAGGAAGAAAAACTTGCTATATGAAGAAATATTTATCGTTATATAAGAATTTCCAAATACTGATTAGATCAAAGAGATGCATGAAAAATATTTGTTTTTCTCCCATTTTCAACATTAGTAATAATTCCTATGAAATTTGAAAGCTAATACCGTAATTCAACCAGGAAGAAAGCAGATGCTCATAGTTGCAGATAATCCATGGCAATAATACTGAATTATGCACTTGAATTTTCTTTATATATATTATTTCTCACACCCTGCCCTGTCCATGGGATAGGTGAGAAATATCTTAATACATCATTTCTAACTATATTCCTTCTTACTTCCCAATCCTTCCTTGTTTTTTTACTGCTTCTTTTCTACAACTAACCCGTTTTTCCCAATTTCTTTTTTTATATTTTTCTTTCCTCGCTTAGCTTTTCCACCCTAATTCAAATATTGTCTTGTTCTCGTGATCCACCTCGTCAAGCCTTTTGGTTTTATTTGCATTCTCCTTTAAGCTTCTACCGCCGTATCTCTCTATATGCAGCAAACTTCAACTTTTTATAATGCATCATTTTACTTCTAATCACATAACACGATTCAAAGAAAGTATGCGAAGGTCTATGTTATTGATAGATTAGGAGGCTAAATGCGTGTGTGGGTAAAAATAATGGAAAAATAGATGTAAGCATAGCTTCTGTAAAAGAATGTATGACATTTTATATTTTAAGAAATATGCACACGAAGTTGCAGTATTGTGTATGTATACAAACCTAAGAACGTAAGAATTGTGTATATACAAGTATATAAAGCAGCAATAATATTCATATATATATATATATATATATATATATATATATATATATATATATATATATATATATATATATATATACATATATATATATATATATAAATTTATATATATATACATATATATATACACATATATATATGTATATATGTATATATATATATATATATATATATATATATATATATATATATATATATATATATATATATATCCCATCTAGGGTGTAAAATTGTGAATATAAACAAATTTATACTCATCAACTGGTAAAGTACACAAAATTACTTTTAACTGAGAAAGAATGATGCTATACAATGAATAAACTATAATTTACAATACACTATCAAACACGAAACTAACAATCCAAATTTAGAGATTACAGAAAAGAATGTTCAAAATACAAACTTACAAAAATTACAGAAAAAAGGTTAAAAATACAAATGAACATAAATTACAAAATAAAAAAGTTATAAATACAAATTTATATGTATTACAGGAAAAAGATTAGAAATAAAAATTTATATAAATTACAGATAAATGGTTAAAAATACAAATATATATATAAAAAACAGAAAAAGGTTGAAAATACATATTTACAAACTGGAAATAATAATACCAATTCCTTAATATCGCAAGAGGGTCTGCCCCTTTCTTTTGTTCTACTCCTGTACTTCTCTTTCTCCCTATTTCCTTAATCTTTCCCATCCCGAGTACCTGCCTTTGAGCTATAAATTAGATTGTATCCAGGGGTACTCTTCCTTTCCCCATATTCCCCACTTCCCTATCCTTATTACTATTCAACTTAATCAATACCTGGCCTATACATATTTACATAAATTACAGAAATAAAGGTTAAAAATTACAAATTTACATAGATTACAGGACAAAGGTTAATAATTACAAATTTACATAAACTACAGAAAAAAGGTTAAAAATTAGAAATTTACATGGATTACAGATAAAATGCAAAAAAAAAAAAAAAAAAAAAAAAACTACGTGACAGCACCAAGCATA
This sequence comes from Palaemon carinicauda, assembly GCF_036898095.1. NCBI lineage: Eukaryota > Metazoa > Arthropoda > Malacostraca > Decapoda > Palaemonidae > Palaemon > Palaemon carinicauda. The sequence continues at coordinate 117,201,292 of NC_090730.1, read as the reverse complement.
CTATAGTTAATTCTTTTTAGTGAGGCAGATTTGCACCGACTCGCAACGGTGCCCTTTTAGCTCGGAAAAGTTTCCTGATTGGTTGGACAAGATAGTTCTAACCAATCAGCGATCAGGAAACTTTTCCGAGCGAAAAGGGCACCCCTGCGAGTCGGTGCAAATGCGCCTCATTAAAAAGAATTTACTATACTCAGTAAGCTAAGTGCTAGACTAAAGAGTTTATGTTAAACATTGTTTACACCGGAATGAATTGGAGAATGAGCTCAATTACTGTTACGCGTTAAGGAAAGGAACAGGGGTAGTTGAGTGATTTAGAGTTGACGATAGTTTTTTTTTTTTTAATAGCCTGAAATTGCGTCAGCTTCCGGGAGCTTAGAGCCCCGCTACTCCAGGGCCCCCAGCTCCTTCGAAATGTTTTTCAACTTCATATTTTGAACCTGCTGGATTTGCACTTCTCTCGAGGGAAGGTAGATAATATATCAAGTGCGGATCCAGCAAGTTCAAAAAATGGAGTTGAAAAACATTTCGAAGGAGCTGGGGTCCTGGAGGGGCAGGGTTCTAAGCTCCCGGAACCTAGCGCAATTTTAGGCTATTTTAGACCTATTTTATGTTTTTAAACCATATTTTCTTTCAAATTGAGTATTATAACGTGAAAATGCATTATGTAATAAAAACATCTCGATGAAATATATAAAAATTTTTAGCAGTAGTCTACAATAACTTTAAGTACATGACTGTATATTCCCGGAAAACCTTATCAGGTGACGGCTACCTTTTGACTTATATCTGTAATCAATGCTCCTATAAATCTACTGCAATTCTTGACTCGTCGAATTGTAGTTAGTCTCTCCACCTCTTCCAACTTGATTTATACCAGAAACAACAGCTTTATTTCCAACTCATATATAATGAATTTTCACCACATTGGATTTTGATGTGTGTGTGTGTGTGAGAGAGAGAGAGAGAGAGAGAGAGAGAGAGAGAGAGAGAGAGAGAGAGAGAAAGAAAGAGAGAGAAAAGGATGATTTCAGTCTTCCACATCTCTTTTACTACATTTTTCATGTAGCAACTATTGAACGCAAAATTTTGATTATTTGGTTTTAGTTTTAACAAAGTTTGAAAGTTTTCGTAAAATCCAAGCGTTTTATCATGGAACCTTTTTTAATTTTCTCATATTAGACATTTCACCAAAGAGAAACCTGATATAAGATTTTTGTTTTCACCGTTTCATCCTATCTACTGAACTATCTTTATTTATTATAGAGAAACAACGAAGACCACCCAACTAGTTACCTCACAAATTAAATCCCCGGCTTTGTTTGAAAGATATATCAAATTGAAAGCCAATAAACTTATTGAACAATTATAGAATTATAGAGTTTTCATGCCACGTAGATTTGTTAATCCTATCGCATTTCAATACTGCAAATGATAGTGATAAAAAATCGTAGCAACCAAATTACATTGTAATCCCATTTAAATTTCCACTTCCAATGATAGGACTTTAGCCCCAGTATATACTGTATATATATACATATATATATATATATATATATATATATATATATATATATATATATATATATATACACATATATATATGTATATATATATATATATATATGCACATATTTATACATATACAAATATATATGTTCATGTACACACACACACACATATATATATATATATATATATATATATATATATATATATATACTTATGAATGTATATGTATATATACGTTTATATTATATATATGCATATATACATACATATATATATATATATATATATATATATATATATATATATATATACTGTATATATATATATATATATATATATATATATATATATATATATATATATATATATATATTCAATAATACATAGAAGAGATTTCATAGCAGTAAAATTTGAAAAATCTACAAGAATTTTCCATACCTACAGCTTGAAAAATTTAATCATTATGCTAATTTACAAAAGTGGGGACAAAAAAGACCTGGAAAATTACCGCCAAATAAATTTATACCTAGTAATATACAAAATATTCGCAAAGAGCATATTAGGCCAAATAGAAAACCATGTAGACTTTAATAACCCAAGAGAGCAGGCAAGCTTTAAAAGTGGGTATTCAACAACTAACCATATCGATGTAATTAACTAGCTAATTGAAAATTCAACAGAGTATGACAAACCACTATGTATGGCATTTATAGGCGATGCGGAAGCTTTTCACTCTTTCAAAACTTCAGCAATAATGAAAGACCTTCAAAGACAAGGAATAGAGGAATCTTACATTAGAAAACTTGAAGTATAGAAACCCTAAAACTACATAAAGATAGTGAGAAAATTCTAAATGAGAAAAGATTTGGAAAAGAGGGAGGTGTTGGAGAAATTGTGTGGTGTCGGGGGAAGGGAAGTATTTCTAATAATTCTAATCATCAGCTCTTGCTTATCATACGTAGATTTTTTGTAGACTACAATCTGTAATATTGAAAGTTTTTGATATTACTCATTAAAAGTTACTAATTATCTTTATCCTATGAGAATCTTCTTTAGAATTACTAACTACTATCACTAGTAATTATTTTAAATTATTCATTGTCAATAAAATTTCAAATGTGCAGACATCAGATGATTTTCTTTTTATATTTTCATAATGAAAGTAATCATTTACTTAAATAACACCAATAATTCTGCATATATGAATTTTCATTCAGGTTATAGCAATTAGGCTAAGAAATCAGCAATGCATATCAATGTCTTTAAAAGTATTACGGGTAATGTATCCTTGAATATATTGGATATGGACGAAATTAGATTAGGAATATAACCAATAAATTGAAACACCTTGTAATTGTATTAGACGATTCATTAGGAACAGAAAAAAGATTCATTATTTAGTAATAACAAAGATAAGTTGCAATACAAAACCATACATGATAATCTCCATATTAATTCATGTGACAAAGTTCGTCAGCAATGAGAATACTAAACGTGGATTGTACAAATTTATAATTTATCTAAATTGTAATGTTTTGGAGCATGTCTGACCAAAGTGAGGCCTGGTATTATGTAACCATTTATTGTGTATTTGTGGTTGGCATTGGTCTTTAATAAATTTTTAATCCATAATAAGAAAACGGTTCAGAGTATATACTGTCCTTTTTTATATTTTTTATTATGGTATAATTAGCATGTTTATTAGCACAAACACACTCACAAACACACACATTCGCATATTATATACATATATATATATATATATATATATATATATATATATATATATATATATATATATATACCGGTGACTATTTATCCAGATATATGCACCAGTGTATATATATATATATATATATATATATATATATATATATATATATACCGGTGACTATTTATCCAGATATATGCACCAGTGTATATATATATATATATATATATATATATATATATATGTGTGTGTGTGTGTGTGTGTGTGCATGTGTGTGTGCTTCTTTGTACAAATATTGACCCACTATTTGTTCTTAATATCAAAATTCATCACCCTTGGAAATGACTACGTCACGAGGACACCATTACCTTTTCATTCATCAATCCCTCCGCTCACTGGTGTACCAATCGTGTGTCACACGATCGTATATAGTAACGACATTTCTTTTTTTTGTATATATTATGCTTTGTATCTTCACTCTCCCCTCGCACTGATAGGGACCTGAATAAACATGTCTGTTTTTCTCACTGTTAACAGCAATGGTTGTCGGTTGAACATGAAATTGCCTGTTATGTTCTTATGTCCTTTTTGGCCTGGAGTTTATGTATATATAAACGGATGTTCTGTAATAAAGTTACTCAGTTGCTTTCATCCTGCCTTCTTAGTCACAGCCTCTATCGGCCCGTTACATTGGTGACCCCGGAAGTCGACTCGCTCCTCCCGCCTTCCAGCCCCGCCCCCCCATCATTGGTACTATGGCGGACTCCACGGAAGTTAGCGCTGCCCCATTGAAACTTTCGTTGTTCGCCAGCCGAGAAGCGTTTGCTTGGTATCAGCGCGCAGAAGTCCAGTTCTGCATCAAGGGCGTGACTCGCTCAACTACCAAAGCAGATTATGTTCTTGCGGCAATACCCGAGGACACCGTCCCGGAAATATCCGACTGGCTTTGTGAACAAGGAGACACCCCAATAGCGTATGACGCCCCCAAAACATACCTTCTACAGCAGTACTCACCGTCGCCAGCCGCCCATATAGTAAAGCTTTTTCAGCTCTCTCAACAACCATTGGGGGACCAAAGAGCTTCGCTCGCCCTCAGGGATATGACCAGTATCGCTCGCCTGCAACCTGCCGCAGACGGCTCTCCTCGTGAGGTGAGCCTACTTCATGCCCTTTGGATACACCGTTTACTCGCACCTGTACGAGCTGCCATACCCGATGTCGATAGTTTACCCATAAAGGACTTAAGGACCAAAGCCGACGCCCTTATGGACAGCCACTTCACGACCTTCAAGACCTCCATCAACGCCTCCACTCCTGATAAAGAGGACTTCTATTCAACGTCAACCGAAGCTGACGTGAATGCTGTAGGATATACACGCCTACCCCATGACGTGCCGGAGCGGCGACAAAGCCACCTATCACCCACCACTCGCTCGCGCCCCAAACCAACGGCTTCTACAGCCACTTACTGCCACCCATTGGGTGCTTGTCGTTCTCTTTTGCCAAGGGAACACTTCAGGACACAACGTAGTCTGTGTATGTCTGCCGACGTCTGCCTGGTAGCTGGCAACGGATCTGCGATACCCACCTACGGTTACAAGAACCTCACATTATCATTTGGAAACTGTAAATTTAATTAGAAGTTTCTCGTTGCTGACGTCACATAGCCAATCCTTGGTGTGGATTTCCTCTCTCATATCCACTTTCTGGTCGATGTCGCCTACCGACGATTGGTCAATGCAGACTCGTACTTGTTGACACCTCTTCAACCCAGCCCCTCCAACTTCGCTCTCCACATGCCTACGCCTACCTCCTCACGTCGTACCTGCAAGTTTTCCGTCCAGAACTTCGCCAAACTCCCACGGCTCCTGCCAAGCACGGTATTTATCACCACGACGGGACCCCCAGTCTTCGTAAAATTCAGACGTCTGGCACCGGAACGATTGGCAGCCTCCAAACAGACGTTCGCCAAAATGGAGGAAATGGGCGTTTGCCAAAAGGCCTTCAGCCCATGGTCGTCACCCTTACACATCGTTCTGAAGAAAGAAGGCGCCCTGCGTTCGTGCGGGGGTTACAGGTGCCTGAACATGCAAACAGAGCAGGATCATTACCCCCTCCCAAACATCGCCGACGTGACCTCCTACCTGCACAAAGCGAAGCTTTCCTCCACGCTCGACCTCCTGAAGTGGTATTATCAGGTGCTTAGGAACCCATAAGACATCCCCAAGACCTCCATCACCACTCCATTTGGTACATACACCTTCAATTACTCCTGTTTTAGCCTTCGTAATGCTGGGGCCACTTTTCAACGTCTCATGGATGGTATCTTAGGGGACCTCCCCTTCTGTGTATGTTATGTGGACGACATACTTGTGTTCTCTTCCTCAAAAGAGAAACACCTCCGTCACCTGCGCATCGTGCTCGACAGCCTGCAATAAAACGGCCTTGTAGTCCGGTACGACAAGTGTACCTTTGGCGCCAATGAAGTGTCGTTCTTAGGGCACCACATCATTCCTGAAGTAGTCCATCCCCTCCCTGAGAAGGTAGTAGCCGTTCAGAACTTCCCCACGCCCTCGACCGTCAAAGCTCTGCAGCAATTCTTGGGCATGATCAACTATTACCATCGTTTTCTGCCCGCCATTGCCGCCACTCTTGCTCCCCTCTACGCCTCCCTCAAGGACAAGCCAAAAGACCTGAAGTGGGGTCCCCTTTAAGAAGCGGCCTTCTGCAATGCAAAGAAGGCCCTATCAACCGCTGCAGCTCTCATTTTTCCCATCCCACATGCCCCTCTCCTTCTCTCTACCGATGCCAGCGACGTCGCTATTGGTGCAGTACTCAAACAGATGGTCAATGGCTCGCCCTGTCCAAGGCGTTATTCTACCTTCGATAGCGAACTGCTGGCGGTTCACTTGGCTGTCCATTACTTTCGCTATTTCTTAGAAGGTACGCCCTTCGTCATTTGCACAGACCACATGCCTCTGGTGCAGGCCTTCACTCGATAGTCTGGTACCTGGTCCGCCCGTCAACACCGACATCTCTCCGCCTTGGCTGAATACAATTGCACCATTCAACACGTCCCTGGGAAAATTAGTCCTGTTGCCGATGCCCTGTCAAGAAACACGTTGGCTGCCGTTCAACTGGGATTGGATTACAACACCTTGGCTGAAGCCCAACGACAGGATCCAGAGTATGAAGCATGTAGGACATCCTACACATCCCTCCGTTGTGAAGAAATCCCCCTCGATGACTCCAACACCACCCTCCTCTGTGACGTCAGTACTGGTAGACCGCGACCGTGGATTCCTGCTCCCATGCTCCAACAGGGGTTTGATTTCATTCACGGCCTTTCACATCCCTCGTGCCGTTTTATTGCACAGCTGCTGAAGACGAAGTTCATTTGGCACGGCATTTCTAAGGATGCTAAGGATTGGGTCCGCGCCTGCACTTCTTGTCAAACTTCCAAAGTACATCGACACACGGATTCAGGAGTGGGCACCTTCCCTCAACCTCAGCGTCGTTTCGCCCACATTCACATCGACGTTGTAGACCCCCTACCCACATCACAAGGACATTGTTACCTGTTTACTGTCATCACCGCTCCACTCATTGGCCCGAAGCCATTCCCATGGAAACTGCAAAGTTCACCTCATGTACATCTGCCTTACTCTCAGGATGGATTGCAAGATTTGGTATCCCTGAGCATAATACTTCTGACAGGGGTACCACTTTCACCTCTCAATTGTGGACATCATTAGCGAATCTCCTGGGCATCACCCTACATTAGACAACTGCCTACAACCCCGCTGCCAATGGAATGGTTGAACGTTTTCATCGCACCCTCAAAGCAGCTTTGATGTCCCGCTGCAAGGATTCCAACTGGTTTACTCAGCTTCCCTGGGTCCTCCTGGGACTAAAGACCACTCCTAAAGACGCCCTTGACGTCTCGGCAGCTGAAATGGTGTATGGCGACCCGTTGGTCGTCCCTGCCGAATTTTTTCCTTCTGCAACCTCCTCCGACGATCTCCAGCGCATATGTCACGTCGTGGGAAAATTTACTCCATGCCGCCAGACTTAAAAGCTTCCCAGCGAAGCATCACATACCGACAGACTTGCACTTTGCAACGCACGTCTTCCTACGCAACGACACTAGCAAGCCACCGCTAACGCCCCCTTACACGGGCCTTTTCCTTGTGATCCGACGCAGTCAAAAAGCATTCCTACTAAACATTCGTGGCAAAGAAGACTGGGTCTCCATTGATCGTCTAAAACCTGCTTATCTCCTGTCAGATGACCCGCCTACAGTTCACCTCTCTAGATCAGGGCGCCCTATTTAACATATACAATATGTTATTTTTAGTGGGGGAGCCATGTACCAACCGTGTGTCACATGATCGTACATAGTAACGACATTTTTTTTTATATATATTATGCTTAGTATCTTCGGTCTCCCCTTGCACTGATAGGGACCTGAATAAACATGTCTGTTTTTCTCACCGTTAATTGTTAACAGCAATGGTTGTCGGTTGAACATGAAATTGCCTGTTATGTTCTTATGTCCTTTTTGCCTGTAGTTTATTTATATATAAACGGATGTTCTATAATAAAGTTACTCAGTTGCTTTCATCCTGCCTTCTTAGTCACAGCCTCTCTCAGCCCGTCACACTGGTCTAAAGCTATCCCCATGCTAGATACAACATTGACCTCATGTGCTGTTGCCTTTCTTTCCGGATTGATAGCAAAATTCGGCAGTAGCGTCACTATCACCTTTCAATTGTGGACACCATTCTCAGCATCACCCCACATCAGTGTACCTCTTACACCCCTACAACCAATGAAATGATGGAACGTTTCCACCGTAACTCAAAGCAGCTTTGATGGCCCATTACAACGACTCCAGCAGGTTTCCACAACTTCTCTGGGTTCTCCTCTGATTGAAGACTACTACCAAGGACACCATGAATGTCTCAGCAGCTGAAATGGTATATGGCGACCAGTTAGGCATCCCTGTGGAATTTTCCCATAAACCACCTCCTCCGCCGATCTCCATCATTTACATCCCGTTGTGGGGAAATTTACCCCTTACCGTCATACTTCAAGCAGCCAGTAAAGCAGCAAATACTGAAACATATACACACCACAACACACGTCTTCCTGTGCACAAACGTATGCAAACCACCACTCACGCAACGATATACGATCTCATTACTTGTTATCCATAGTACTCTGAAAGCTAAAGCTCGTGGTAAATAGGAGTGGATCACCATTGACCCCCTAAAAAAGGAGCATCTCCTCCACGATGACCAACCAACAGTACAACTCTCTAAGGCAGGTCTTCTTCTTTTACATGCATGTCTGCTTTGGGGGATCCCATATAAAACACATGCAGCAAGCAACGCACATGCAAACAAAGAAGTATGCCAAATCTACGTTTTCTTCTACACTACAACCGCCATCGTTGAAGTAACAAATGAACTTAAACTCTTTTATCATTCCGTTATTATATTGTCTATTTTATGCCAATGCCAACCTCACTGACAAACACTGTTGAGTATACACATGCAATTGTCACAATTATGTGCCCTTGTGGCCTATAAATACCTGTATTATCTTTAAATAAAGTTAAGAGAAAAATGTAGAGGAATAAATAATAAATGAAAAATAATTGTGATTAGTCATGAAACCAATAAGAATATAGTCTGTTGATTAACAGTTACTCTCAATAAGGAAAATTGCTCATCCACAGAAAAAAAAAATATATAGCTTAATTTGCTGGAAGTGTCTAAGGGGTTGTTGTCCATACTGCTAGATACACATAAGGATTTCCATTCTCATTCAAAACTTCCTGTTATTCAGGAGCAGCCTTCGTATTAATTCCTCATCCACTTTCGTCACAGCTAACTGTGATACCAATTCGTAAGAAGGTCGACTGATGTAGCCAGGCCCATATTGGAGTAAAGACCTTGTGAATGAAAGTGCATTGCTCTACTACTGAAATATAAAAACTTTAACATTCAAACAAGGCTAAGACTGTTCTACGCTTCGTAATTAAAAATTAAAAAAAAAATTAAGAAATAATGTCCTCATTAACTACTCTTTGACATATATGGAAGGCCTCCACTAACTGCTACGTAAATGAAACTAGGACCAGACACAAAAAAATAATAATAATAAAAAAGAAAAAAAATAATGCTACCATCTTTACCACAAAAAAAATGAAGAAATTGACGCAAGAGTCAGGGTAATAACTTAAATAAAACTGAAACAGGTGAGTTTTACTGTAACTGCTGTATAAAAAATACAGTTACCAACAGATGAATTTCAAAGTGAAGAGTAGAACCCAGAAGGGAAGATAATCTTAGATGCACTTTGTACTTTAAAAAGGTGCAACAGTCCATAGATATCAGAAAGCAGGGAGATTCACAAATATACATTTATGCATGCAGAAAAAAACACGTCATTCATGCATAAATTCATCTATGTATATAGAACAGCTATCAAACACGAACCGTATTGAAATTTCCAACACAAAGCAACTGCCCTTTCCAGATTTATAAAATGCAATCAGAGCATTTCCCTTTCATCGATATTGTCCTTTTTCCTTCGTTTCTTTCATTTCACATTTTACTTCTCAACCATGATTGACTCCATTTACATTCACTCAAAGCAGAACGCCCCTAGGCTCTATATTTGCGTGAAATTTGTTTTTATGCAATAGTTACCTACAATAGTTGGACACCTCTAGGGACTATCGAATGTATTTTAACTTTCTAAGTAAAATGTATATATCTTACACTGAATCTCATTGCATTACAGTCCTTGGAAGATTAGAAAAATCTGAAAGAATGCATATACTCTGTAGATTATAAACAGAAATTCAAGTTTTATTGATTCAGAAATTTGATCAGTAAAGAGAATAGATAAAGCACTAGCCAAGGTACGTTAGAGGTAACTGTTAAGATTATATAATTCTTTTAAAACTTGAAATATTTCATACAATAACCTTATAGATAATATACTAAGGAAAAGATTTTTTTTCATATGCTGTTGATATCATTTCACTTCCTGATTTCATTTTGTTGGTAGGTTTGATGCTTTGAGTCAGATTGTTATGGAGAATTGGAACGTTCTCGAAAATAATTTCTGTATCTTTACTCCTATCACATATATAGGAATGTTACTGCGTAGACTCTTGACATAATGAGCGATTTATGACAATAATAATTCAACCATAATTATAGTAATAATAAAACAATGAAAGATATATCACCTAAAGACCTGTTTAGGGAACAGATTGAAGCACAATTTTCCATTTTACTTTGAAGTAAAATCCAAACATGTCAGCTAAAAGTTTTGACTGATTGTAGAGTTGTCTTCACTTCACAAAAAAAAAAAAAATAAAAAACTTTCCTTCATCCAGCAGTGAAAAAAAGAAGAAAAAAACGAGGCACATTATTATTTTTTTCTTCTTTTTTATGTTCTAGATTTAGACTTAAGTCTTACAAAATTAAGTTGTGCAACGTCAGCTAACTCTTACTGTGTTCGACAGTAGGATATATATGTATATAAATATACATATATATATATATATATATATATATATATATATATATATATATATGTATATATGTATATATATATATATATAATATATATATATATATATGTATATATATATGTATATATATACAATATATATATATATATATATATATATATATATATATATATATATATGTATATACATATACATACAGTGTATATATAGATATATATATATATATATATATATATATATATATATATATGTATATATATGTTTATATATATGTATATACACACATATATATGTATATATATATATATATATATACATATATAAGTATATATATGTATATTTATATGTATATATATAGATATATATATACATATATATGTTTTTTATATATATATATATATATATATATATATATATATATATATATATATATATGTGTGTGTGTATTTATATCTATGTATATATATAGATATATATATATATATATATATATATATATATATATATATATGTATATATATAAATACATATAAATATATATATATATATATATATATATATATATATATATATGCAAAAGTACCAGAGAAGAAATGAAATAGGAAATATAAGTTTAAATCCTAACTAGTTTCGCGATACTTCTTCAAAAGACTTATTTATTGAGAGAGATCTCTTTACTGTACACTTTATATGGTAAAGGGAGAGTACGAATCTAATTACTTATATTTACAGAAAAATATCCGATATCCAAACAACCAAATAAAAACATAAGCCCAGCTAGTTTGTCTGGGTGTTGAATATTGTTCTGTAAATATGTGTATGTACTGCAAGTTCGTACTTTCACTTTACCATATAAAACATAAACATATTTCCTATCTCATTTTTGGTTTGGGTCTTTTGCCTCTGACTACTACGTCTCCATGGGATTTTCACGCATGTATATATATATATATATATATATATATATATATATATATATATATGTATATATATGACTAATGATATATCTGATGCCTTTGTCCTAGGTGGACTACAAATGCTGTATTTGTTGTTTGTATTGTCGATATACTCGTGTGTGTGTGTGTATATATACACATATATATATATATATATATATATATATATATATATATATGTATATATATATATATATATATATATATATAAGTGTGTGTGTGTATGTGTTAATTTTGCGACTTTGCTTTTGTATAGTGAGGTCATTGATGCGTTTTGATGTGTGAGGATAATAAATAGTGTCTGTCCATCACAGAGGAGATTTGCACATATTTATTAGATTCCTTGATCATAAAAGAATCAATATCATACGGGATGTGAGGGAATCCTCGCTCTGCGCAGTGTAAACACTTTTTTTATAGTAAAGTGTAGAAATACAATGCTCTGATACAATAGGAATGGAGCAAAAGTAGTGTCAGGTGTGAAGTGCGTCTGTTGGAGTATGCTGCGAGTAAAGGTGTACTTAAGTCTGTTAGATAAAAGTTCAAAATGCTGATGCCAACGAGGTCTACCACGGTAATAGACAATGCTGCTTCGGGAGATGAAAATGAATGAGCGGTAGCTATAGTGGTGTTGTAGTAGATAAGAACAACGAATGCGGTACTTAATAAGAATGAAATTGGCTGAACGAGAACAAGAATAGCACGCAGTCACAGCATCTCCAATTCATTTGAACGAAATTCAAACATACACGAGTGTAAACGCACATGCACAGCCGAGTGAGGATACTTAAAAGGTCGTAGTACGAAAATTACAAGAATTTTAGGCTAGCATTAGGCCTTTCGACAACTAACGGCCTAATGAAGAAATTTTTGGAGTGGTGTAGGCAAACAATTCCGTCCGTTAAAAGCTACATTTGATTATTTAGACATTAGACTTGTTCAAGTCACTGATGAAAGGAAAAATAGTAGATGTTAGATGTTATAAAGCCTTAATAAAAAGCACCATACATGAGTTACGCCGGCCTACGGGACATTCACTGAGAGAGAGAGAGAGAGAGAGAGAGAGAGAGAGAGAGAGAGAGAGAGAGAGAGAGAGAGAGAGAATTAATTGTTTAAGCTTACTGTGGGTAATAAAGTAATCTACCACCCCATAAACTCGTTTATAGACATTTAAGCATATCAAAATTTTCTTAGCAATATTATGCAATGTTTCCAATACAATGATTGTTATATGCTTCCGAAAGCTTATCGTTATTTTTTCAAATGGTAGATTGACTTCTAAAGACTTTTTTAAGCTTTTAGTTATCCACAGATTTCGTAATACGTAAGGACACTTTACTGTGTAGTATTTCTCAAGTTATTCATATTCAAGGGGATGCGCCGTTTCAGTCTTTAGTTCTTAAGTCACTTGCTTTTTATCAATAATTTTTTTTATATTCCCTTTTCGTTGAGCTTTGCCGTCTTACCATCTGCGATCGTGGCCAAGAATAATTAGGATTGCCATTTGAACTAAAATTTTAAACTTATACAGTAAAATCTTTGCTATAATGCTAATTCAATCTTTATCGCAAAAGCTTTATTCGCTTGATAATAATCGAGGTCGTAGGGCGAGATTGAAGATAGTTATCAGAGGGTATAGATAACGGGATTATTTTGTTAGATTTTAATGCTTATCCAGATAATGGGAGTTTAAAAAAAAAATAGCTGTAATTAGTGAGTCGTTGTCTTTTGGGTGTTTGGAGGATTTGCTTCCTTACGGATCCGTATACCAACATTTGTCTGGCTCGATATGGTTAGATCATTATATTTTATAGTACTCCATATACCTAAAGTGCTCTATAGGAAAATTTATCCGTTTGCTTTAAAATCAACCAAGATATTTCCGTTAACTGGAATAATGATGGAGGAATGGGATGTGTGTTGTATTAAAAATGTGAGCGACACCACTTATTCATGGAAGCTGTTTAACAATGAAGGTTTTTTTTTTTTTTTTTTTTTTTTTTTTTTTTTTTTTTTTTTTTTTTTTTGAGATTGTAAAAATGAAGATTGAGGAAAATTAAATACAGTGCTCCAAATGTCTTATTTTTTAATACAGGTAATGCATGTACTGTCTTTGCTTCACACAAATTTTGAGTGGTTCCAGATTGGAATGGTCAAGTGAAGTTGTTTCATTTTGCCGCCCTGGAGAGATTTCTTTTCAGGAGGGATAGTGAGATGCTAGGAGCTGAAATTGACGGCGTAAGACGAACACCGGAGTGAAAGGCTATTGGTTTGGAAAATACCGAGAATGTTTGATAAATAAATGATTAAATATGAAAGAAAGGAACACAAATGTAAAAGAATGAAAGAACACAAATATTAGAGAATGAAACAGGGGAACACAAATATTAAAGAATAGATATCTAAAGAAGGAGAGAGAGGAGCACAAAAGTTGAAGAATAAAGGCCTAACACGACCTGTCAGGGGTCCCATAGAGGAAGAAGCTCTAGAGAACATATTTAGGAATCCAAGTGTATCGCTCCTCAGGTGTGTGATTTTTTTTTTTTTTTTTTTTTATTAAAAGGGCAATCATTTATTTTCGAGATATTTTAATATTTGTTTTCCCCCGTTCCCCGCTTACTGCGTCAGCTGTAGAAATTATGGTTTAACTACTACCTTGATAGGCTGAGGAGCTGGTATGGATGGCTATTGCTCAAACACTCCGAACTAGAGTTTCACGGATAGTAATGTATTTTTCGCTCGTCAAAAGCCCATGTACCTGGAGTAATTCACCCGGTCCACATCCAGCACCATATAGCTTTGGCAATACGGGAACTTGACCACTGTAAATAGGGACTTTATCATACAGAGTTAAGCCTATATGAATACAGCTTATAAGAACATTGTGCATGAAATTGATAAGAAGTTAGTTTGATCTCCAAGCTGTGTAATTTTGCAAGATAAAGCTACTAGGAAGTATATAATAATTGATAATTACAGTCAGGGTATTTGCATAGGGAATCCTTTTGAGCTTATGCCACCTGCCCATGCATTTTTTTTCCGGCGAATTAGAGAATACATTTGGGAAAACAAGTATATGATAGTTTCACAACGAAAATTCAGAAAATTACGTCGATCTGAAACTAAATATCTTTATTTATATGCTTTGTTAATAAAAAAATTTCGGGAAGTTTTTGCCAAAATATAATAGCGTCCTCATTTACCTCAATATAACTTATTGTCGATACGAAATACTAACTTTGGATTGTGGTCAAGATGCTATGCAGTCATCAGTACCTATTGTATCCATCATTGATTATCTATTATGCTAAATTGGTACTTAAATGTCGGTACTTATCAACCTTCCAACAACAGCAGCTACTTTATTCTACTGCGGCTATCTTTTACAACTCAAGTAATAATGAAAGCGGTTAGAAATATTTGTAGAACATTAACGGTTATCAAATAACATCTGGGCAATGATACAATATCTTACAGGTTGTATCAAGAATCCACATTTAACCTCCCTCCATGTCGGGCTGGCCGAGGCTTGGGGGACCTTCTTTACGAAAAAGTAAAAATTAAAGAATAATGATATATATATATATATATATATATATATATATATATATATATATATATATATATATATATATATATATATACATATATATACATATATACATATATATATGTATATATATACATATATATACACACACACACACATATATATATATATATATATATATATATATATACTTGTGTGAGTGTCTTGTATTTGTAGTGGACAGTTGAGATGTCTAATGTTAATAAAGAATTGAAACATGGCAACATGATTTGTAACATTTGTAAACTCTTCACTAAGGCTGAAAAAGGCTCCACCCATTTCGTAGAAGTAGTAAGAAGAATAATCGGTTGTCTGTTTTGTCATGGGAACACCAGAGGCATCTGACGAACGATTTCCTTTGTGTGTCGGCGTTCTTTTGATTCTAATTGTACATAGGCATTCAAATTTTAGTTGATCGATACATAAGGTATTATGGCCCAGCTCCCATTAATCATACAGAGAAACACACCAAGAAGCTCGACACTCATCCTTTTCATATAGCGAGTTTATGTTTGGCTAGAATTTAAAGACTCATATATTTACCATATCGAGAATCAGAAATTTTTCTGCCATAGACAAAATATACTTCAAGATTCCATACACCCGTGGCAATGTTCAAAGTGTTTAGGTACCCCTAAGGCCAAAGTGATATAACAGGTTAACCCGCCATTCATTAGTGGGACAAGTGGGCAGGACTTCTGACTAAACAACACCAATAGCATCGTAGTAGTGACATCATAGTTAGGAATACCCCCCCCCCCTCTCTCTCTCTCTCTCTCTCTCTCTCTCTCTCTCTCTCTCTCTGACAGTTCATTTCCTATATCTCATTACCAGTCTCTTGAAGGGGCACTTGCGCAGGAGTTGGTTAATTTTCCTTTTATTTCCCACTTATCAAGAAAACTAAAGCCCAACAGATGTTCAGCCAACACCTGATAGAGACTTCAATGTCCACTACTAAATTTAATTACGGGATTTTTTTTTTTTGTGGGGGGGGGGCAATTATGTGCAATTTTGGATATGTTATGTTTAGTGCCCCGATGGATTGGCCTGTTCTCATATACTCTTTTGGCCTTGGGTATCGCCCTAGCCATTCTTTTAACCAGATTATGCTACAAATTTTGACATGCTGTATCACTCAAAGTTGCTTTCAAGAAATGGCTTTTGCGTTGCAGTTTTATTCTTGCTCTTCCATAAAAGCTATGAAGGAGAGATATGTTTATAATTCACTTGAGGGATTCATGACTGATGTACGAGCAACCATATGAGATTGAAAGAAAATGTACTGTTTATTACAGTTATGGCATCTACACTAACTATTTTGTAAAATGGACACAAATTGGCATGTTTATGGGCAATGAAGTTGGACATTTGGCAAAAGATTATAAAATTGAGGGATACGAAACTTATGTTTAATAAAGATGATTTCCATGATATAAGTCTTGAAGAAAAGATCAATATTCAAAAATAGAAATACAAGAGAATAACGTGACTGCAACAACGGTAAAAGACAAAGACGACACTGGGCAAGCAAACAGTCTGAGCAAGTTCTGGGAGACGAGATTGTCGTCACAACTAAAATATAGGACTGCCTAAGAAAAGTATTTCCCGAAAAGGTTGCATAAAATGGAAATGAAGAAGAATGAAGAGCTGAAAGCGACGAGGAAATATTTTAGGAAACCCAGGTGAATGGATTTTCATGGGAAATCGGAACCATTATAAGAAAAGCCTCAAAACTCCAGGTTGAAATTCACCAGATATTGATGTATAGTGAGGAATCGACAGAAAATATTCATTAGAAAAGAAGTTAAAGACCTATGAAGTTTAATCATATATCCAAAAGATTCAGTTTCCCAAGCAGAACAATGCAGTACTGACTTACCAACATTAATCTAGTATGTAAAACAAGGTGGCACTAATAAGCTCAACATGTTTGAAAAGGGAACTGAATCAGGTTACGATAAAAAAAAAGAAGGGCCTTGAAAAAAAAAAAAAACATAAACCATATAATTAGCTTATGTTTTATTTCTGTACAATTCATTTCATCCACATCAAATGTAGCAATAGTTAATGCAAATGATCTTAATAATTCAACTAAGCAAATCACATTAGTTAAATTCATATTTTTATACAACGTTGACTCATACAGTATTCATTCAAGAATACAATTTAAAATGGGTAGAAGACTGAAGTATTTAGAAAGAAATTGTAAAATTGTGATTAATCATACTCAATACCTTAAAGGGGGATTTGCTAATATCAACCGAAAATTATCTAACGAGGATGATCTGAAAGAAGTAGAAAATTATATAAATGGTAATAGAATGAATCTATTATTATTATTATTATTATTATTATTATTATTATTATTATTATTATTATCGCTAGGTAAGCTACAACCCTAGTTGGAAAAGCAGAATACTATAAGTTCAAGGGCTCCAACAGGGAAAAATAGCTCAGTGAGGAAAGGAACTAAGGATACAATATAAAAGTAATGAACAATTAAAAGTAGTAAAAGAGAGAGAATAGCTGTTTCATAAAGATATAATGTATTTCTGTCGAAATAATATATGAACAGGCGGGCGTGGCGAAGTGGGACGGCTAACAGAAGTCTTCATTGTCCATGGTTAATGTTAGGTGATTACCATACTAATAGCTTCTAGAGAAGCGTGGAGTTAAACTGTTTTTTTTAGAATAGGAAATTGATAGTATTTCAAAAGCTTACTATGATAAATTGTACCAAATGTTTATCCAGTACCAATTACTGTATGGGTACACACAAAAAACTCAAAGATGTTTGTATAAATATATGTTGAATGGCAGTCTTGAACTGGTTACAAGGACTGTCGTTAGACAAATTAAAAATTGGACTCAGAATATCTATTATTCTGAGTAAACCAAAAGCCACAATGTTCCATACCATTCTGAAAAAAAAAAAACATATATCATTAGGTATTTTGGTTAAAACGATCTTAAAATGGGGTTGACTTCTGTGATTGAACTTGAAATTAATGATAGAAATTGCACGATTTTTATCCCGGTATATCATACCCCGATGGTTGACATTCATAGAAAAGTTTACCGCTGTGAAATGATCCTAATGTGTAAAGTAAAATAAGGAAATCCTTATTACTTGTTAATGTAATGTACTGATTACAAATCCAAAATATAGCAACTGTGCTCCTTCTTCAATTGGACTGTGTGTTGGATGCATGTTAGCAATAATCATATTGACAAAAACAAGCATGGAAATACATGAATTATTAAATACAAAAAATAGGTTTTCTATCAGGAATACACCAATGGAAACAAATGTCTTTTTTTGAGGTGCTATAGAAAGAAACATGCTCTTTAGTTATGTTTGTCCATCGTCGAAGTAAATTTTATCCTTGTTCAAGTCACTTTTGAGTGATTGTTATAGATCAAGACCAAGAATTTGCTAAGAAGTATTTGAAACTGTGTCAAGGAAAGGAGAAAACCCTTCGGTGGTTTTTTTATCGGATTTTTTAATAGGAGTCAAGTGATTTGTACAATCTGTACTGTGAACAGAAGACACAAATTTAGTTATATTCTTGAGAAATAAAATATCAAAAACGGAAAAGTTGATTTGTCAAATTTAAAAAAAATGAGTCAAGTTATTTGGAAAATAATACTTTTCTGATACAATATAGATATATGTTGTGATCAAAATGTCTCCTTGGGGAAGGGAAGGGCTGTTGATGTAGTATATGCTGTATATCATATTCATTTTGAGCTTGTTAAGATTCCTTTTATCTTCAATCTTGTTTATCTTTTTGTGGAGGGCGTCTAATAATCAAGAACCTGTTTAACTATCGGTTGGGAAGATTTATGTATAGCTCATAGAGGCAATACTCAGGCTTTCCTACTAGTAGATGACTGGTTAGCTTCAAGAATTCTGAGATAAAGTACTAGGATCAAAATAATTGCTGAATCTTTCTGGCTTGAAGATGTGGATTTGATACCTAATCCATCGAGAATGCACCTGAATTACTGTTTCATATACTGTATTAATACATCAATGTGTGAAGTTTTTTGCATTCTCTCTCTCTCTCTCTCTCTCTCTCTCTCTCTCTCTCTCTCTCTCTCTCTCTCTCACACATGTATCTCAAAAAATAGAAGACTCTTTTCTGAAGAAAACATAATACCCTTGTTAAAATTGGTACCTGATGTCCAATCGTGTTTTATAGATACATTTTATCTATTATACATGAAGTTTCTCCGATTTCACTTCTAAGTATAATTACTGAAATATTTTTACCAATATTGCTTAACAAATTTCTCAGCGAACGATTCTTTTGGAGCCAACAATCACTACGTGACTATCTTCTTTATTATAAAAAATTGTGGAGTTTGATGTAAGCTAAACAATAGTTCGATTTCTTACGCTTGAAGGTAATGCCTGTATGGGATTATCCCCCACACGCGATTTGAGTGAAATCATTTGTAGTACTCGTATAAAAAACAGGTTATTTGCAGATATTTTTTCCTGGTCTTATTTATGTGTTGTTTACTGTTATGCATATGCTTGAATATTACTTTAGTCTTACTTTCCCCCGGCTAGTTTAAAAATGTTAAATATGTTTGTATTGTAACTTGCAAGTGATATTGTATCAAAATAGTTTATATAATTGTTTGTCTGATGGTATTCTGTTTTTATACTGCTGATGGGTAATGTATATGAACAATTATTATCCAAGTACAGCACGTTACCAAGACTTGCTCCAGTTGATAAACGAACAGAATTAGCTTCAATATTTATTGTCAAACGTACATATTCCATAACCAAACTGGAGGGGCGCTCAGTAGAGAGCAGACCTCTGCCGTGGCAGCTTATTTATCGACCTTTTGCTCGACCTTGACCTTGACTCTTGATTTTAACACGTATTAATTTGCGTGGAATTTCATATATTTAAATATGAACCATGTTTGAAGTCTCTGTGACAAGGATGTCCAAACTTATAGCTAATCATGTGATATGGACGTTTTGCTCGTCCGCGACCTTGACCTTTTACCTTAAAAAAATTAATTATTTCTAGCTCTTTACATAACAGTTTAAAATCCCTGCAAGTGTGGCCGTGTGGTTGAAGACCGGAACTTGATCTTTCGCTTGACTTTGACCATGTACTCGACCTTGACCTCCGACCTTAACATTTATTAATTGGTGTGGATTTTCATACAATCAAATATAAACCAAGTTTGAAGTCTCTGTGACAATGATGTCCAAACTTATGGCTGATTGCGGGAAATAGACATTTTGTTCGACCATGATCTTGACCCTTGACCTTGAACTTATAAATTTAATCATTTCCAACTTTTTATATGAGTTAATCTCTTCAAGTTTCATTAATCTACGATTAAAATTGTAGCCAGGAAGGTGTTCACTAACAAACACACACAAACAAACACACAAACAGGAGGTAAATAAACATAACCTCCTTCCAACTTCGTTGACGGAGGTAAAGATCGTCTGTAAGTCGTCATTGCTCAATTTTTCTTCTAAACTGGTTTATATGTCGATAGTAATTAGGTCTTCGTTGGCTGTTGCATCACCGTTGAACAAACCTCATTACTCTAATGAAATTTGACATAGATTATTCTATCTGCTGATAAAGTTTATTCCTTTGTACTCTTGGAATCATTTGCATGTTCGTCTTCATTTTATTAGAATACATTTTTACAGATGTCATCTTCATGTTATGAGTAAATCATTCAAATCCTTCACATGTACTCGCATTCTTACAAAGATTTGGCGTTGGTTCATTAGAATTTCCAAGTATTATCTCATTTTCTGATATTGCTATTACAAGTAAAATTTAATATGTCCCGATCCATTTTTGTTAATATTCCGTCTGTTTCCTGACACATCTTCCCCTTTTCTTCATTCCAGTCCATCTCCCTCCCATTATCAGTCTTTTAACGAATGCAGCTGCCCTGCATTTTTCCGCTTCATGAAAATGAGCATTTCAAATGTTTTCGCTTTGTTTCTAAATCCCTCGCACTTCTCCTCTCCCCAGAAGTGTGATGGTCTCTTTTTATTATTGCGTTCACTTTTTTTTCCTTATGTTATTTTTACCCTTTATCGTTTCCAATTCTCGTATCATACTGTACAAAGGGGGAAAACTCAGTCACCGAGGGGAGGGGGTTTTAGTCCACATCGGATTTTGAAGTCCAGGGCAATTCGACGACTATTCGAATCTCTTTGTTTCTTGCTTTCTTTCCTGTGTAATGCAATCGTCCATTTCTGATTCCAGAGACTTTTCTGTGACAGTTCTTATTGTCTTTAAATATGTTACATTTCTACACTTCCAACAGACCTTCTCCCACTTTCCATTACCCTCTCCCTCCCCAGCCAAAATGGCAGCCTGTTTCCTTTTTATTTTTCCATTGTATTCATTCCGGGTTACATAAGTCATTTCCAAAGTATCGATAAGACTGAAAAGTGACAAGGAACCGAATCTCTCTCTCTCTCTCTCTCTCTCTCTCTCTCTCCTCTCTCTCTCTCTCTCTCCTCGTAAATACAGCAGTTATTCTATCTTTTCGATGAGTCATTATTTC
>NC_090730.1:117126899-117174399 GCF_036898095.1 Palaemon carinicauda | reverse complement strand
TTGCGTTAGAAGGAGTAGACGTCCTGCTGGGTAATAAGGTTGGTGAAGTGCCGTTTGTGCCTCGTCTTATTGTAACGGAAAAATCATTAAAATATAGTCTTACGACTGAACTCGAGAAGGACTACCATATCTCTTTCCTAGTTGTGTGACGACTAGGAGTATGACAAAGAAAGTGGCTGCTGAAAAAGAAAAAGAAAAAGAAGGATCGATGAACTTGAAAGATTTGATTTCCAAAGATGAGGATTCACTTGATGGAACGCAAGAAGAGAACTCCTGAGTAAGCCCAAGAGAAGAGGGATGACAGCAAGTGGAAGACAATGAAGAAATGGACCTGGAAGAAATAGAAAACTCAGCGTTAGAAGTAGGGCAAGTGAGTAGGAAAAGGCTGATAGGATAGCAACGGAAGGATGCAACATTAGCAGAGTTATTTTACAGTCTGGTGGATGACACGGAGGCATAGCAGTCTCTGACCTGTTATTATTTTAAGGGTGGGAAGCATACACCCGCCGATATCCCTGGGAATGCTGAATGGGTGATATACCGTCAGATATTGATTCCCGCACCGTTGAGGAGACAGGTGATTGCCGTAGCACACGAGATGGGAAAGTTGGGGATAAGGAAGACGATGTAAAAGATTATAAAACACTTTTTTTCTGGTATGGCATGCATAAGGACGTGCGCCAGTATTGCCGTGCATGTCAGATTTGTCAGATGGCTGAAAAGCATAACGAGTACATCAAGGAAGCTCCCTTATGCCCGATGGAAGTATGAGGAGTACATTCAGCAAAGGACTGAATAAAATGTTGGCAGAAAAAAGGGAAAGATTGAGAGGAAACGGATGGAGAAAATGTCAAGGATTTGAGGAAAAGGATTGGCGAGATAAGGAAATTTTCCCCAGAAGTCGTGAAGATAAGTCAAGGACAAACGAAGAAAAGGTTTGGTATGAAGAGTACAAATCAGACAGGTTGCGGTAGGACAGGTGTTGGTCTATTTATCAGTAAGGAGATTCCCTCTCGCCAACGAATTCCAGGAACCATTCCGGATTTTGGAGAAGAGCAGTGACCGGACCTACGTTATCGAGATACAAGGAAAAGGGAAAATTTTAAGGAAGGCCATATTAACTTAGAAACCAGATTTCAACAAGAAGTTACTTATTCAAGTGGATGTGTCGGATAATGGGATTGGAGCTATTTTATTACAAGAAGACGAGTAAGGAATTCTTCACCCTGTTTGTTTTATGTCGTCAAAGCTGAAGAAACATCAGTGAGCCTATTCGACAGTTGAAAAGGAACTGCTAGCGTTAGTCGCAGCAATAAACAAGTTTAAGGTCTATGTGAATCAACCACAGAATGAAGAGTTTACAGTGTATTCAGATCATAATCCCTTAACTTCTATAAATAAGATGAAAAATAATAATCAATGGTTAACTAGGTAGTCATGTTTGCAACCGTATTGTATTAATGTAAAGCATATATTAGGTAGAGATAACGTGGTTGCAGATCATTTATCTGGGGCTGAATCAATGAATTCAGGCCTGGAATAAATAACCTTTTTTTGGGGGGAGCTATCTTACGAAGCTGGTCTAGTGTAGAGTAAACATTTTATTTATGTATTTCATATGTGTATTTAAGAGGTGAATAGCCAGGTCATAATGTGAGTTCCTCTCATGTAGGTATAAGTTTGGTATGTAAATTACGTAAGACTTTCGTGGTTAGTTTCATTATATTCTCCATTCAAGTCAGTATATGTAAATTTATGTTACTTTTAAGAATTCACTTTTTATTTCAGGTATTTTGTTACAAAGTCTTACGTAACTGTTTAAGAGTTCTATATGACCCTACAAGGTATGAACGAGGGCTTATGTAATTCTTGTTAGGGTATTGTGTCGTGTTTGTGAGAAAATATGCAATTCTTATATTCGCCCTGTGTTTTGGAAGGTTCCCGAAAAAATCAGAGTTATACTTCATCCTTTTTTATTTCATGGACAAAGGTGGATAGTGCTGCTGAGAGAGAGAGTTGCCTTGAAAGTAAGGTTTGTTCCCTTGAACTCTTATTTAGTTGGTAAGTCTGGCGTCACTAAGCCATCCCCCAAGTTTCCAGATCTCTGACCTAGAACAATCTAGAAGTTACTAAGTTCATATATATGTGGCCCTAGGGATGCGTAGAGCAGAAGAGAAAAAGCCTGTCCTGTGAAAGAGCCAAAGTTCGTCCTCTCTCAAGTGCCTCAGGAGTGTCCTTTCCAAAGTGATTAAGTTTGTGCCCAACGTATATCGTGTGTAGTATATTAAAAAATTACTACAACTTTGTAAGAAATTTTAGATTTATTGTGTTGTGGTGGGTGCTGGTACTGTGTAAATCTTTGTACCTGGCCTAGGGAGATTCATGTAAAAACGTGAAGTATATTTATTTTGGCTTAACTTTGATTACTTCGTGTGAGCTAAAACTTGTAAGTTTATCAGTTATTTTGTGTAATTTCTATGAGAGTGTAATCATTAGAGTCTTAAAGGTTAACTATTTTAATCATTAAGTATCAAGATTAAATATTGGTTTGAAATTTATTTTCCAGTGAAACAAGTGGTGGTATAATTTTCTCAATATCCTCCATTTGGGTCTACACCACATTAAGCATCAAGGTCCATCATGAATGTTTCAATTTCATGGTACTGAAAAGCTAAACTACTGAGTTTAGCCTCACGAAAACAGGAATGTGATAGATCAAGTTTCTCATTACTTGTGTCAAACACATCAGCCAATCTAGAGGAGAAATTGTTAAATGTACACCAATGAGTAGAGACTTAAGGGTAGACCACGCCTTATGTTACCGGGTTGTACCATAAGGGTTTCTTTTATGGTCAAATTATATTCTTTTTTAGTGTAAGGAAAAACTTTCTGAGCAACATCTCTTACCTCAGTGTAGTTATTCCAAGTCAAGTTTCATCTATTGCCTTTATCTCTGAACCATGGAATGTCTTTCACTAGGTATATAAACACATGAGAAGGGGTATGACTATCAAATTTATTGACTAAATTCTCATTTAGGAGGACAACAGGTTCAACTTTTGTATAATATTGTGACCATTTCAAATGCAAGAGATCACTAAAAATGCCATTCCTTTTTGCTTGAGATTTTATAAAGCTTAAATGAGTATATCAGGGATAGGCTGCTCAGTCCTAATTACTATGGAAACTAAGGCACAATCAGACATCCCAACTGGAAAACCGGCCTTACTTTTTATAACAGCAGGGGAGTCAGGGTATACTAGGTCTGAGTAGTTACCAAAATTTTCAGTAGCTTCACTTATGATTTTCTCACAGCCCGATTCAGAGGCAAAGTCTAAAGCTCTTAACATATGTTGATCAGTAGGAGAAATAGAATTAACCACTCCTTATGGGGAGCATTGAAATCAACATCAAGCCCAAAAGAGGCCCTTTTCTATCATCTTACATTTTAGCCCTAGTACTGAGAATACAATAAAATATATAACCATATTAGTCTGCATTACCATAGATGGAACTCGTATAAAATTGGTTGTGCCTGCCAAAGACATTCATGTCCTTAATCTCATGACATTCACATTCATTGCTGGACTAATGAGAAGCAGGGAACTCTACCTAATATACACTTCCATTCCCCGTGCCTTAGGAATGGCATCCTATTTCAAAATTAATTGTTTCTTAAAATCTGGAATAAGGCAATCGGTTGAGTTCTTCATTTTAGATACCAAAATTCTGAGCATAATAGAATATCATAAGGCCTGGAGGCAATTTTAAGCTCCTAATATAGACCTGCTTTCCATGAATATTACAATAAATTACATAATACTGGAGAAGTGAAGAAGGTAGAGTTATTAAGCATAGTAAGAACGAAAAGAAAGGTGAGATTAAGGATAAAAGAAAATGTAAGAGTGATGTAAAGAAAGAAAGTAAAGGGGTTGGATGAGAGTGAGGATGATCATGATTGGCTGAAAGTGATAAGAAGAATGGTAGCAATAATATGACTAAGGACAAAAATGTAAATGTAGAGTTAGATTTATTATATTTCAATGAGGAATAAGGAAACGTATTAATTTAGTAGTGGGGAGGATAGCATATAAGAGAGAGGTACACTGGGTGGAGAAATATAATGAATATAGTAATGGGGATATATAAGACTTTTAGAGCATGTATAGCTATTGTTAGAGGGGTTATGGGCTCTAGAATCAAGAGATCATTTGACAGAATATTTTTCAATTATGCTATTTTTCCGTGCTGTAGCCCTTGGGCTTATAGCATTCTGCCTTACCAACTAGGGTTGTAGCTTTGCTATAAATAATAGAAATACAGGGCGAAAATTTGTATATGGTATGTTGAGTATGAAAGTAGGAAGGGTGAATAATTATTGAAGAGGCAAAACATATACAGTAAAAGAAAGTGTTAAGTATATGTCTAGAAAAGAGTTTGAAGACCGTCGAATAATTTTAGGCTTATCTTTATCTAAGTATTTATTCCCTTTAGAAACTTTAGTAAAGAAGAAATACGGGAATGGAAGGGTAAATGAGAAGAAACTGATGAAGAAGTTTAAAGCTTTTATGCCTGAGTATGTGTAAGAGTTTTTTCATTTGAAATAGGAGAAAAGAAGGCGACGATATTTTAGCGATAATTGAAGATTACAATTTGGATAGGTGTATTAAAGAAAGTGAAACTGTGAATGTAAAAACTGGAATAGACGTAAGTGTTATAGAACCATTGAATTTTTGAGAGGATGTTTTGTGAGGGCCAATAAGGATAACTGATAGTGTAGTAGATAGGAGTATTGTGGCAAGTAATAGAGACTACCTGTAAGAGTAGGTAATGATGGAATTCCTGTAATGGTGAATGGAGTGTTTAGACATGGAAATCCGATTTGGAGAGATTAAAGTGCTATTGCTCAGTTAGGTAGGCCACGTAGTTCTAGCTTTAAATAGAAGAGTGGTAGCTGTGAAGAAGTAGGACATATGGGACATAAAAAGGATAAGTGTCGATGGTGCATGTTTTGGGTGTGACGAAACAGGGTATCCTATCAGTGACTGTAAGAAAGACAAGGCGATTAAGTGTTTTCAGTGCGGCATGACTGGACAAATAACAGTAGGATTGTGGGGTAATCGCACTAGTGTGATTTGCGGCAATTGTGGTAAGAATTATGATGCAGAGAGCAATATGCCAAGTGTACTGAATGGGGTATTGATGGGCATGTTGCAAGGGATTAAGTAAGCCAGGATGTCGGGGGAAACTAAATAGTAAGAGGGTTCAGCTTGGCGAGTTTTGTGTGGTTTTATGTTAGAGGATCTAAATGAAAGAGACATAGATGAATGTTAAGTAGTACGAATATTTATCTTGTAAAAGCAGAAAACAGTATGGATGAAGTGGATGAATTGCTTATGGAAATAAATTAGATTTTGAAAAGAGTATGATAAGTGGGTAGATGAGATCGTACATGATACATTAGATGATATCAGTATGAATAGAAATAGTAATAATGCAACATATGATAGTGATATGAAAAAAGTGAATGGGAGAATATATGAAAGCCCAGTTACTCGAAGAAAAGGCTCTTTTTCCCGGATATGAATGCGCAATGAATAAAGTCAAGTGAATGTTTGTGTGGGAATAGACGTGGAAGGATTTGGCAATGTAATAGGGGAGGGGGAGGAATATGGAGATTGGGTTTATTATGTCTTTTTTTAAGTTTTCTTTTAATACGCATTTGTTTTGGCTTGCCAAATATCACAGAGCGTGAGAGAGGGAAAGCAAGTGAAAGAATGAAGCAGTTCGTGTAATGATTATCCATAACGAGTAAGAATGTTGGAATAACTGAAGGTTTGTTTGTTTGTTTAAATGTTTTATGTTAGATAGGTTAAGACGGTAGTGGATGTTGAGGGATTATTTGTTTCCCTTCTGACTGTAGAATGAGAAGACCATTTTAAATGATTGGATTTTTTCTATTTTTATTTGCAAACTGCACTTCATTCTTTTCCCTCCTATTCTGATACAATCCAAAGTTGACTTTTCCCTTCTGTTTGTATATGCTGATATTAATATTTAACTGAAACAAACATGAATTTGAATTGGATTGCAATTGAAATTTTTTATTGGGATTACCAGGATTGTATAAGGAATTACGGATTTGGATTGCTTTTGAGTACATTGACGCTTTGAGAATTACCCATACCGCGTATGACTTGCTATTGACCGCTCTGTTACACTTGGCCCACGGACCAGTAGCAAAATTTTTTCCAGATGTGCCAGTCTAGTGTAGAGGACAGTTTTAAGTTATTAGTTTATAGAAATATAGGTTTAAGAGTAATATTTAGTTTAAATATATTTCCATTCAAGAGTTCAGTTTGTAAAAATGCTGCCTAGAATGAATATATTAACTAGATATCTAGCATAGTTTGCTAGTATAGACACTCTGAAGAGGTTGGAAAAGCCGCTAATTTTAATCTACTTTTGGGCTGTGGTCACGTCCTTAGGGATCCAACTTCGAATTCATCACATCACAGCAGAGGGATCATGCACTTCGTTACGAAGGAAAGTGGGACCATAACAATAAAATGTCAGCAGAAATAAAACAGAAAACCACCAGGAAAAGAGCAACTATAAGAGGATACACGGAATTGAGGCCAATTGCAGTTTTCAATACTTTACAATCGGAGGAGGATGGAAAAGCCTTTCAGTATTAACTATGTTTGGAATCCAATGGAGTGGGTTGAGTGGATCTGGTTGATTGGAATCACCGTGGAAAATTGTTTTTGTATTCAAAGTCATCTATCAAATAATTTCTTTGCACATTTCTAGATAACCAAATCTCTTTACAATTATTGAGATTTTTATTTGATTTTTTATTGTGCTACGCTTTTAATTGAAGTACATTTTCATAGCCATGAGGCAATGGCTGAAACTAGAGTCCGTGGTGGTTTATTTATATATATACAATACACACACATACATATATATATATATATATATATATATATATATATATATATGTATATGTATATATATATATATGTGTGTGTATAGTTGTACATATATATGTATATATAAATACACATATATACATATCTATATATATATATATATATATATATATATGTGTATATATATATATATATATATATGTGTGTGTGTGTGTGTGTATAACTATATATATATATATATATATATATATATATATATATATATATATATATATACATATATATATATATATATGCATATATATATGTATGTATATATGTATATGTATATATATATGCATATATATATGTATATATATATGTATATACTGTATATACATATATATATATATTTATATATATATATATATATATATATATATATATATGTACATATTTTAAAATATGTATAAAATATAGAAATCCACCTTTGATGGCATTTGTGGAGTATGGAAAAGCATTCGATAGTGTGCACCGGCCAATTTTGCGAAGAGTCCTGCATTATTATTGTAAATTTGGTTAAGTCTGTTCATGACCATAGCAAGTGCAAAGTTATTGTTAATGGAGTCCTATCAAATGAATTTCCAGTGAATAGTTAAGTGCTCCAAGGGAATGTGTTGTCACCTATGCTGTTTATTTTCCTCATGAATTTTGTAATGCATAGAACACTTGGGGATGGTGGAGAAGGACTGGACTGGATTGATAACAGGATATTTGCTGACCTAGTGTATGCTGATGACGCTGTCTTTATTTAGAGAACACCACAGAACTTGCAAAGCTTGTTTACCAGAATGCATGAAATATCACATGAGGTTGGGCTCAAGATAAATAGAAGAAAGATAGAGATGAGAATACGGAATATGAAATGAAAGATAAAATATCATTGGAAGGTGAAAGGATTAATGAGGTGGAATCATTTGAATATTTAGGAACTATGATCTCTAATATAGGGTCTTTAGAATTTGAGTTTAGTGAAAGATTGAAAAAATTCAAAATCAAAGTTAAGTAAAATTTAGAAATCAAATCACCTGATATTACAAATAAAAATTAGGCTATATATCAGTTCAATTAGATCGGTGTTACTGTATGGACATGAGTCATATTATGACAATGAAACAATATCCAACAGATTTAACAGATTTGAGAACAAAGCCCTGAGAAGAAAATTGGGAGTTAAATGGCAGGACAGGATTAGAAATGAAACTATAAGAGAGATTACACAACTGCCATATGTGGATGAAATCATGGGGAGGGGGAGATGGAGATGGTTTGGGCATGCTCTTTGCACTCCCCAAGAGAGATTAGTTCACCAAACTTTCAACTGGGCTTCACATGGCACTAGAAGAGTTGGAAGACTCAGGCCTGCATTGCTAAGGACTATGAATCGTGAAGTGGGAGATGATAAATGGAGAAGTATTGAGTTAAAAGCTCAAGATAGAGCCGACTGCTGAAACCTAACCAAGGCCATTTGCGTTAATAGGCATAGGAGGAGATGATGATGAGGATATATGTTGTGCGCATTGCCAGTAAATGCAAGCAGCGAGCTCTTTATACAAGTTTCAGTGTAACAAGGTAACAAATATTTAAACAGATCAATGCAAGGTGAGAGCACGATACATAATAAAAAAAAGAAAAATATCGTTTTATATACATATATATATATATATATATATATATATATATATATATATATGTATGTATATATATACAGTATGTATATATGTACATTCATATGCCGCCCGTTGAAATACTACCGCCAGAGAGTTATGGGGTTTTTTGACTGGCCAGACAGTACTACGTTGGATCCTTCTCTTTGGTTACGGTTCTTTCTCTTTGCCTACACATACGCCGAATAGTCTGGCCTATTCTTAACAGATTCTCCTCTGTCCTCACACACCTGACAACACTGAGGTTACTAAACAATTCTTCTTCGCTCAAGGGGTTAACTACTGCACTGTATTTGTTATGTGGCTACTTTCCTCTTAGTAAGGGTAGAAGAGACTCTTTAGCTATGGTAAGCAGCTCTTCTAGGAGAAGGACACTCCAAAATCAAACCATTGTTCTCTAGTCTTGGGTAGTGCCATAGCCTCTGTACCATGGTCTTCCACTGCCTTGGGTTAGAGTTCTCTTGCTTGAGGGTACAATCAGGCACACTATTCTATTTAATTTCTCTTCCTCTTGTTTTGTTAAAGTTTTCATAGTTTATATAGGAAATATTTATTTTAATGTTACTCTTCTTAAAATATTTTATTTTTCCTTCTTTCCTTTCCTTACTGGGCTATTTTCCCTGTTGGGGCCCCTGGGCTTATAGCATTTTGCTTTTCCAGCTAGGGTTGTAGCTTAGCAAATAATAATAATAATAATAATAATAATATATATATATATATATATATATATATATACATATATATGTATGTATATAAATATATATATATATATATATATATATATATATATATATACTGTATATATATATATATATATATATATATATATATGTATATATATATATATATATATATATATATATATATTTATATATATATATATATATATATATGTATTTATATGTGTGTGTGTCTGTGTACATATCTTATTTTGGTGAAATTGAAGGCTTGGTTGTGACAGGAGATATGATTGTAAAAGCAAGTGACATAGAGAGAAATGGAGTTATGAATTGGTATAGAGTTCCCAGCATAAATGGCAATAGAAGGATGGTTTAGAATATTTTCTTGGAAATGATGGTTGATTGTGGGAGATATGTGATTTCTAAAGAAATGTATTATTGAATTTGATTGTTAAAGAGAAAAGGGAGAGAAAAGAGTTTCTTTGATTATATATTTTACATAAAAAAAGATAAGATTAGATATGGTGTTCTCCATGAACTGAGAATAAACAACGCTTTTCAAGACCTAGTAAAAAGAAAAAGGAGCGAAGAAATTTACTTCTTCATCCACAAGTCGAGATTGTCTAAGATCCCGAACATAGGTCACTGACTTTGAAGTATGTTTGATTGCCATAAGTTTGACAGTTTAACTTTTGGAAGCAGCCATTTTGTTTCCAATCCGTCGATAGTTTTGATTTGTGTCTCCACGAGGGAGAATGTTCCAATAAAGTCCCGGTAACTGCTTCCTTGCCAGGAAAATCAAAGTCTTCACAACAGCATTATAAGGACATTCTGGTCTTTTATCACCAATAACTTCCTTTTTAAACCAGGCTTTCTTAATGTCAGGATGCCTCTCTTATTTTCTTATATTTTCAACAGTCATTTGGTGTTTATTCTCTTTTTAAAGTTTCTTCTTACATATACCGTATAGTAGTAATGTTATTTCTATTTTGAAACACTAATCAAACTCCATTCTCTTTCCCCTTCGTTTTATAGTTGAAAAAAAAAAAGTTTTTTTTAGAAGACATTTTTTTTTCCGATATGCGGTTTTTCGTAAACAGATTACAATCAAATTTTGCCATAGAACTTTAGTTAATTTCCTACTTTATTTCTGATGTGCTTTATCAGTCCTTTCCCTTCTTGTTTTTTTTTCAAACTTAAAAACAAAGTGCTTACAGAACTAACGGAGATTTTTCTCCAGTTTGATGACAACATTTTAAACGGTGGAGGGTTTTAATACTTACCAGCCATGATCCTTTTATTTCGATGAACACATTGAAATCTAGAAATTGATGCTTCATAAAAGGCACAGAATGCGAATGTGAATAGAAACCGTCTCTCAGGAAAAGAAATAGATGCCATTGTTATAGAGACTTAATTCTTATATAATACTAAACTGATTTTGATGTCTTCTTACCGGTATCATATACTTATTGCTATTTGTACATACAGTAAAATCTTTTCATTTTTGAAATGTTGTTACTTTATTATCTGTATATATTTTTTGCATATAACCTTTCTTTCTTACAGTCTATCATAAAGTGTATATCTAACAAAGCTATAAAATTTGTCTATTGTTTGACCTAAAATGTTCCTATCGTAATGCATTGGAATAAAATGTGCCTGGTTTGAAGAAAACTCTTTACTAGCTTTGCAATTAAAGTTGCTGAGATTTGAGACAAATCTTTAACTGGGAACTTTTGTGATTATTATGATTAAAAGTAGGAGATTTACCAGTTCAATAAGTCAAGCTCGACGCTTAAACTTGAGAGCCCCGGATTACTAACAAGGATAACATTAGATATTAAGGTAAAGTGAATATATCTCCGTACGAATGGAATAACAAGAAGGTATTTTTAGGAGAGCACCATGGCCATTTTATGTTAAATTCTTATTTGACCTTTGATATTCAAGCAGGATTTTGATCTTACTCTGCACACGCACCGTATCAACTATATGCAAGCCCAATAATATGAAACCTAAGTATATTTCAAGGTTTATGATCTAGGTGTAATTTCTATTTAATCTAAGGCCCGAAAGTAAGAATTTAACGTTGGCCCTTATAACCACAACGTGAAATGTGGTATTCCTTTTCTTTATATCTATTATGAGAAAGATTATATGGACATAATTAGTTTCTGATTCGAACAGAGGATATAGGCATCTACTGTCTGGTTATCTAGGCTATACGAGTAATATAATTGAATCATATCCTAAGAAATTGTGGATGACATAATCATTAGAAAAAAAAATACGAAGTTCTACTAAAACTAACTCAAACTGTAATTTCTGAGAGTTTATGCTTCAGCTAAAAGTAGATATAATTTCAATACATATACCCTAACTGGTAGAACTCATAAATATAAATTTTGAGAAGCCCTCGAACAGGCGTTCTTAGGGGCAGAATTAGTTCCGTCTCTGTTTAAATCAGATTACCCTTTCCCTCGCTTTGCAGGGAAAAGGCCACTCTTTTGCCATATGAATTTCACAGAAAAGATAGCGATGATAATATCGAAATACCTCATTCCTGTTTTCTTGAAACCAAACTGGAATGCTTAGCTTTTCACTATTGCAAAATTAAGAGTTATGCATAACCAATCTCATATTTCTCCGTATACAAAAGAAGCATCAGGTGTTTTGAAATTGCAAGAGTAGCCTTTATCTATGTCTGGTGTATAACACAGAAATCAGGAACGAAATATATGAGATCTAAAGCAACATTTTCATATGAAGGTTTCAGGGTTAAGGGCAAAGATAATGAAATAAGAGTAAGCATAAGTGACCTGCGCTCAATCTTCAAGGTAACAGAATTATTCATTTAGAGAAGATATTTTAAAACATTTCTCCCTATCTATATATATATATATATACCCTTGTTGAAACTTACATACAAACACCCACCACGTGCACACACGAAGGCTACCAACCACACTGGCAAAGACACACGTGAACAGAAATATAAAGCTCAGAGCTCCTTACGGGCTGCCAACGCAAGAGCCCGTGTCTTGCATAAGGTAAGGCAATCTTAGCCGAACCGCTCAGAGCTTTATCTGTTGCTACTTCACTTCGAATGTCCCCATCTGTTATGAATCCAATTATCTTTAGAATTATTTTATTATTGTTTCGGTGCTTTTGGCAAATATAGGTGATTTCTTGGCCCCTAAGCTGTGTTACGGTGTCTTTCTCAAATTAAGTGGAAGAGCTTCTTTTTTTACTGGTCAGTGGTTAGTATTATTCTATTAGGGAACTGTGGTTTTAGTGGCTATAGCCACACTAACTGCCTAATTGATAGAGGCCTATATCATAGAAAAAGAAAACATCTGCTGGCCAAACTTCTGTATGCGTACGCTAAAAGTGAACATTCATTCCATAGCTTATAGTTTGGCTTTTCCTAGACTCTGTGTTCTTATAAAGCGCATCCTGCAATTGCTATATCGTAGATTCTGGTCATGAAGTTTCTATGATTGATCGTGAATTTAGTTATAATTTTGTCCGTGTTATCAAGAGACCTCGGTTTCCAAACCTAAACAACTAAGAGTTGGTAAATCCTTAATCATTAAAATTCAATTTCTACCTAATAGATTGTTAATTATTGATGAGTGTTACAGTGACTACATAGTGTAGTACTATCTATCTATTGCTAATTTCTATTTATACAATACGCTAATTATTTGTTGGTTGGTCTTGAAAATGACCTTTATGATTATGCAAATGATCCTACGCTTTCTGCGTTAACCCCTTCTCCTGAATGTCTCAAGAGAGATATAACTAAAGTTAGGGTATGGTGAAATTTATGAGTCAAAGTTAAACATCACCAAAATCCAAAGAATAATTTTCGGTAAGTCTGAATAATTGGATTCCTCGACCCACATTTTTTCATTTTAATGATGTCTTCTTAACTACAGGCAACCACTTTAAATCTCTAGATGTCATTCTTGTTTACAAATTTACTTCTTAGTCAAAGATCCAGTCTGTCTCTTCCTTAATTTAAGAATCGGTAAATTGATTTACTTAGTCGTGATGAGGTGTTCGAATTCCTTTAGCCTGAGATGTTTTGAAGATGGCTCTCCTGTCAGGTCTTCAACAGCTGAATCCTATTTTGTTAAAAAGGAACTTGAAGTCTATTGGAAAGAAAAAAAAAATATTGCACTTGATGCTCGTTGTGTCACCTTCGTTCACCTTCTTCATTATGCATGCCATGCAAGATCTTGATAATTCTGACCATCCTATAATATTCAGATTTCCCCTGACTATACCATCCATCACAGTTCTAAATGTGCATCTAATTCTAACAGTATTGCCTTTTCTGTCATAGTAATCGCTACAAAACAGTGTTCTAGAAATTATTTTTCGGCTGCTAGCCCATTCTGGAATGACCTCACTAATATATTTGACCCAGTCGAATTGAGAAGTTCAAATTTGACGCAAATGTTTAATTGAGAGCAGCATGATTAAAGTTATGTTTTAGAGTTTATTTGTAACCTATTTGTCCCCCATTGTTGTTTCATATCAAATAAGCATATTTCTTATAATCCATATATCAGAGAATGTCCTTTATTTAGCAGCTTGATTTTCTTTTTCTGTACTGAGCTGCCACTTCTATTGGGATCTTGAGAGTTGCAGTACTCTCGTTTCTAGCCTGGATTGCAGCCTGGCTTTTATTAATAATAATAATAATAATAATAATAATAATAATAATAATAATAATAATAATGATAATAATAATAATAATAATAATAATGATAATAATAATAATAATAATAATAATAATAATAATAATATTAACAATAATAATAATAAATAATATTAATAATAATAAGACAAAGATTTTTTTTGGCATTTGTTTTATATGTTATATCATAATAGCCGAAACAATAAGAAAATCGTCCTCCATTGCTCCTGGTACAAAAGAATGCAGTATGTGCATTAAAACTGCAGGAATAACTTTTATCTATATATGGTGTATAACAGAGAAAGCGAGAACCAAAAAGAAGGGGTTTGAAACAACGTTTGCATATGAAGGTTTCAGGGTTAAGGTTTTGCGACAAAAGTGATGAAATTAGAATAATTTAATCAACAGGCACTAGATCTTCAAGGTAATAGAATTATTCCTTTAGAAAAGAGTATCTCAAAGTATTTCTTCCTAGATATATAATATTTACATAAGTCCTTTTATAGTTTATGTATCAAATATCTGTTTTAATGTTATTAATGTTTTTAAAATACTTTATTTTAATTGTTCATTGCTTCTTATATCGTTTATTTATTTCTTTAGTTTCTTTCCTCACTGGGCTATTTTTCCCTGTTGGAGCCCTTGGGCTTATAGCATCTTGCTTTTCCAACTAGGGTTGTAGCTTAGCTAGTAATAATAATAATAATTCCTTTGATGACACTTAAACACACGCACGCGCTCACTTAGCGCACACAGACACAGACACACATAGACTACGCACCATATTCACACAGATGCACAGATAAACAGAGGTATACTGCTCAGAGGAAATTTATGGCTTTATCTCTCGCAACTTCACTTCAAATGACACTGTCCGTTATAAATGCAATTGATCTTCAAAATTATTCGATTATTCGTTATCTATAAAACGTAGGATCAGAACAATTGTTTTGTTATTTTATTCTTCATGTTTTGGCATTTGGATTACATCTTCAAATATTTGGCAACGCATCATCTATGATAAAAGTAGAATAAGAAGTTAAAATCAAGAGTAAAATAGCATTTAATTTTGCCTAAGTTCTTTTTGTCCGTTAAACACTTGTAAGAATATAAGCATACTTCTATTGAAAACTCATATTAAAAACCAAAATGATTTATTAGACCTCAAATGAGCATTATTCCTCACAAGTAATGTAGAACGTAAATGGATATTTAAACCTAAATGCATGTCGAATCAAATGAAGTCTTGTATATCAGTCATAAGAATGATGAAAATAGTCTTTTTTAATTAAGTAATGGTAGAATTGAATTGTAAAAATACAAAATAGTATTCTAGGACTTGTAAATAGACTTGTAAATCTAGAAGTGATCAAACAATATTTCTTTTGCATTTCATTTTGCTTGTTCTCTTGTTTGTTCCTTGTTTCTCCCTGTAGGTCTACGGACTGCTGTTTTTATCATTAAAAATCAAATCTTCTAATCCGGGCCTGATGCCTCGGTGCCTTTTTCTCCTTCTTGTCTCTTCTACGGGCTGCCAATGCAAGAGCCCGTGCCTAACATAAGGCTAGGCGATCAATCAAGCAAGCATTCCTTGTCTTTTGTATTCAAGGACAATACAAAAAAGTCAGTCGGACCAAGGATTATCCCTGAGTCACCCTTCTGTGCTCATTATTCTCACCACAGTGTACCAACCGTGTGTCACACAATTGTACATAATTCCTTTTGTATATATTATGCTTGTATCTTCGCTCTTCCCTCGCACTAAAAATAACCAGAATAAACATGTCTACGTTTCTCCTATGTAACATTGTCATTTTCTCGAACATGAAATTTCCTGTTGCCTTGAGGTTTTGTATATAAAGGAGAGTGTTGCTTTCATACTGCCTTTGAGTTCACAACCTTCTCTCGGCCCGTCACAACAGTTTCATTCATGAACCCAAGTGCTGACAGAGAGATACGTTTTTGTTGACGTTACCCATCTGATAAAATCAATCAGAAATAACTTAATTGATTGGGGCTTTTGTTTACGCAGTGATTTCATTTGTGGCACAAGCATCCGTGAAATGTTGGCAAAATTTAGTACAGAATATGGGGTGGCCTATAAAATTAATGAACATTTTATCTGTTAACGGACATCATAGGCAGCGTGTTAGGCATACTAGGTAATTATTATAATAATTTTGTGTAAATGCTTCAAGCTACTCGGGAAGCAGAGGTCTGTTGGACTCCATTAACCGGCAAGCTTCGTAGGATTTTATCTCAATCATAAATGACTGGTTTGATATAATGAATTCAAACAACATGTTTGACGATATAATGACGAGAAATGGCTATGGGATTAGTAAATAATTTCAAATAAATACTTTTGAAAAGGTCATAAAGGTAGGGACTTATTTAGATTTAAAATTACGGCAAACAAAATGTTTGTACGAATCTCAAAAAGGCATAATTCTTTCTATTATGTTAGTTATTGGTGTTTCTAATATGGTTAAAAAAATTATTTAAGTATATTACATCATGGCGCAAAAGTTGAATCAAGACTGTCTACAACATCTGTTCGGTTACAAAAGGCGAATGAATGCCATATTCGATTACCCTATTGCTGTTGAATTTAAGTTTAGGCTAAGGTCATAGATTCTGGGAAAAATGTGAAAATAATTATAAAAAAAACATAATTGCAAAGAGCATTGTTTTGATGTGTTGACAAATGAGTCTCCATACAATTGAAAATACAATTGTGTAAAGATTTAGATTTTGAATGCTCCGAGAAGATCTAAACAATCAGATTCTGGATAAATTAAACGAAAAAAACGGCTGTCACTGTAATTGAAGATGAATCTCAACTGTCCTACTAGAAGTCTAGAACACAATTCACGGTTCGTCACTTTTAGAAGGGAAAAAAATGCAGGGAAACTTCTGTTCTTGAAATACATTGATCAGCATTAAGGGCCTTTCAAGAGATTATTGAATTATTTTTAAAGATCTCTATATATTTTAGACTAAGGCACTCAAGTAATGATATTGACATGAAAAAGAGAAAGGCAAAAATTTAAAATGATCGAGAAATGCAAGAAAAATTCAAAGTTAAATATTTAGATGGGTGTAAATACTTTATACATTTTTGAGAACTTTAATAGATGAATTGTTGTAAATTAAATGACAGATATTTCTGTTTGTATTAAAGTGTGTAAAAATTATTTTCATAAATAAAAGTTACAGCTGGAACCGTGTTTCCTTCACTTCTCGCTAATCAATTACACTGCTGCACTGAGTCTACAGTAATATTATTTCATAAACGAAATCGTTTAGGCATTCTCGGAATTTTCTGATAACGGAAATATCAGTTTAAGTAGTCAAGAGCAAGAATTACACAAAGTTAAATAACAATAAAGCCTTAATATACAATGCCGTGGCCTACTAGTCGAGGCCAGCGTGACGTCACAGTCAGAGAGAGGAGGGAAGGTGATAGTTTTGTCCGTCTGACCTCTTTGTATTGGCCTTGCTTGTATTGAATGCCAATAAGTTCTTAAGTTCCCTTGGGATTAGACAGTATTCCTACTTATATTACGAAGTATGACTTAGCTTAGGACACGAAAATCAAAATTGACAAGGATCTTAGTTGAGCAGCAGAGCGAGGCTTTCGTCTACGTGATATACACTTAAGATAGGTATTAGACCATGCTTAGAGATCGACACTAATAAAAGAAAAATTTTTCTTTACCTCTGAAGGGTACACATGAGCAAATAGATGACCCGGTTGAGATGACCTAGGGGTAATTAATTAAGATGTAATCAAATGACCCAAGCCCATGCTACCAGCATTGTAACCATAGTATCTATCGGGCACTATTTAGCTCTTACCAAATTATTACTGCCTACAACACGACAGGTATACTGAATTGCCCTGCTGTCAATATGAGGAATCCATTGAGCACAGGGGGTGGGAGAGAGAAGAAGCGTTCGCCTTCTTTAATTTCCAAAGCAAGAGATAAATGACAGGTTTGATATAATGAATTCAAACAACATGTGTGACGATATAATGACGAGAAATGGCTATGGGATTAATAAATAATTTCAAATGAATACTTTTGAAAAGGTCATAAAGGTAAAGACCTATTTAGATTTAAAATTACAGCAAACAAAATGTTTGTACGAATCTCAAAAAGGCATAATTCTTTCTATTATGTTAGTTATTGGTGTTTCTAATATGGTTAAAAGATTATTTATGTATATTACATCATGGCGCAAAAGTTGAATCAAGACTGTCAACAACATCTGTTCGGTTACAAAAGGCGAATGAATGCCATATTCGATTACCCTATTGCTGTTGAATTTAAGTTTAAGCTAAGGTCATAGATTCTGGGAAAAATGTGAAAATAATTATAAAAAAAAAAAAAAAAACATAATTGCAAAGAGCATCATTTTGATGTGTTGACCGAAGAGTCTCCTTGCAATTCAAAATCCAGTTGTTTAAAGATTTAGATTTTAATGCTCCGAGAAGATATAAACAATCAGATTCTGGATAAATTAAACGAAAAAAACGGCTGTCACTGTAATTGAAGATGAATCTCAACTGTCCTACTAGAAGTCTAGAACACAATTCACGGTTCGTCACTTTTAGAAGGGAAAAAAATGCAGGGAAACTTCTGTTCTTGAAATACATTGATCAGCATTAAGGGCCTTTCAAGAGATTATTGAATTATTTTTAAAGATCTCTATATATTTTAGACTAAGGCACTCAAGTAATGATATTGACATGAAAAAGAGAAAGGCAAAAATTTAAAATGATCGGGAGATGCAAGAAAAATTCAAAGTCAGATATTTAGATGGGTGTAAATACTTTATACATTTTTAAGACCTTTGATCGAGGAATTGTTGTAAATTAGATCACAGATATTTCTGTTTTTATTCAAGTGTGTAAAAATTATTTTCATAAATAAAAGTAACAGCTTCAACCGTGTTTCCTTCACTTCTCGCTAATCAATTCACACTGCTGCACTGATTCTACAGTAATATTATTTCATCAACGAAATCGTTTAGGCATTCTCGGAATTTGCTGATAACGGAAATATCAGTTTAAGTAGTCAAGAGCAAGAATTACACAAAGGTAAATAACAATAACGCCTTAATATACAAGGCCGTGGCCTACCAGTGAATCACTAGTCGAGGCCAGCGTGACGTCACATTCAGTCCTACTTATATTACAAAGTATGACTTAGCTTAGGCCACGAAAATCAAAATTGACAAGAACGCAGTTGAGCAGCAGAGCGAGGCTTTTGTCTACATGATATACACTAAAGATAGGTATTAGACCATGCATAGAGATCGACATTAACAAAAGATAAATTTTTCTTTACCTCTGAAGGGTACACATGAGCAAATAGATGACCCGGTTGAGATGACCCAGGGCTAATTAATCAAGATATAATCAAATGACCCAAGCCCATGCGACCAGCATTTTAACCATGGTATCTATCGGGCACTGTTTAGCTCTCACCAAATTATTACTGCCTACAACACGACAGGTATACTGAATTGCCCTGCTGTCACTATGAGGAATCCAGTGAGCACAGGGGTTGGGAGAGAGAGGAAGCGTTCGCCTTCTTTAATTTCCAAAGCAAGAGATGTGGCTGAATCCAGAGAACACCAGCCACCCTTAAATCTGGATGACTCAATAGTAGTTTACCACTCCTTTCATCTTGCAGTTGATCAGAATAGAATTAGATGATTCATCCGGGGCCTGACTTTTATGAATCCCATCCAACACAGCCCAAGAGAAATGACTGCAAAGACGGTTGTTGTATAGATACGGCAGTAGTAGCAGGAGATGGTCTTTGTGGAGAGCATCAGCTGGCCAAGCTAGCTCTTCCCCATACCTAGATTGTCACTGACATATTTAAGTAGCAAAATCATCTCTATATCAGTGTTAATAGCCATGAAAGGGTTGTAATGATCACCCTTTTTCCAATGAACATTTATGCGCAAAATTAATAGCCATAAAAGGGTTGTAATGATCACCCTTTTTCTAATGAACATTTATTTGCAAAATTAATAGCCATGAAAAGGCTGTAATGATCACCCTTTTTCCAATGAACATTTATGCGCAAAATTAATAGCCATGATAGGGTTGTAATGATCACCCTTTTTCTAAAATTGAACATTTATGCGCAAAATTAATAGCCATGAAAGGGTTGTAATGATCACTTTTTCTAATGAACATTTATGCGCAAAATTAATAGCCATGAAAGGGTTGTAATGATCACCCTTTTTCTAACGAACATTTATGCGCAAAATTTATAGCCATAAAAGGGTTGTAATGATCACCCTTTTTCTAATGAACTTTTATGCGCAAAATTAATATTATACTTTTGTTACTAACATCAAGATGATTAGAAGGACATTAACATCAATCAAATTCTTGTATTAAGAATTTGCATATTTATTAAGCTCGGGTTTTGTTGTATCTTTATATTTATGATTTCTTTGGACTCTAAAATTAAATTACTACGAGTATTAGTAATATGATAGAAGTGAAATGCTCACATTTTCAGACAAAAATATTTGTGACCGCGTTTGTGTGTATTAATCACGAAAGCTGACACATGCTGGGCATAAAATATGTATTATAGCCAAGACAGGAAAAGTAAAAAAACTTAATTGGAGTTAGTAATTTGTTCTTAATAGTAACATCATTGTGAGTCCCTAGATGTCACAAATGAGACGAAAGTGCTAACTCCAGTAAAGTCTTTTACTTTTCCTTTCTTGGCTATACACACACACACACACATATATACACACGCCTGCGCGCGCGCACACGTCTGTTTATAGTCTTTCTATGCCACTCTATTCCCGCAAATTTTCTTAGCTCGTCAATACATCATCTTTTCTTTGTTCCTCTGCTCCGTTTGCAGTCTCTAGGGACTCATTTTGTTATTCTACTGGTCCAATTTTTATCTGTTTTTCTCATTATTTGTCCTACACATGTACATTTCTTTTTCTTGCATGTTGTTAGCATATCCTTTACTTTAGTTTGCTCTCGTATCTATGTTGTTCTTTTTTTTTTTTTTTTTTTTTTTTTGTCTCTTAGTATTAATGTCATCATTTTTATTAGAGCTTTTTGTCGGCCAAGGATTCGAACCTTGACCGAATCAAAACTGAGTGAGAGTCGACCACTTTACCACCAGGGTACAAAACGATATGTAAGTTGAATACAACTCTTTCATATTTATTCCTGCCGAATTCAATTTCTTTTACTTGGTATCGAAATTTTAAGATTTGAGGTGATCAATCTATGTTGAAGATGTTTCAATTATTTCTTTATACCTTGTTTCGAGTATTGTTCTTGTGACGGGCCGAGATAGGGTTGTGAACTCAAAGGCAGAATGTAATCAACTGAGTACTATATTAAAGAACACTCTCCTTTATATACAAAACCTCATGGCAACAGGAAAATACATGTTCGAGGAAATGACAATGTTACAGAGGAAAACCGGAGACATGATTATTCAGGTTCTTTTTAGTGCGAGGGAAGAGCGCATAATATATACAAAATAATTTATGTACGATCGTGTGACACACGGTTGGTACATTCTCCTGTCTACTCTTTTGCTGACGAATCTCATCTTAATTTATTTGACAAGAACATGTAGTATATAAAATCAATTATTCCTGATCTAGATATTGATCACTGGCACTGTTTTTCAGTTACTTCTTTATGCATGTTGTAAAAGATTTTTCATAACTCTGGCCATCCTTTGCATTCAGATCTTTCCAAACAGTGATATCCTGCTCACAATACTAGATATGCAGTTCATTCTAACAGCCATGCCTTCTCTATCAGAGGGCTCAATACTACAAAGTATTCTACAAGTTTTATTCTATCTGTGACAAAATTGTGAA
This sequence comes from Palaemon carinicauda, assembly GCF_036898095.1. Classification (NCBI taxonomy): domain Eukaryota; kingdom Metazoa; phylum Arthropoda; class Malacostraca; order Decapoda; family Palaemonidae; genus Palaemon; species Palaemon carinicauda. The sequence goes on along the minus strand of NC_090730.1, from coordinate 117,152,468 downwards.
ATAATCTTCCTAATCAGGCAGTTGAATCGTTGCATCTTCAGAATTTCTTACTCACAGCAAATATCCTCGTGTTGAACAGGCTGACATAAGTCTCTTCATATAGTTTATGCATGTTGCATAAGATTTTTTATAATTCTGACAATCCTTTACATTCAAATATTCCAGGACGGTTCCATCCTGTTCGTAATACTGGGTATGCAGTTAATTCTAATAGTCAAGCCTTCTCCATCATGAGGCTCAATACAACACAGTACTCTGGAAGTTTTATTCCAGCTGTGACCAAGTTGTGGAATGTTCTTCCTAATCAGGTAGTTGAATCGGAAGAACTTCAAAAGTTCAAACTCGCAGCAAATGTTTTTATGTTGAACAGGCTTACATTAGTCCTTTTATAGTTTCTATATCAAATATCTGTTTTAATGTTGTTGATATTTTCAAGATATTTTATTTTAATGTTTCATTACTTCTTATATCGTTTATTTATTTCCTTATTTCCTTTCCCCACTGGGCTATTTTTTTCTGTTTGAGCCCTAGGGTTGTAGCTTAGCTAGTAATAATAATAATAATAATAATAATAATAATAATAATAATATCAATAATAATGATATATGACAGATCTAATTTATCGTTGTCCCTGAGGGCAAAATATTCTACAATTATTATTCATTACTTCTCAGGTAGTTCATTTATTTCCTTATTTCCTTTCCGCACTGGGCTATTTCTTTTTCTATTTTTTTTTTTACTTTGGACCCCTTGGCCTTATAGCATCATGCTTTTCCAACTAGGGTTGTAGCTTGACGAGTAATAATAATAAAAATGAGTTGTCTGTTGGTGATAGGATAGACTCTCCCCTCAGTTTCAACTTAGTCACGGATCGAACCTTGGACCGACTAGAAGCTTTATACAAAAATTAAATTTTCTCTTGTGCCTTTGATCCCGAAGCAGATCGAATTCGATATTTAAAAGGTATTTGTAACATATGAATAATTCAAAATAACGAGAGTTAATGATGAATTATTATGAAACAGCCAAGTGTTACAAACTCACCAACAACCCATAATGGTGGATATGTTTTGTAGTTGATTCTAATTACAAAACCTGAATTCAACAGGATTATGTAATGAAGAGTAGTAATCAAATTTTACGGGGTCGATGACACCTTAGTTTCGATTTGGCTAGGGTTCGAATTCTCGGTCGACCAGAATTTCTTATAAAAATGAATTTCCTCTGGGCCTTTGATACCAGGGTTAAGTGAATTCAATATATATGAGGTATTTGTGTCATATCTAAATAGATATAAATCATGAGTGTCAGTGATAAATGATTATATATGTATATATATATAAATATATATATATATATATATATATATATATATATATATATACATATATATACATATATATGTATGTATATATAATTTACATATATATATGTATATATATATATATATATATATATATATATATATATATATATATACAGAGAGAGAGAGAGAGAGAGAGAGAGAGAGAGAGAGAGAGAGAGAGAGAGAGAGAGAGAGAGAGAGACGAGTGAAAGTCCTCTCCACCCTTGAAGTGGGCTGACTGAAATATAAACAAAACAAACTGCGATATTGGATGGATTGCCCTTTCTAGATTATGAGAGGATGGGAGATTTTTCAACAGGACGATATGTCCTTTATTTCTCTGATTTTACTTTCATGAGTTCCAGCAGGGGAAAATATCACAGTGATGTAAGGAAATGAAGATACAAAATAAATGAGAAGTAATGAATTGTGAATATAAAATATCTAAGATTAGTAACAACGGTGTTATTATTATTATTATTATTATTATTATTATTATTATTAGTAGTAGTAGTAGTAGTAGTAGTAATAGTAGTAGTAGTAGTAGTAGTAGTAGTAGTAATAATAGTAGTAATAGTAGTAGTATCTTTATTATTATTACTACTATTATTACCACCTAACCTACATCCCTAGTTTCAAAAGCAGGATACTATATGCTCAAGGGGTAAAACAGGGAAAATAGCCAAGTGAAGAACTGAAACAAGGAAATAAATACACTACAAGAGCACTAATAAACAATTAGAATAAAATAGGTTAATAACAGTAACAACATTAGAATGGATCTTTCCTCCATAAACTATGAAAAAACGACAGAGTAGTGGGTCCAAGTTTAGCCTCCTGCTTTTCCAACTAGGCCCATAGCTTAGCAAGTAATAATAATAATAATAATAATAATAATAATAATAATAATAATAATAATATGTATATGTATATAGTATGAACGTAATGACCCAAGAACACTACTCTGAGGAACACAAGGTATCACATTCATATACTCAGTATGGTGGCCATCAGTAACATCTCTTTTCAATCTATTACTTATTAATTCAATAACGATACTAAGAAAAGACCCACCTGCAGTACTCCCTACCGTTTGACTTTGAAAACAAGGGCCTCATGATTAATACGGTTAAAGGCAGCAATAAAATGTATATACATACATACATATACACACACACACATATATATATACACACACATATATATATATATATATATATATATATATATATATATGTATATATATATATATATATATATATATAAATATATATATATATATCTATATATATATATATATATATATATATATATATATATATATATCTATATGTGTATATATATATATATATATATATATATATATATATATATATATATATATATATATATATATATACACAAAATTAAAGGATTGAGGAACATATTTCATGAATGAAAATATTCTTTTCATATTTTTTTTTTTTATCAAGGAGAGAACCATCTTTAATTTAAGAATAGATAAGATATATTTGACTGAAACAGTACAATCTTCTCTGAATGATATGACACTTTTGAAAAATAAAATATCTGCCCGTAGGAATAGAAAGAAATTAATTGAGTGATACTGTATATATTCTATGTATACTTTCAGTTTTATCACTCATGTAAAATATCCCTTACTTTTTCTAGACAGTGTTCATATCAAAGAAAATATAAGTTACCTATAGTCCATTTCTTTTAGCGATGCATATTTGCACCGACTCGCAGCGGTGCCCCTTTAGCTCGGAAAAGTTTCCGGATCGCTGATTGGTTGGACAAGATAATTCTACCCAATCAGCGATCAGGAAACTTTCCCGAGCTAAAAGGGCACCGCCACGAGTCGGTGCAAATATGCATCGCTGAAAGAAATGGACTATAGCTGGAGTGCTGTAATCGAGTTAGTAAAGTGAGCCGATGTTCTGGTTTTTTTTTCTCTCTCTCTCTCTTCTTAAGTCTCATAGATCTCGTTAGACACTTCCTCTTTGTGGACCAGAGTTCAAATCCAACCAACGTTTAATTGAATCTAATGAAACGCAATCCAACCAAACCAGTAAACTCTGGGCTTTGACATCGCAAATTGGTTCGGTACACAAGCTGAGGATCATGGTATTTGGCACCGTGTTTTACTTCAAGGTTATTGTTCATAGGTTCACAAAGCAGTATATTAGTACCAATAAATACTGAGGTTTAGAAAAATAAACCTTTCTAATAAACCAACGGGTGATCTCCGGGCTTCTCTCCCTTAAAAGAAAAAGGCAATTTCTCTCTCTCTCTCTCTCTCTCTCTCTCTCTCTCTCTCTCTCTCTCTCTCTCTCTCTCTCTCTCTCTCTCTTCTCTCTCTCTCTCTCTCTCTCTCTCTTATGATTTGAAGTAGATGACAAAACAAATCATCAATATTAATCAAAGAAACATAGTAAATAAATCCTCCGCATTCCTCCCTTTTTACTATACCAAATCCTTCCACATCTATTCCCCACCCCTTCTCTCTCTCTCTCTCTCTCTCTCTCTCTCTCTCTCTCTCTCTCTCTCTCTCTCTCTCTCTCTCTCTCTCAAAAATAAAATGTTAATTTCTGATGAACTTCTCAACGCATGTGCATCGTGTTATTTTGAATCATAATTAATAAACGTAATGTGAAATTTTTTGTCAGGAAACGACAAGATGTCATGGTTAAACCATTATAAATGATTAATAGCAAAAATGTTATTTTCAAAGGAACTAATACAATCGTGTTTCACACCTTAATTTTTTCTTTATATCCTCAACAAGGAAAGGGACATAGCCGTTCTTCAAAACGCGAACTTCTAATTTCATTAAAACATCTAGACTGGAGCGCTATATATCGCATTAAGCCGAGTGGTAAGTTCACGTGTTTTAGTTTTTCGTCCATTTTCTTTCCATAATTTCGTATATCAAATTTATCCCATTTCCTTTCAAGTCAAGTAATGAATTTCTTGAATCCCTTGATTAAGATATATAATTTTGAACAGAACTATTTTTTTTTTTAGTTAGAGGGAGTGATTATTATTATTACATCTCTCTCTCTCTCTCTCTCTCTCTCTCTCTCTCTCTCTCTCTCTCTCTCTCTCTCTCTCTCTCTCTCTCTCTTCATTGGAATTTGGATATTCAAGCTTGCATACGTATATACATATATATGTATCTGTAAATCAAACTATCTGTCTATTTATGACAAGATACACACACACACATACACACACACACACACATATATATATATATATATATATATATATATACATATATATATATACACACAGTATATATACAAGTGTATATATATGAATATATATATATATATATATATATATATATATATATATATATATATACACGTATATATGCACACACACACACACATATATATATATATATATATATATATATATATATATATATATATACACACAGTATATATGTATATATATGTATATATATATTTATATATACACACACATATATATATATATATATATATATATATATATACTGTATATATACACACACACACACACACACATATATATATATATATATATATATATATATATATATATATATTTATATAAATAAATTTCTCATACTTAGATCGACAGATGTTGATGCTGTGTTGCCACCTATGTGGTTTATCCTCCTCGTGGATTTTGTAATGCGTAGAACAGTCGGAGATGGTGGAGAAGAATTGGACTGGATTGGTGATGGGAATTTAGCAGACCTAAAGTATGCTGATGATGCTGTCCTTGTTAGCAAAACACCACAGAATTTTCAGTGCTTGCTTACCAGAATGCATGAAATATCACACGTGTTTGGGCTGAAGATAAATAGAAAAATGACTGAGATGATGAAAACGGAGTATGCAATGGAAGATGAAACATCATTGGAAGGAGAAAGGATTAATGAGGTAGAATCATTCAAGTATTTAGGAACTGTGATCTCCAATACACGGTCTTTAGAATTAGAGTTTAGTGAAAGGTTGAAAAAAAGCTAATCAGGTAATGGCGAGGTTAAGTAAAACTTGGAAATCAAGTCGCCTGAAATTACATATAAAAATTAGACTATATATCAGTTTAGTGAGATCGGTTTTACTGTATGGACATGAGCCATGGTTTGACAGCGAAACAATATCCAATAAATTTAGTAGATTAGAGAACAAAGCACTCAGAAGGATATAGGGAGTTAAATGGCAGGATAGGGATTACAAATGAAACTGTAAGAGAGATTACTCGAGTGCCATATGTGGATGAGATCATGATGAGGGGTAGATGGAGAGGGTTTTGGCATGCTTTTGCACTCCCCAAGAGAGATTAGTTCACCAAACATTCAGCTGGACTCCACAAAGGACTAGAAGAGTAGGAAGATCCAGGCCTACATGACTGAGGGCTATGAAGCGCGAAGTAGGAGATGATGAATGGAGAAGAAATGAATTAAAAGCTCAAGGTAGAGACAACTGGCAAAATCTAACTGAGGCCCTTTGCGTCAATAGGCGTAGGACGAGATGATGATGATGACGTAAATCCACAGTCATTCATAAAAGCGAATTTTGCCGAACTCCTGACCCACCAGATGGGCTAAGTGATAATTTTCAATTCGAACTACCTTTAATGAGTTAATATAAATGAAAATTAACACAATTTGAGTTAGAAATCTATCTATATTGAACGTAATATTTTATTGATTTACATTATATATGGATTCTTAAAGGTAATTAGATAAGGAGCTATCAAATAAGTCGCCTGTTGCTAGGTCGAGAGGTTCTGTAATACTTGTTGTTATTTAAGAATGTGGCTTCATCTATTAAATCCTGATATGCAGTTAGCAAGGTTCTGGTATCTTTTCTGGCTTCTGATGACAGGATTGATAGAGATCTTCTCTTTCATTTTGAGAGAGTATGCTTCGGCCCTGATGCGAAGTACAATTTTATTTTATTTCTATTTTATTACTGTGTTGATTTTCCTCATGTATATATATATATGTATATATATATATATATATATATATATATATACATATATATATATATATGTATATATATATATATATATGTGTGTATATATATATATATATATATATATATATATTTATACGTGCGTGTATATATCTATATACGTATATATATATATATATATATATATATATATATATATATATATATAATATATCATCTCGCAATGGATGACAGTGATACACTGTGAGGTAGAGAATGTATTAATAGATAATGGAATGTTTAATTTCTGCCCTTAATACCACGCTGAATTGGAGATGGTGAAGAGAGACTGCAAAAACTGGCAAAAGAATTGTAATGCTGATATTGAGATTGGAAGAATAGAAGTGCCTAAGTTGAATTGGTATTTAGTGGTAAATATTACTGATGAAAGAATGGTGAGATATTAGACAAATCCCAGTGTAGGTGAAAAATGAACGGTAACAGAATGTGTATTGAAGATGAGTAAGAGATTTAAATTGTCTTTGGAAGTCAAAGTGAGAACGAGGGAAAGAATTGTTAAACCATAATTCCTTCATATGGGTGAAGTGTGGATAATGAATAAAATGAAGAAAGGGTTTAAATTTTTCCAATTATCTGCATGTCTGGTTTGCCAGGTTGAGAAAAATGGCTTTGGTAAGAACTGCGGGAGATATACAGAATTGTTAAAAAGGCTAGAATAAATGAAAAATGAAGCAGAGTATTTTGAAGTGGGTTAGTGCTTTGGGAAAAAATAAGAAAGAAAAAAAAATATGGGGTTGATGAGAATAGATTATCAGTAGACCTATCTGGTTGTAAAAAAATACAAAGTTCCAAAAGAGGTTTTAGAGATGCTATGAAAATTTATTGGAATAACAGAACTTTAATAACTTGTAAAAATAAAAAGAACTTTCTTTTTCAATATGTCTCTTTCTCCATGTATCCAACCCTTTCTAAACTTTCTTGTATTCTTACTTCGTAGCATTTCTGAATTTCATACTTTTTTTCAAAATCCTAATTTAACATTCGTTACATGTGACTGAGTAACATAAAAACTTTTAAGCATTTCTATATATCTTCTGATTTGCTAGAAGAATCCATTTTACCTACATCACATGTACTGCACAAACTATTATGCTCAAAAGCTTCACCATTTTTCCCTTTATTAGCATAACAGACGTATTTCACTTCCATAAAAGCGATCAGGTTCAGGGAACTCTTTATAAATTCCAACCTTGCCTTTCACAGACAGCAAGTCTTCTACCAGTGCTCCTGCACATATTCTCTCTTTACCTATTCTGTGGCTTACCTCTTCTCTCATCTTACCAGGATCTGTCTTATTTGTTTCCATATACTTAAACAAATCAACTACTTCAATTCTCTCACCCTCCTTGTAGATACTTTTACTTAATATTTTACCCCCAAAGGACGTACTAGTACGTTTCACAAAACTCATCCCTTTACCCCCATGGACGTACCGGTACGTCTTTGCAAAAAACTGCTATTTAAATTTTTTTTTGCTTATTTTTGATACTTTTTTGAGAAACTTCAGGTATTTTCCAAGAGAATGAGACCAACCTGACCTCTCTATGAGGAAAATTAAGGCTTTTAGAGTAATTTAACAAAAAAATATACTGCAAAATGTTCTTGGAAAAAAATAACCCCTGGGGGTTAAGGGTTGGAAATTTCCAAATAGCCACGGGGTAAGAGGGTTAATTTGCCTGGTTTCTATTTACTCTAATGTTTTTCTAAAAATTACCCTCAATTTTGTCCCTTTTCCAAACACTTTCAAACTCTCTCATCAGATCAGGAAGTGACTTTTCATCATTTCCAATCAACATGATAATACTCAGCCATTCCACAATCTTTTCATAATTCTATAATCTAATATCGCTACATATAATTCCAATATAATTTTTCTGATCTATCACATAATTCCTACCTAAAAGATAGAGAACATTCATGGCATGACATATTCCAGAAATAATTTCATATTAAATCAGTCGCTGTCATAATAAAACCTGTTAATTGTTTTCTGTAATCTATATCATACATTTCTAAGATCTTCATTAACACACTAATAATTCTGTCATCAGTATACTACATAGATTTTTTCAATATACTTTCCAACTTATCACATCTTTGTTGCTTAAAAACATTTTACTTAAGCACACTCTTCCTTACCTAAATCAAGAGTGTCTTTCCCTCAGTCTTTCTATTATTATTATTATTATTATTATTATTATTATTATTATTATTATTATTGTTATTATTATTACTTGCTAAGCTACAACCCTAGTTGGGAAAGCAGAATGCTATAACCCCAGGCGCTCCAACAGGGAAAATAGACCAGTGAGGAAAGGAAAAAAGAAAAAGAAAATATTTTAAGAAGAGTAATAATGTAAAAATCAATATCTCCTATGTGAACTATAAAAACTTTAACAAAAACAAGAGGAAGAGAAATAAGATAAAATAGTGTGCTCAACTGTACCCTCAAGTGGAAAACCATGGTAGAGAGGTTATGGCACTACCCAAGACTAGAGAACAATGGTTTGATTTTGGAGTGTCCTTCTCCTAGAAGAGCTGCTTACCATAGCTAAAGTATCTTCTGCCCTTACCAAGAAGAAAGTAGCCACTGAACAATTACAGTGCAGTAACCCCTTGAGTGAAGAAGAATTCTTTGGTAATCTGAGCTGTCAGGTGTATGAGGACAGAGGAGAATATAGAAAGAATAGGTCAGACTTTTCAGTGTGAGTGTAGGCAAAGGAAAAATGAACCGTAACCAGAGAGAAGGATCCAATGTACTACTGTCTGCCCAATCAAGAGACCCCATAACTCTCTAGCGGTAGTATCTCGACGGCTGGCTGGTGATCTGGCCAACCTACTACCTATATCTGACATACTTTTTAAATTAAAATCTTACCATACACCTTACCAAGTATACTGAGTAGCATTATTTTTCTAAAATTCTTACATATACCCATATCAATTTTACATTTATGCAATGGATCTATCATTAATTTCAAGCATTCCTTTGAAACTTTTCCCTTGTCCAGATATACCCTACAGACCTTAGTCAGCAACTCAATCACTCTATCACCCCAGTGTTACACATGTCATGTACAATACAATCAATTCTTGGTGTCTTTCCTATATTAAACCTCTTGGACCCCTTTCTTACAAAATCCATAAGGAAGATAAACAACGTAGGTGACAACACATTTCCTTGGATTACTCCGCTGTTCTCTTGAAATTCATTTGATAGGACTTCACTAATATTAACTTTGCACTTGCTATGCTCATGAACAGATTTAATGAAATTTACAAATTTAAGAGGAACTCCATAATAACGCAGGACTTTCCACAAAATTGGCCGCTGCACACTATCAACGGCTTTTTCATAGTCCACAAATGCCATAAAAAATGGATTTATACATTCCACACATTGTTGTACCTCATGTCTTTAAATAAAAATTTGGTCAGTAAACTTCTACCTTTTCGAAATCCTTCTTGGTCATATCTCAGCTTTTCATCAATCCTTCTCTATAGTCTCTTTAAAATGAGCATACTATATATTTCATGACAACTGACGTAAGTGTGATGCCTCTGTAATTATTGCAATCAGTCAGATATTTTTTTACCATTTTTACCAACACTCCTAACTCCCATTTATCAGGTTTTGCCTCATTACGCCACACTCTACAAAATAATCTTGTAAGTATTCTGGGAGTCACTTCATTTTTGGCCAATATCATATCTGCAGTTATTCCATCATAACCAAGGGCTTTCCATCTCATCAGTTTTTTAATGATGGCTCCGACTTCAAACAAACTGAATTCCTTTATGGGCACATCAAGGTCTTCATCAGCTTCAGGTATATCAATCAAATTATTCCCTTCATATCTCCTATTTATGACCTCACTTAAGTGTTCAGTCCAACGTCGCCTGTCTTCAGCTTCTGTTGTTATAACAGACCCATGTGTCTTTTTATTGGCCATATACTTTTTCTTCGCCCCAGTAGAGATTTCATTAATAATTTTGTGAGCAATTCTTACACCATAGTCACTCCCTGAATTCATAGCTTTGTCAGCTGCATCTGCCTTCTTCCCTAAATATTTTCTCCGGTCATTCCTGGCTTTTCTTTTGACTTCACTATCGATACTTGAATACTTAGCATGCTCTACCTTTTCATTACTTCTTCGAAAACTTTCAACAATCAATTTTTATCTTTGTCTCCTTTTTGTAGTATCCCAAGTATCATTTGAGATTCAGGGTTTTCTTCTTGTAACTGCATGTCCCATAACTTCACTACCAACTGACTAATATATTTTTAATATCAAACCATTCTTCATTAATTGTCTGCTCTTCGTCTCTTAAAGTCTTCAAGACTGCAAATCGATCTCTACATTCAATTGTAAAGTTTTTTTGTGCTAATCTTCTAGAAGATTAGTTGCATCAAATCTAGGTATTCTATTTACATTTCTGTCGGGTGCTTTCAGTTTTAATTTTAGTGTGGCAATAAGGAGCTGATCACCACCAATTTCTACACCTCTATAGCTTCTTTCTTACATTTCTCAGAGTCCTCCTTCTCTCTTTATTAATGGCTATGTGATCTATTTGAGTTTTGTAATTTCCACATAGTGAAATCCATGTATACTTGTGGAAGTCCTTGTATTGAAAAAGAGTACCACCAATAACATGATTGTTTGTTGAACAAAAACTTATAATATGTACCCCATTTTCATTTGCATCTTCGCCAACACCCATCACATTCTCTATACCTTGATTATTCCTCCCAATTTTAGCATTGAAGTCACCAATCATAATTTTCATATCTCATCTATCACACTCTGCAGTTCTTCATAGTATTTATCTTTCCTTTCTTCAGGGGAATCATTTGTTGGTGCATTGCAAAATCTAATACTCATATTGCACTGCTTGGATTTAAACTTTGCCAGTAACAATCTACTATTTACAGCCTTTTCTGCTCTTGGTCTCATCATTATTCCTACCCTTTCTCTTCCATCTCCATCTGTTCTTCGTGAGTAGGTATATATATTGCCTTGATCTAAAATTTCTTTACGAATCCCTTTATACCTTGTTTCAGTTAGAGCTAAGGTATCCAAACCATATTTCATAAATTCATTCTCCACTTGCTGTAACTTCCCAATCTGATTCATGGTTCTACATTCCAATTACCAATTTTAAATTTTTCTTTAGTATTTATAAACCGAGAGATTCTACTCCCAGGACTGGGGTCCATTCTGTCCGTTTCGCTTTCCATAGACTGACTAAATCCATAGAGGAATCATTGATTAAATTCATCAAAAGAGAGCCAGTTCCTTGTGATGCACAGTGCTAGTATGGTAATATATATATATATATATATATATATATATATATATATATATATATATATATACAGTATATGTTTATATATACATGTGTATATATATATGTATATATATATATATATATATATATATGTATATATGTATATATATATATATATATATATATATATATATATATATATATATATATATGTGTGTGTGTGTGTGTGTATGTATACATGTGTGTGTACATATATACACACACACATATATATATATACATATATATATATATATACATATATATATATATATATATATATATATATATATATATTAGGATTTAATAATGTAAAACTTTTATAAGTAAACACTAGATTTCATTAAAATAGATCGAAAGAAATTATGATAAGGATTTTAGAAAGGACTCTCTAAGAAATACTCAACGGTTCGATATATCTTTTAACGTAGAAAGTTTAACAAATATGCTCATTTAAGATTAGAACCAACATGAGCGTAAATACTTTTATCAAATGAATATATTACACATGAACTTCAATATCCGCTTTAGAACTGAATGTCAACATTAATATAAATGTACTCGTTGAAGATGATTATCTTAACAAAAATAAAATTTATAGCTGAAGATGGATAAAGATATGAAAACAAATGTCCATATGGTACATGGAAATTTACATGAATATATATATGAATCTATATATTGACAGTGATGGCGAGTATCAACATGTGGAGATTATTTTAAACATAAATTTCTACATAAGAATGAGTTTTAACATCTTATGTCTACTAGGACAATGACTGTCACAACGAAAATAAATGTCCCCATGTTAAAATGAAACATAAGACCCCATTAAAGAAGACTTTCCGGTCTAACTTGAATGTCATTAATCAATCATACTTGAATGCCTTCGATGAAAACGGATGTCAACACGTGCAAATTCAACCTCATTCATAATGAATGTCGACACACACCTAAGTAGCTTCACTGATGATGAATCTCGACGCAAACGTGAATGTCCTCATTGAGATGACTATTTTACATCGACATCGCCTTTAGTGTCCCCTCTGAACGCGATTATCAGAGATTTCTTGAATGTCTCCATTGAAAATACATTATTACAAGATCTGAAATATTACTATAGTCAATTCTTTTTAGTAAGTCAGATTTGCACCGACTCGCAGGGGTGCCCTTTTATCTCTGAAAAGTTTCCTGATCGCTGATTGGTTTGACAACATAATTCTGACCAATCAGAGAGCAGGAAACTTTTCCGAGCTAAAAGGGCACCGCTGCGAGTCAGTGCAAATGCACCTCATTAAAAAAAGGGAGTATAGTAAAGGTGGATATTAACTTATACCTAAAGGCCGTAATTGGGCCAATATCGTTATGAAATTAAATGCTCCTAAGGAAGAAGAATATCATCAAAAACATGAAAAACCTCCTTGACGATGAACTTGAGCCGAAGATGAATATCAAACATCTTCATTGAGAATGAATATCGACCAGAAGTTATTGCAGATGAATGCCAACGAGAAATAGAATAACCTAATTAGTGATGAACATAAACATAAACTTGAATACTCTAATCTAAGGTCAGCATCCAAATAGCACTAAAGAAGAAAAACACAATGAACTTAAATACGCTCACAGATGACGAATAACGTAATAAACTTGAGTGTATTCAAAGGAAAATAGGAGATAGATATGAAAACGAGCTTTAAAACCTTTTATGAAAAGAGATATTTTTAATAACTTGAAAGTAAAATTAGATATCATTTAAGAAAAAAATCATCATGAACTTAAGTCTCTTCGTTTAAGATGAACATTAACATAAACCTAGATATCTTCATCGAAGAAAACAATAAAACCTCATTCAAAAGAATGATATCTTCTGCTTACGTTTCTTCATTAATGAAAAATATCAACATGAACCAAATTCTCCTTGTCGTAGTTAGATATTGAGAAGAACTAAACATAAAAGTCCTAATTATAAATATGAATGCCGTCTAAATGAATTTGAATGACCTCATCGAATGTGACAATTATATTTGTATGTGTATATATATATATATATATATATATATATATATATATATATATATATATACATATAAATATGTGTGTATATATATATGTATATATATGTATATATATATATATATGTATATATATACATATAAATATGTGTGTATATATATATGTATATATATATATATATATATATATATATATATACAGTATATGTATATAAATATATATATATATATATATATATATATATACATATACTGTATATATATGTATATATATACATTTATATATATATATATATATATATATATATATTTATATATATACAGCATATATATATATATATATATATATATATATATATATATATATATATATATATATATATATAGTGAAGAGAACATACATGACTATCATGAATGAAGATGGGTATTAGCACGTACAGTACGTCGATGTCTATATGTAAAACAATGTTCTTATGGACTAAAACGTCACTGTTCAATAAAACCGAGAAGTATCTTTATATAAGAACAATATCTAAATGTGAATGAAGATGAAATTTAACAGGGAAAAGGATATCTTACTTGAAGAATATATGAGCCAAACGTCGCCTAAATAAGATTGCTGAAGGTAATAAGCTGTTCCCTAGTTTGCAATTTGCAAATAATAATAGTAATATTTAATAATAACAACAATAGGAATAAGAATTATTACTTTTATTAATAGTAATATTTATCAATGATAATATTTATGATAATAATAATAATAATAATAATAATAATAATAATAATAATTAGTAGTAATAATAATAAAAAAGAATTATTAGTAATATTAATTAATAATAATAATAATAATGATAATTAATAACAATAAAAATAAAAATGATTAGTATTAATAATTATTAATAATAATAATAATAGGAATGTTATTAATAATAAAATAAGTACTAAAGATAATAATAATAATAATAATAATAATAATAATAATAATAATAATAATAATAATAATAATAACAACTAGCATCAATATAAAATAACGGCCAACTGAACGGATCCGAATAACAAATGACATAAAGAGCGAACAATTGCATAATTCTGATGAGGTATTACGATAGACACCGTCCATTAATTTCGTGATACAATAAGCCTCTATTATTGTTCCCGTCTTCATATTAATATGAAAGAGGAGATTTCAGGATCGACGCCCTTTTAATTCAGGAATTTTATAACTTTATTCTAGATTAAGGAGTTTCCTGCTTATTGGCTTAAGGGCGATAGAGAAACAAATTAGTATCTTTAAATAATGCCATGTGATTTGCTTAGAGTATTATATTCATTTTACTTCTCCCATTTAAAATTTGTATTTTATATATTCACTTGTTTGTGTGTTGATTAACTAAATATATTCATGGACAATTCGTTCATGGATTCACTTGCTCTAATATTACTAATGAGACAGATCCTCTTCTAGCTTCGTGATTATTGATGTATTCACCTTGCTTATATCTAACTTGAATAATTGTCTTTAATCATAATAGAAATTCATCACATGGACAAAAAAAAGAAAATAGATTATCTGCGAGAAAGTCTTTGCATTAGATGAACATTGATCGGAGTATTGTAAGAAAAATGACATTAGAATGAAAAGTCTTACTTGATATTTATTTCTGACCAAAACAAATAGATATATTCATAACGAGAATTAATTGTCTAACATTTTACCCTTACATCTTTTTCACATCTGCATGAAAGAGACAAATATATGCGTGAATAATCATCTAGAAATATGTCTTATAATGCAATATGTCGAAGTTCCTGTGATGTGTAAACTCTTACGGACCATCTTAACTGCATTTACCTAATAACCTTCACCGAATTGCACCTTTCTCATAAATATTATTTACCATTTTTTGCATTTTGTGTGACTATACATCATAAATGAATTGAAAAATATTATACTCTTGACTTCATGTAGTTCAAGGCCTTATGGTGATTAATAAAACTCAGAGTAAGGATCTATGGTTTCTTCAACTCCTCAGCAGATGTCAAAACCTGATCCCTGTGATTAATCTATTTTCTTCTTTGCTACAGAAAGATTTTTGAAGATTTTGATTATTTCCCATTTATTTACTTTTACTTAGCTCCATGAATTTTTAGAGATAATACAATTTGCTTTTGCTACTTTTATATACCGTTACCATGCACATGATATATACAATGTATATATATATATATATATATATATATATATGTGTGTGTGTGTGTGTGTACACACACATATATATAGACACACACACACACACACATATATATATATATATACACACATATATACAGTAATAAATCCAAGAGACAAGATATAAGGCGATTTTCAACGTAGGCGGAATTTTCGCCTTGCAAAGTGACTTATATGTGCCTTGTAAACCAAAAAGTACTTATAACCTACTATCATTTCATAATTACCAGATACTTGCATTAAGAAGTGTCCATGTGAAATAAAGTACAATATAGTACAACACTTGACATTATTCAAAACTTAAGAACGAGCAACGTAAAGTCAGAACTGACAAAAGTTGAACCGGAGTATACTATATATATATATATATATATATATATATATATATATATATATATATATATATATATATATATATATGTATATATATATATATATATATATATATTATTATTATTATTATTATTATTATTATTACTATCCAAGCTACAACCCTAGTTGGAAAAGCAAGATGCTATAAGCCCAGGGGCTCCAACAGGGAAAAATAGCCCAGTGAGGAAAGGAAATAAGGAAATAAATAAATGAAGTGAACAAATTAACAATAAATCATTCTAAAAAAAAGTAACAACGTCAAAACAGACATGTCATATATAAACTATTAACAACAAATATGTCATAAATAAACTATACAAAGACTTATGTCCGCCTGGTCAACAAAAAAGCATTTGCTCCAACTTTGAACTTTTGAAGTTCTACCGATTAAACTACCCGATTAGGAAGATCATTCCACAATTTGGTAACAGCTGGAATAAAACTTCTAGAGTACTGCGTAGTATTGAGCCTCATGATGGAGAAGGCCTGGCTATTAGAATTAACTGCCTGCCTAGTATTACGAACAGGATAGAATTGTCCAGGTAGATCTGAATGTAAAGGATGGTCAGAGTTATGGAAAATCTTATGCAACATGCATAATGAACTAATTGAACGACGGTGCCAGAGATTAATGTCTAGATCAGGAATAAGAAATTTAATAGACCGCAAGTTTCTGTCCAACAAATTAAGATGAGAATCAGCAGCTGAAGACCAGACAGGAGAACAATACTCAAAACAAGGTAGAATGAAAGAATTGAAACACTTCTTCAGAATAGATTGATCACCAAAAATCTTGAAAGACTTTTCTCAATAAGCCAATTTTTTGTGCAATTGAAGAAGACACAGACCTTATATGTTTCTCAAAAGTAAATTTGCTGTCGAGAATCACACCTAAAATTTTGAAAGATTCATACAAATTTAAAGAAACATTATCAATACTGAGATCCGGATGTTGAGGAGCCACTGTCCTTGACCTACTTACAATCATACTTTGAGTTTTGTTAGGATTCAACTTCATACCCCATAATTTGCACCATGCACTAATTCTAGCTAAATCTCTATTAAGGGATTCACCAACCCTAGATCTACATTCAGGAGATGGAATTGATGCAAAGAGAGTAGCATCATCTGCATATGCAACAAGCTTGTTTTCTAGGCCAAACCACATGTCATGTGTATATAGTATGAAAAGTAATGGGCCAAGAACACTACCCTGTGGAACACCGGATATCACATTCCTATAATCACTATAGTGCCCATCAACAACAACACTTTTAGATCTATTACTTAAAAATTCAATAATAATGCTAAGAAACAACCCACCCACTCCCAAATGTTTCAGTTTAAAAACAAGGGCCTCATGATTAACACGGTCAAAGGCAGCACTAAAATCTAGGCCAATCATACAAACTTCCCGACCACAATCAAGGGATTTCTGTACAGCATTGGAGTCTGTAAGAAGGGCATCACATGCTCCAAGGCCTTTACGAAAAACAAATTGCAAACTAGGGAGTAGATGATTACCTTCAGCAAACCTATTAAGACGTTTTGCCAGAAGACGTTCAAAAACTTTAGATAATATGGGAGTTATGGAAATTGGGCGGTAATCAGTGGGACTTGAGCTACCACAAACACATTTATATAGAGGAGTAACATTACCAATTCTCCAACAAGAGCTAAAAGCTCCTCTTCTTGCTAACTTGCTCAAAATAACAGATAACTTTGGAGCTAAGAAATCTGCTGTCTTTATAAAAAACAAAGGAAAAATACCATTTGGGTCTACACCTCCATAAGCATCAAGGTCCACCAACAGAGCTTTAATCTCACGTGATCGAAAAGCTAAACTAGTTAGTTTAGCCTCAGGAAAACAGGAATGAGGAAGTTCAAGTTTTGCATTACTTTTTTTACTATCAAAAACATCAGCCAAAAGGGTTGCCTTATCCTTTGGACAGTGAGTGACTGAGCCATCTGGTTTAAGTAAAGGAGGAACTGTTGCATCTACACCAAAGAGTGCAGATTTAAGGGTAGACCACCATTTATGTTCCTGAGTTGTACCAGAAAGTGTTTCTTTTATGGTTAAATTGTACTCCTTTTCAGTTGAGGCATAAACTCTCTGAGCAAAAACTCGAAGCTGAGTATAGTTGTTCCAGGTCAAATCTGATCTGTTACCCTTCCAAAGGTGATAGGCCTCCTGCTTCTCCAAATAAGCACGTCTACAATCATCATTGAACCACGGTTTGTCCTTCACTCGGTACCTTAGCACACGAGAAGGGATACGCCTATCAATTATGTTGACTAGATCCTCATTCAAAGGGACAACAGGATCTACACTATTATATAATTGTGACCAATTCAAGCACAAAAGATCATGCAAAATCCCATTCTAGTCTGCTTGGGACTTCATATAAATTTTACAAGAATATGATATATCAGTGACAGGCTGCTCAGTCTTCACTAATAATGAAATCAAGGCATGATCAGATGTCCCGACTGGAGAACCAACCTTACTAGTTATAACGCCAGGGGAGTCAGTGTATACGAGGTCCAAGCAATTACCAGACCTGTGAGTAGCTTCATTTATGATTTGCTCACAGCCTGATTCAGAGGCAAAGTCTAAAGCTCTTAAGCCATGGCGATCGGTAGGAGAGATAGAACTTAACCACTCCCTATGGTGAGCATTAAAATCACCAACAAAGACAAAAGAAGCCTTTCTATCATCTTCTTGTATCTTAGCCATAATGGTAAGAAGACAATCGAAGATAGAATCATACATGTCTGGATTCCGGTATATCGAACACAAATAAAAGTTGTTATGCCTGCCCCAAACTTTTATTACCTGAATCTCATGACATCCACATTGATAGCAGGACTTATGAGAAGCAGGGTACTCGGTCCTAATATACACAGCCATTCCCCTGGCCCTAGGGATGGCATCACGTTTCAACATTATTGGCTTCTTAAAACCAGTTATAAGGAGCTCAGATGAGTGCCTCATATTAGAAACCAAAGTTTCTGAGCACAAAAGAATATCATACTGTCTGGACGCAACTGTAAGGTCTTGCATATTTGCATGAAGACCACGAATATTGCAATACAGAAGACGACATCGACGAAATCTAGGACGTACTGGTCCCGGATTTCGCTCAATGTCTCCAGACAACATAAGAATTAATAGAAATAAAAAAAGAGACATCATACTTAAAAACTAGATTAACAAGAATTATAACAAAAACAATATGTACAGAATTATAAATAAAGTGATTGATGATACCCATAGACTATAGTAAAAAGTCGGAAAAACTGGTCAACATGGAGGAGCCGATACGCCATGCAAGGCTAAATACCCTCCAGGATAGTCACTTCAACTGAAGGGAGGACAGTAAGGATGGTTTTGAGAAGAAAGAGAGTCAGAAAAAGGAAAAGACAACCTCTTGATAAACCACCAGGCATCCATGGCCCTTCTATTAAGCCTGCCCAACACACCATTTCAAAAAAACAAGAGGAAGAAAAAAAAAATAATAAGATAGAATAGTGTGCCTGAGTGTACCTTCAAGCAAGAGAACTCTAACCCAAGACAGTGGAAGACCATGGTACAGAGGCTATGGCACTACCCAAGACTAGAGAACAATGGTTTAATTTTGGAGTGTCCTTCTCCTAGAAGAGCTGCTTACCATAGCTAAAGAGTCTCTTCTACCCTTACCAAGAGGAAAGTACACTGAACAAATTGCAGTACAGTAATTAACCCCTTGGTTGAAGAAGTCTTTAGTATCTCATTGTTGTCAGGTGTATGAGGAAAGACGAGAATATGTAAAGAATAGGCCAGACTATTCTGTGTAAGTGTAGGCAAAGAAAAAATAAACCGTGACCAGAGAAAGGGATCCAATGCATTACTGTCTGGCCAGTCAAAGGATCCAATACCTCTCTAGTGGTAGTATCTCAACGGGCGGCTGGTGCCCTGGCCAACCTACTACCTTTAAAATATATATATATATATATATATATATATATATATATATATATATAAATATATATATATATATATATATATATATATATACTATGAATTTATGTTGAAATTATTAGTTTTCATAACGGATTTCAAAAGCTAGTTTTAATTTGACTGTTAACGAGGTACGGATAGTAGATAGATCGTTCCTAAGCAGCTTCTTAACATTAATATTTTCTTTTCTAGATTAGATATGATACCTGCAGGAAAGACTAGATAATAGTAGGTTAGGAGACACAATCGAGTATTTACTCAAAGTTTTCTTTCTTTCCTCTAAGCACCTCTGATCACACTCGTTTGTTTAAGCTTTATTTGTATCTGTTCAAGATGCTGTAGGATACATTTCAATATATACTTTTATCCGGTTTTTATTCAAATATTAAGGATATATCTTATTTCACATGCTCACCATTATAAATGTTAAATTGTCTGGTAATCGCTTTGAAATTGCCAGAAGGCTTTATTAATTTCTGGTGTGATAAAAAATGCAGCACTAAACAGGGTTTTCGATAAACAAACAAGTTTATGTATTATCAGAGATTCTTCCTAATTTACAATTTATTGGACCTGGTATACAAATTACAAGGAATATCACCCTCGACATGATTTAAGCCTTGATTAAAAATTGATGGTCGATTGCCAGCATTAAGTGATTTGGGTACTTACTTATTTACAAGAGTTTTGTTTTTTATTCTTTTTAATGATATACAAGATCCCTTAAGACTTCATACGTTACAAGGTATCTTAATGTTTTGTTATAAAATCTTCAACTGACTGAATTATGAAAATATACGTAGAGGAGGATGATGACTTGATAGTTTTTTTTCCGTGTCAGAAAGAAAAGCTATAAGAGAGGTGGATAAAGATAGAAAATTCCATTGAATAAAAGAAGCTACCGTAGAAGATTACTATGGAAACTAATATGCAGAGTTAAAGGGGATTAGATATCTGGTCAAGTAAGATTGTTCAAAAGTTCAATGACCCTGAGGTAGCCAAAATTCCTATTGTCTTTAAAGCTTGAAAGAAAATATGGCCAGGAAAAGCTCAATCAGTATTTGCAGGAATGGATTAAAGAACCCCTTTCGTTTTTGGAAGATGATATTAGGACTTATGAGAAAAGTAACTGTTATTTAAGCTGCAAATCGGCATAATCTGAGCCTTATCGTCAAAAGTCTAGGACTTGTGACAATAATCTTCAAAAATTTTATTGAATTGATTTGAAGAAAAAAAAAGCTCTATTCATAAAAGGATTACATCCTGTCATGGAGGCTAATAATGATTTTCCAACAGAGCAAACTGCGCAATTTATCAATCATTGATACTATAGTTCCAGCGGGATCGTAAAGGATTGAACCTCTATTCAAGAATCATGGGAGTCCACAGAAAAACAATACCAATAAAACTGTATGAGATAAAATGCTGATGTATGTATATATATATATATATATATATATATATATATATATATATATATATATATATATGTATATATATATACACATATATATGTATATATATATATGTATATATATGAATATATAAATATACAAGTATTTTTTGCTTGTCAAAGGTCAGTAACATATATAAACAAGCACACACAGACACACATACTTATATATATATATATATATATATATATATATATATATATATATGTATATATATATATATATACATACATATACATATATATATATATACATTTATATATATACATATATATATTTATATATATATATATATATATATATATATATATATATATATATATAAGTATGTGTGTCTGTGTGTGCTTGTTTATATATGTTACTGACCTGTGACAAGCAAAAAATACTTGTAAATGCCCTACGATAAGAATGTCTTCCTTTCATTTTAGATATAAAGTTAATCCTTAAGTCATTACTCCCAGTACGCCGAGGAAAGGAAAAATAACAAATATTCTCCTCTTTAAGTATCCGGTCGTTTCAAAAACGCCCATAAACTACTAAAGAAAGTGTCTATGTTCCAAGAAATTTTAGAGGGCGAGATAAAAATCTTGACTGGAAGACACTATCGTTGTACGTCATCCTCTCTAAGCCTAGAGAAATATTACGTAATTTGATTTTCCATCTGAAAGACAAATGAAAGACTATAGTAATTTTTTTTAATGAGACGCATTTGCACCGACTCGCAAAGGTGCCCTTTTAGCTCGGAAAAGTTTCCTGCTACCTGATTGGTTAGAATTATCTTGTCCAACCAATCAGCGATCAGGAAACTTTTCCGAGCTAAAAGGGCACCGCTGCGAGTCAGTGCAAATGCGCCTCATTAAAAAAATTGTGTATAGTATAGGCAAGCCATTGGAACATTAGCTTCCAGGAATATTGTGGTGCGAATTCATCATTAAATTGTACTCGGTAAAGTGAAAATATATTTGTGATATGCTATCTAATTTGCAGTAGATAAAAAAACTGGCAATATTGCTTCTGCCTTTTTAAGCCTATCAAAAAACAAGAACATTCCTAAAATATCATAGCCAGAGGCCTATGTTCTGTATTGGTGTCTATAAATGTGTGACATTTCACAAAGCATTTTAACTGCCTTAATTAATATCTGAAAAAAAAAATTATAATAATAATAATAATAATGATAATAAAGTTAAAAATGCAAATATAATAGTTATTGTTGGCAAAAATACATATTAAGAAAAGATGTTATCACAAATTTAAAATCAAGAGGTAATCCCTTAGGAGAAGCTATCAAAG
This sequence comes from Palaemon carinicauda, assembly GCF_036898095.1. NCBI lineage: Eukaryota > Metazoa > Arthropoda > Malacostraca > Decapoda > Palaemonidae > Palaemon > Palaemon carinicauda. The sequence goes on along the minus strand of NC_090730.1, from coordinate 117,129,389 downwards.
ATTTTAACAAAAACTTATAATTATAAATAGGAAAAAATATTATCTTATATGTAAAGCTTCATAAGAACCAATGAATCAGGAAATTCAATAAGAGAAAAAATGATCAATACAATAGAATCCATTAATTATGAATTACTAAAATATTTAGTAAAATTAGCTGACCTGAGGTGGGGTCAGGGATTGGGTCAGTCATATGAAGAGAATAAGAAGAAGTTTTGGAAAGAAGTGAAGAGAGTAAGGAAGGCTGGCGCAAGAATTGAAGAGACAGTGAAAGATGGAAATGGAAGGTTGTTAAAAAGAGAGGAGGCAAGGAAAAGGTGGGCGAAATATTTTGAAAGTTTGCTGAATGTTGAGGATAATAGGGAGGCAGATATAATTGCTGTTCCAGGTGTTGAGGTGCCAGTGATGGGAGGTGAGAATGAGAGAGAGATAACAATAGAGGAAGTGAGGAGAGCACTAGATGAAACGAGAGTAGGAAAAGCATCTGGTATGGACGGTGTGAAAGCTGAGATGTTGAAGGAAGGGGGTGTGACTGTACTTGAATGGTTGGTGAGATTGTTTAATATGTGTTTTGTGTTGTCAATGGTACCAGTAGATTGGGTTTGTGCATGTATTGTACCACTATATAAGGGTAAGGGAGATGTGCATGAGTGTTGTAATTCAAGAGGTATTAGTTTGTTGAGTGTAGTTGGAAAAGTGTATGGTAGAGTACTGATTAATAGGATTAAGGATAAAACAGAGAATGCAATCTTGGAAGTACAGGGTGGTTTTAGAAGAGGTAGGGGTTGTATGAATCAGATTTTTACAGTTAGGCAGATATGCGAGAAATATTTAGCAAAAGGTAAGGAGGTGTATGTTGCGTTTATGGATCTGGAGAAAGCATATGATAGAGTTGATAGGGAAGCAATGTGGGATGTGATGAGGTTATATGGAGTTGGTGGAAGGTTGTTGCAAGCAGTGAAAAGTTTCTACAAAGGTAGTAAAGCATGTGTTAGAATAGGAAATGAAGTGAGTGATTGGTTTCCGGTGAGAGTGGGGCTGAGACAGGGATGTGTGATGTCGCCGTGGTTGTTTAACTTGTATGTTGATGGAGTGGTGAGAGAGGTGAATGCTCGAGTGCTTGGACGAGGATTAAAACTGGTAGGCGAGAATGACCATGAATGGGAGGTAAATCAGTTGTTGTTTGCGGATGATACTGTACTGGTAGCAGACACAGAAGAGAAGCTTGACCGACTAGTGACAGAATTTGGAAGGGTGTGTGAGAGAAGGAAGTTGAGAGTTAATGTGGGTAAGAGTAAGGTTATGAGATGTACGAGAAGGGAAGGTGGTGCAAGGTTGAATGTCATGTTGAATGGAGAGTTACTTGAGGAGGTGGATCAGTTTAAGTACTTGGGGTCTATTGTTGCAGCAAATGGTGGAGTGGAAGCAGATGTACGTCAGAGAGTGAATGAAGGTTGCAAAGTGTTGGGGGCAGTTAAGGGAGTAGTAAAAAATAGAGGGTTGGGCATGAATGTAAAGAGAGTTCTATATGAGAAAGTGATTGTACCAACTGTGATGTATGGATCGGAGTCGTGGGGAATGAAAGTGATGGAGAGACAGAAATTGAATGTGTTTGAGATGAAGTTTCTGAGGAGTATGGCTGGTGTATCTCGAGTAGATAGGGTTAGGAACGAAGTGGTGAGGGAGAGAACGGGTGTAAGAAATGAGTTAGCGGCTAGAGTGGATATGAATGTGTTGAGGTGGTTTGGCCATGTTGAGAGAATGGAAAATGGTTGTCTGCTAAAGAAGGTGATGAATGCAAGAGTTGATGGGAGAAGTACAAGAGGAAGGCCAAGGTTTGGGTGGATGGATGGTGTGAAGAAAGCTCTGGGTGATAGGAGGATAGATGTGAGAGAGGCAAGAGAGCGTGCTAGAAATAGGAATGAATGGCGAGCGATTGTGACGCAGTTCCAGTAGGCCCTGCTGCTTCCTCCGGGGCCTTAGATGACCGCGGAGGTAGCAGCAGTAGGGGAGTCAGCATTATGAAGCTTCATCTGTGGTGGAAATGTGGGAGGTTGGGCTGTGGCACCCTAGCAGTACCAGCTGAACTCGGTTGGGTCCCTGATTAGGCTGAAGGAACATAGAGAGTAGAGGTCCCCTTTTTGTTTTGTTTCATTGTTGGTGTCGGCTACCCCCCAAAATTGGGGGAAGTGCCTTGGTATATAGATAGATAGACCTTACTGAATTTATGATCCATTCCGTCTACACATAAAATATTCAATTGATCCTTGCAATAAATTTCAAACTATGAGCATTACGTCTAATCACATATAAGTCGGTTTTGATCTGACTACATTACCTACGAAAGTGCCTGATGATGACATACTTCTTTTTATATTTTGAATTTTTGATTCTTATAAGTTACCATTACCAACCATAACTATTATTTAGCTATTTTGATCTTTAAGAAGCGAAAAATTTGGTTTTGGTGGAGATATCTATGAAAACGTG
>NC_090730.1:117114399-117119399 GCF_036898095.1 Palaemon carinicauda | reverse complement strand
TACTGAAAATGTGGATCAGTGATTACATGACGCCACTGAACGATGTCAATTGTATTGATAAAACACTGTGCGTAATATTTCATCGGTATAGCATATGTTTTTAGTAATTAGAATTTGGCAATGTTTAATATCCAATCACCATAATCTATAATACTATTAACTGAGTCATGAGACAAATGGATTTTAGGCCCTGCTTATTGTCTCGGTTGGTAATGTATGCAAATGTATGAACAACCCCCTTCTCTTCTTTTTTCTTTCAGAATTTAGTAGACTACTAGGAAACACTCTAATAATAAAAGGGGAAATAAAACATATAAATATTTAATTACAATTTTCTTTCAAATTAAGATAAAAGTACATAAACATACAATTGTTATCATTGGCTACTTTCTACGCTCTCTATTCAAAGCAGTATGCATAATGTATTAAATGGCCTCATGATTTGACCCAAATCTATAATTCATCAATATTTAAACAAAATAGACTAGTTACTAACTTTCAAATAAATTAATGAAAAAGTACTATTGCACGTGTATATTTAATCACTGGATACATCCGAATGAGTTAAGAGGTTGATTTTCGGTCTGTGTTAAAAGAGTAATGTTGTTAACACTGCCAAGCATCAAGTGACCTGTCAGCCCTGAGGTCGAGACGCTGGCCTTGTAGACGGAAGATCTTATTATTATCATTATTGTTATTATTATTACTTGCTAAGCTACAACAATGGTTGGAAAAGCAGGATGCTATAAGCCCAGGGGCTCCAACAGGGAAACTAGCCCAGTGAGGAAAGGAAACTAGGAAAAATAGATTTTTTAAGAAGAGTAACAAAATTAAAATAAATATCTCCTTTATAAACTATGAAAACTTTAACAAAACAAGAGGAAGGGAAACAAGACAGAGCAGTGTGCCCGAGTGTACCCTCAGGCAAGAGAACTCTAACCCAAGACAGTGGAAGACCATGTACAGAGGCTATGGCACTACCCAAGACTAGAGAACTATGGTTTGATTTTGGAGTTTCCTTCTCCTAGTAGAGCCTCTGACTATAGCTAAAGAGTCTCTTCTACCCATACCAAGAGGAAAGTGTCCACTGAACAATTATTAGAGTGCAGTAGTTAACCCCTTGAGAGGAGAAGAATTGTTTGGTAATCTCAGTGTTGTCAGGTGTATGAGGACAGAGGAGAATAAGTAAAGAATAGGCCAGACTATTCTGTTCTGTGTGTGTGTAGGTAAAGGGAAAATAAATCGTAACCAGAGAGAGGGATCCAATGTAGTACTGTCTGGCCAGTCAAAAGACCTCGTAACTCTCCGATTTTCAGATAGCGTATTTTTTTCAAATTGTTTGTTTTCTGTTTTCTTATTAAAACTTACTTTGATTTGGTTGGTGATATTTCAAAATTCAAAGGAAATTAGATATAACTTGAACCAGCGATGTTTAGATCATAAGAACAGAGCTCTACCACCGAGCCATGCTGCACTCAATTACCAATGCATTAAAATATTAATTTGAAATTTGAAAAAAAAAAAATCTAGGTCACCTTTAACCTTAAAATACCTAATGATAAAAGTAATTAAACTAAAATTAAAAAATATATTCATGCAAAGTGATACTATATGACATCCAAATATGATACTGTTGTATACGTCTAAAATCTATTTTAAAGATGAAAAATATTCTATTCTTGCTTAATGTAAAATCACTAAAAGCTGCTATCAAGTTATATCTGCAACTACTAAAAACTCCTAAGATGTTATAAATAAATCTAAAATTAAAGTATTCTATTACACAATGCCTTATTTGCTACTATACGTTGTTAAAAAACGTAATATTAATCGGAAATTCTCCGTAAAAAATATATCTATGCGACCGTAATTTTACCATACTTTGTTATTCTATTTTACGGGTTGGTGATCGTAATATCACTCCTTAACGTCAATATATCCGTTTTGAAAACGGTAAAAATCGTGGGTTTTTTATTGCATTTTTTAAGTGTAAGCAATTGCTTGTTATAAAAACTAGATGAACTATGGCAGTGGCTCGAGCATTTTACTTTGTTTTTGGTACAATTGCACCTGACATGCCCTTATCCATCTGAAACTGACACTTGGATAACTCTTTGGGAAGCCGTAGTGAATATATATCAAACTGATTGCAAGCGAATCTTATTTTAAGAACACCAACTTTTACAATTATCTCATACATGTCACTTTGGTCTCCATCAACAATAACGCGTACCTGTACAGTACTGCAATATTATCATCAACCTTCTTACCGGTTCAAGACGAGCCCCGGGGCTGAGATAGTTCATCTGATCGTGCACATTGACTCTTGTTTGCGATATTATTGACCATGTGTGAAGCTATGGCGTTCATTCATGGCGTATCATATTGTTTATCTGTGTTGCTCGTAGGCATCTCAACTGAGGTTGGAGCTGTCGTCATAGTGGAAATAGTAGCCACCGCAATGGGGCTATTTGCATCGGTTGCTATAGTGTTGGTAATACCCGCTGTTGGTAGCAACCGAATCAGGGGTCATACTATCTGAACTAAGTGCCGATAAAAAGTCATCTTCATTTTTATACAAACAAGGGGTTTTCACAGAAAAAATCTATTTTTGGGTGAGATAGCCATGTTGACCTGATGGAAGCTCCTCTAGACAGCTTTCTACTTGGGATATTTCCTGCAAGGGATTTACCTGAGAATTTTACCTGTAGAGGTATCACAGGGTTACTACCCCTGGAGCGAATATCCTGAAAGATTTCGTGTATGAAACAGGGACGTGTTTAAAATAACTACGGCTATCCTTCCGCTAATAGAGTTAACCTTGTCTCGAAGGATATGGGATAGGATTGGATATGTGGGAGAGCCATTACAACTCCGATATTGGTGTGTTACTGTAAACACGTTTGCTGGTTTGCCATTCCTTCTTGCAGCGCCAACTTAATTGCCTTGCTTTGGGAGTTTTCTGCTTGTTTTAAAAGTTAGTGTGTAATTTTGGAATTGTGGATACTTCTGCTTCTTCTACATTGGTTAAGTTCAGCACCTTACTTTTTTTTTTTTTTTTTTTTTTTTTTTTTTTTGTAGAGAATTTTGCAACTCCCCCTTGTTTTTTGTGCGATGCGTCCCTTTTTTGCCTCGCTACCGCCGTATGGCCGAAGCAAGAAGCTCTTATTTTCAGATTAGTCAGTGTTTTATATGAATTTCTTAGCTAGTCTTGTTGCAGTGTGTTGCGTATATACTTACTACAATTGCGGTATCATTCTAGGTTAGACATTTACTTTATTGCATGCTTGTCCTTCCTGGTCTATGGCCTGTTACGAAGGGTGGAAGAAGTCAATCCAACTTCAACATCGCAGTCACATATCGCTTTGTAAGGTGCCAGCAATTAAGCTGGAGTTATCTGGAACTGCACGGATGTAATTTCCGTGTACCAGTCATTAGCGTCGTTGTTGCGTTGTCTCCCATACAGGCAACAAGCTTATCCATGGATTACAGGTCTTTGAGATTAATTTACGTGTGGAATGAAAATTCATGAGTCAAAATAGGGCGAACGACCTAAACCGAGTTTTTGGTTGATTTCTTTACTTTGGAACCACTCGATGCAGTAGGATTCAAACAGGTCGATAGCTGGATATATTATATTGGCGTATTTCTTGGACAACTCAGCAAACTCGGAGCATAAGGAAAACCGTAGACTCTCACTGTCATGAGGTAGAGTTCTCTTGCTTGAGGGTACACTCGGGCACATTATTCTATCTTATTTCTCTTCCTCTTGTTTTTTTTTAAGTTTTTGTAGTATATATATATATATATATATATATATATATATATATATATATAAGATTTATTTAATGTTACTGTTCTAAATATATTTTATTCTAATTGTTAATTACTTCGCTTGTTGTTTCCTTATTTCGTTTCCTTACTGGGCTAATTTCCTTGTTGGAGCTTTAGAGCTTATAGCATCCTGCTTTTCCAACAGGGGTTGTGGCTTGGCAAATAATACTAATAGCAACTCAACAAAATCGGAGCAAACAGACTTGATAAAATGCTCAAAATTAATTTTAAATAAGCCCTACTCTACAGGTTGAATCTTCGACTGGATTATTTATTTAGTAACTCATTCCTGTGAAGTTATCAAATTTGAGGTTCATGAACAAACACGTCTGAGTTATTCACATAATCCGTTTTTATTATACACTAATACACTAAATTGCCTGCTATCAAAGCCACTTACACTTAGCATGCTATTAGCAATGATCTATAAACTATATCTGAATATAAATACCAAGCCTTTGGTCCGTATTGGACGAGAAAGTTACTGATTATCAATGACAGCTGCGCTGTGCCATGTTGGCGAATATTATTACGCCAGACAAGTAATTGTTTAACCAAATTTGCCTTTTGTGGGATTTGGGATATCAGGGTTTCCATTTTGTTAAAAACTCAAGAGAATCTGATTTATTCTATAGTAAATTGTAATGGACGTTGGCGGAAAATATTACCAAAATTCCATCAAAATTGTAATGAAAGTTGGCACCACTGAAAAAAGGAGTAACGTACCACTGGCCAGTGGTAACCATGTGGACTAGGGAACGTTTGCCCTTAGGCGTGTTAAAAATTTCAAAGTGAAACCGACAATGTTATGTGCTTCATGATATTAATACAATATCTCTCGGAAACAGTAACAAACAAAAATTTTAAACTGTCATCGATTTTATTTACAAGAAATAGTTAATAGACTATCCTACCGGGCTATTGGTAACTACTGGAAAATGCAAACATTACATGAAGTATTTTTATCATCCCATGGTAAGGTGTATTTCCTGCACAATATCATTCAGTATTTATGAAATGGTAAATAATGACCTGTTCTTTCGGAAATAACGAATCCATTATTATTATTATTGTTATTGTTGTTTCTATTTTTTCTCGAATTTTTATTATTGTTCTTGAATAAGGTTATTCAATTTTATTTTCACCTTCTCCCCCATGATCTAATT
>NC_090730.1:117081899-117109399 GCF_036898095.1 Palaemon carinicauda | reverse complement strand
AGGTGGAATTTTTATGTTACAATGAATTAATTGGCTACGATATAAACCGTTCAATTTCTTTTATTGTTAGTACGTTTAGAAAATTTATACAAATGGCAATATTTCTTAAATGTAAAAAATAAGGAGATCGTTCATGATTTGAATATACCCCGCCCCCTTGCCATATATTCCATACATTTTCACAACTCTATCAGAAGGGAAAAATATTTAAAAATAGTTTCAACTAAATCTGCAGCAGGTGAAAAGATTCAAGGAGTCGAATCCTTCATTCTGATTGTGCATTAAAGCAGACTATTCTTCCTTAAGACAAAGATCCGTTAAGCTATCATATCATATTCACATTCATATAAATGCAATTGAGGGCTTTTGGGACTGACCCCATTTTTTATTCATGTATGCACCGAGATTTCGCGAATTACCTTAAACATCGCAATCAGCGGAGAACAAAGAAGTGCAAAAGCTAATTTGAAATTGGCATTTGTTAATAGAATTAGACTATGATCGTTATTTGTATTACACGACATAAATATATTACATCAAATCTAGTTTCTTTAATTCACTAAGCTTAGAAAGGATGATACACTAATTTAATTCCTCGCGTGACTTATCTACAAATTATTTAACGAAGTGATTACTTTTATGCGCGATTTGTGATTTCATTTGCTAAGATTTCATTATGCTTTCTGTTAAATGAATCCCTTCTCAAATACGAAAGCTTATGGAATTACATGACGGTGTATTTTGTTGTTTTCATTCTATTATATAGAGGAAGACAATTGAATTGCATCTATGGTATGATAAGAGAATATAGCTATAAATGAAAAATTACTCATTTTGATCAAGGCTCTCTACTATTCATTTCATTCAATGAAATGAATAAGATTCTCTAACATTTGATGTATCATGAAAGACGACATTTTGATCAATTTTCTCCCATACCAAGGAAATTGGCGAAAAATCCGTTACTTTGAGTTGGGGTATATTTTTTTACTGTCCTTAAACAACTTATGTCCAACAATATCATACAGTGCGAGCCACTTTTGTTTAGTTGTACGTTGACGGAATATCCACAGTTGCATTAAAACCTCGGATATTCTGTGTTAAAGTTAGAGTTTACAGATTTTAATTACAGTTTTATCTAGAGATGCTACATCAGAGAACGTCAGCCAGGCAGGGCCCCCTAACCACAGCAGTAACCTCCAGAGTAAACAGCTTAAATCGGAGTGATAAGGCGAGACTCTATCTGTCGTCCATATGAATGTAGGGCGCTAACGAATTTTCCTGTTATTTTAGTTCTACTGTCGTTAGGAATAGGTGAGTGATCGATGTCAGCAATGTCACTGATTATTATTATTATTATTATTATTATTATTATTATTATTATTATTATTATTATTACTAGCTAAGCTATAACCATAGTTGGAAAAGCAGGATGAAATAATCCCTGGGGCTTCAATAGGGAAAATAACCCAGCGAGGAAAGGGCTAAAGGAAAAAATAAAATATTCTAAGAACAGTAACAACTTTAAGATAAATATTTCCTATATAAACTATAAAAACTAACAAAACAAGAGGAAGAGAAATAAGATAGAATAGCGTGCCCGAGTGTACCCTCAAGCAAGAGAACTCTGGCTCAAGACAGTGGAGGACCATGGTACAGAGGTTTTGGCACTACCCAAGACTAGAGAACAATAGTTTGATATCTACTGTTGTCAGGATGACTAAGATACTCTAATTCATTCCTGCCAGGAGAGACCATAAAAGAAGTCCTAACAGGAATTAAAAGATAACTGTTTTACATACCAGTTGGTTTTACTAAACTTCCCGATCCATCCGATAGTATTTAATTTGAATTAATCTTAATGAGTCAATATATGATGAAAATAAAATATATATATATATATATATATATATATATATATATATATATGTATATATATATATATATATATATATATATATATATATATAATCTGTTTCAAGTTACTTTGCTAATCTAACTATTAGTTGTCTCGTCAAATATTTTTTTTATATATATTAGAGTGAAACAGATCCTAAAATTTGAGAAAATACTTTAACTAGACATTTGGATAATTTATTAGCAATAGATCTTGCTGCCCTGATAATTGGTCTTATCGGATTTTCTGGTTTATGAGTTTTAATCAAACCATGTAAGCAAGACAATGATGGTCCATTAGAAATCAAAGAACTAATTAAGAATTTTTCCTGCTTTCGAATTGGATTTAGTTTTTTAATATTTTTAATAACTTCCTCTAGTTGATTGGCCCTTAATTTCAAGTAATTTTTACGTAGAAATATCGGATAAAAATACATTTTTTTCTAAATACATAGTTTTGTTCATAATAATAATAATTACATTTGTTTTGGATGGTCTTGTCATATGCAAGTCATTATCATTCTTAAATATCTTTAGGTTGTTATAAAACGTTCTGGGAAATTACAGGAGTTTGAAGACCCCTATTACAAAATGTATTAAGTCTATAGCCTTGTCAATATCACTTTGAGGATTTTTTTTTTCTTTTCTTTTTTTTTTCTTTTTAACAAACGCAGAAGCAATGTTAACACTATTGAGTTTTTTTTCAATTCACAACAAATGATAAACCGTATACCAAAGCTTTTCTCACTTCACTAGATACAGGTGTGTGTGAATGTGTGTGTTTGCAGAAATCCCTGTAGCTTATATCCAGGTAATTTAGAGAATGCGTGGAGAATAGCATCATAACATAAAACAATATAAACAACAACCATAACAACGACAAACCAAACAAATGTCAGCGAGCGAGAGCATTAATGTTTCACACCGTCAACCAAACTTGGCTCATATGCAAAGAGTGTAGACCGAGATCAATAGCAATCCTATTACGAACGATGTCGCATCCTCGTCAAAAGTCTTCCCTATAAATCATTTATGAATGAAGTTTCGTCAATACAAATACGGTAACTGATAGAGTCAATATAGCATGATGTCATGTTTCAGCAAGAAAATGTATGTTTATCATCGAACCGATTAAGAGTGATTGCAGTATACCATAATGTGGTTTCTTTTATTCTTGTTTTGCGCAATTTTTAAGTTCATCTTGTATGGGAAGAGTATCTTACCACTTCACCTGCACTGTTTAAAAATTGCCGTAAAAAACGGTAAAAATCCCGGAATAAATGTTGCTAGGAATTTGCTGTTTTAAAAAACGGACATATTGACGTTAAGGAATGATATTATGGTCACAAACCCGTAAACGATAACGGAGTAGGGTAAAAATTACGGTCGCCTGTATTTTACTGAAATGTGGCTTTAAACAGTATATTTTTACGGAGAATTCACGATTAAAATTGCGGGTTTTTAACAGTGAGTAGCAAAAACACAATATAAAATACCATAAGGTCAAGCATTACATATACAAAAGCAGTTGAAATCACTACTTGACTCTGAAAATGTTATGAATAGAAGTTCAACAAAGATAAATAAATAAATAAAAAAAAAGATATGGTATTTTAGTGAAAATATTTGCTAAATAATCAAGATACATTCTGCTTTGTTAAGGAAAAAGAACTTTTTTTCACCTAAAGACATTGACACTTTACAATACTCAGCTTTAAAATTTATCGTATCTAAAAGCTTAATTGGGCCTTAGCTTCTATAACTGAATGCTGGGGAATATTAAAAAAAGATTAACGATATTATCCTTGAAACTTTTAGCACCTAATCCAAATTGTTTCATCTTCATCAAAGTTAATCAGAGGAGTCACAGCAATGGAATTGGTTGACAATGTCTCTTTCAGACTGTTATTTTATGTGTTTGGAAATAAACTAATTCGAGTTTATCGCTTTCCTCTAAAACAGAATAAAGAATTCTTCCTTCCTTTGTATTTGTAATAAAGGGGTTATTGTTATATAAATCTTTCAAATATAGAACTTAAACTCATCGTACTTCCCCATAAAACAGCAAAATAAAGAGGCCTTGGAATTTTCTCGTAATGAGAATGGATTTTGAAATATGATTTTATTTTCAAAATTACAATATAAAAAACTTAAAACCCTCATGAAAAATAAGAAAATAAAACTTTCTTTACGCGTACATTAGATACGGACAGGTTTGTAATGGGATGATTATTGAGACAGCATTTCCAATATGAATATCGAAAGTATCAATATGGATGTTAAGACATTTTAAGGGATTGGAATATAATTAACCCGACCCAAAGGAAGGGTTCGAGTTGAGGGTTCCTGAGCGAAAGTAGAACTAATCAAAGTAGGGAAGGATTTTTGATGAGAGTATTAGCAGACTTAATTGAGGGTACACTCGGCCACACTATTCTATCTAATTTCTCTTCCTCCTGTTTTGTTAAAGTTTTTATAGTTTATTTAGGAAATATTTATTTTAATGTTATTGTTCTTAAAATTTTCTATTTTTACTTGTTTCCTCTCCTTGCTGAGTTATTTTCCCTGTTGGAGCCCTTGGGCTTATAGCATCCTGCTTTTCGAACTAGGGTTGTAGCTTAGCAAATAATAATAATAATAATAATAATAATAATAACTACGTCAAGGACTAATCATCATGGTGTACCATTGGTATGAGAGAGAGAGAGAGAGAGAGAGAGAGAGAGAGAGAGAGAGAGAGAGAGAGAGAGAGAGAGAGTTTATCTTGCCTCTGATCACTTACACGACAGAATGTGTTATTAAATAGAAAAATATCTGATTTGTGTCCATCAAGATCAAATCCCAAGTAAGAACCTCATCAGATATCAAATATTCATCCTGTTCGAATAAACTTCGACCTTGGGGAAATAGAAGCAAAATCTAAGGACTTTCACTCAGCCTTTCGTCAGGTTTTGCTAGGTAGTACAGGTACTTTATTATTATTATTATTATTATTATTATTATTATTATTATTATTATTATTATTATTATTATTATTATTACTTGCTAATCGCCAACCCTAGTTGAAATAGCAGGATACTGTAAGCCCGAGGCTCCAACAGGGAAAAATAGATCAGGAAATATGAAATCTTAAAAAGAAGTAATTAACAATTAAAATGAAATATTTTAGAAACGGTAACAACAGTAAAATGAATCTTCGATCTATAAACTATAAAGAATAAAAAAAGAGAGGAAGAGAAATAAGATAGAATAGTTTGCCCGAGTGTAGCCTCAAGCAAGAGAACTCTACTCCAAGACAGTGAAAAACTATGGTAGAGAGGCTATGGCACTATTCAAGACCAGAGAACAATGGTTTGATTTTGTAGTGTCCTTATCCTAGAAGAGCTGCTTACCATAATTAAAAAGTCTCTCCTACCCTTACTAGGATGTATAACCAGTTTTATTATGGAAGATAGAAAAAATTAACTAATGGGTGATGGAGATTATAAGCAATGTACGAATATCTTTAATGAATGTCCAAGCAATTTTAGATTAAATAATTGATACATCGGTTAAATCAGCTAAGTCTGTGTGAATTTACTTTATTTTCAGTAATATTCTTTGCACACACCAATATAAAAATACACGCAGTGTATATATATATATATATATATATATATGTATGTGTGTATAATATATATACACATATATACAGTATATATATATATATATATATATATATATATATATATCCACAAATATATATATATATATATACATGTATATGTACGGTATATATATATATATATATATATATATATATATATATATATATATACATATGTATATATATATATATATATATATATATATATACTAATACATACATATATATATATATATATATATATATATATATATATATATATATATATATATATATATATATATATATACATATACATATATATGCATATATATACTAATACACATATATATGTATATATATATATATATATTTATATATATATTTATACAGTAATATAACAACGTTATCAACCCCCAGTCCCCAGTGGCACTGGAACATCTGCCCGTAGTGGCGGGCAGTTTCATCCCACTACAAGGGGTACTAAAAATCTCTGGACTAGAACAGGCCACCTTTGGAAACTGTACCTTGAAACATACAATGTCAGGACCCAGTCTAGGGAAGAAAATCTTGCTGTGTTACTAGAAGAGCTGAAAGGAATAAATTAGGATATAATAGGATTCAGTGAAATTAGAAGAACTGGGGAATCTTATGTAGAGTTTAAGAAGGCCTTATATTTTACTTCGGAGGACATGAAAGGAACAAAGAAAATGGAGTGAATTTTCTTATTGATAAAAATCTTGCAGGTCACAGAATTTTTTTTTTTTGCTACTAGTGATAGAATTGTAGGATTGATTATCAAACTATATAAGATGTGTAAACTGAAGATCATTCAAACGTATTCACCAACAGCATCCCATGCAAAGGAAGAAATAGAAACTTTTTATGAAGATCTGGAGATATCTTTGATAAAAAGATGATACTCAATTTACATTTGTTTAGGATGATTTTAATGCTAACGTAGGTCAAAAGAAGAGAGGAGAATCAGCTGTAGGTGAATTTGGAGTAGACACAAGGAATGACAGCAAAGACACGCTTGTAGAATTAGCTGAAAGAAACAATCTCAAAATTATGAACACCTTTTTTCATAGAAAGGAACATATAAAATGGGCATGGAGAAGCCCAAATGAAGAAATGGAAAAGAAAATAGATATGATTCTCAGTGAAAATTTTTATTTAGTTAAATATGTAACAGGGGTAAATAAGTTAAAGTTAAGCGACCATAGAATGATGAGACGCAATATTTGTTTAGATCTAAGGAAAGAGTGAGAAAAATAAATTTTGAGAAAGAAAATAACGACTTCTAAGTAAGATCAAAGAAAATTATCAGAAAACAACAAAACCCCAATATAGAACAGAATAAATATGAGGTTAAAATGCAAGAGAGATTGAATATAATTCGCAAACCAATACAAAACAATAAACAAACTATAATACTAAACATTCGCATAGACAATCTGACCAAAATAGAGGAAACATTTAAAGAAAGGAAGAGTAAAATTGATGAACAGAAGACATGGGCAAGGGCGTCAACAGATGTTTTGCTTTAAAGGATGAAAATGAAATTATTATCAACGATGGAGATGGAGTTATGAAAATTACAGATTTCTATACAATGCTATACAGTAGTGATATAAGAAATAACTTCACCAATAGAAATTATTAATTTTTGAGCCGGTGCCAACGTAATAGAAGAAATAAAGGAAGCATTAAAAGGCACGAAAAGAGGCAAAGCAGCAGAAGATTGTCTAACAATTGATTCAATACTCACTGAACTTTACACCAAATGTCTGCAAGAAGGGTCTCTTTCTATAGCATGGAAATCATTATCATTATACTAAGTCACAAAAAGGGAGACATGAAAGACCTAAAAAATTACCACCCAATGAGTTTTCACTCTGTAATATATAAAATATTTACAAAGATCATATTGGGCCGAATAAAAAGACACCTAGATTTTGATCAACCAAGAGTGCAGGCACGCTTTAGAATTTGGTATTCAACAACTGACCATATCCATGTAATTAACCAGTTAATGAAAAAATCAATAGAGTATAAAAACCACTATGTATGGTGTTTATAGACTATGAGAAAGCTTTTGATTCTGTCAAAACCGCAGCAGTAATGAAAGTCTTTCAAAGACAAGGAATAGATGAATCTTATGTTATAACACTTGAAGATATCTAAACAGAAAGTACGGCAAGCCTAAAACTACATAAAGATAGTCAGAAAATTCTGAATGGGAAAGGAGTTAGACAGAGAGACCCCACCTCTCCTAAATTATTTACAGCAAGCCCAGAATTATTTGAAAAAAATTTAGATTAGGAAAATGCCGGAGCTAATATTATTAGGGAATACCTTAATAACTGAAGATTTGCAGATGACATAGATTTGTTTAGTGAATCATGGGAGGAATAAGCAAAAGATGATAGAAGATATGAATAGAGAGAGCAGAAATGTAGGACTGAATATGAGTAAAACTAAGGTAACGTTCAATGAGCATGCAGAGGCACCAAATAAGAGTTATGAACGAACCTCTAGAGATTGTTAATGAATATGCCCACTTAGGACAGACAGTAGATGCTTCCCAAGGACACATAACCGAAATTAAAAGAAGGATAAGCATGGGATGGCTAGCTTTTGGTAAACAAAATGAGGTCATAAAAACTTAAATGCCCCTTTCTCTAAAAAGAAAAGATTTTAATCCGATGGTCCTACTATTATCTACTTATGCAACAGAAACTTAGAGCCTTACTAAATCCTTATAACATAAGCCAGTTACAACTCAAAGAGCTATGGAAAGAGTAATAATGGAACTAACGATAAGAAACAGAAAAAGAGCAACATGGATACGAGAGCAAACTAGAGATATTCTAACATGTAAAAAAAGAAATAGACATCGGCAGGACATATTATGAGACAAAATTATCTGTCATTCTATTATTCTTAATGTCCATCTATTAAGATGGACATTAAGAATAATAGAATGTGTCCCTAGAATTTGCAAAAGAAACAAAGGAATGGAAAAGAAGACGATGGATTGACGAACTAAGAACGTTTGCGGGTGTGGGCTGGCATAGAAAGGCCATAAACAGATGCGAGTGCGTTCTGCAGTGAACTAGTACTGGCTGTTGATATATATATATATATATATATATATATATATATATATATATATATATATATATATATATATGGGTATAAGCTCTATCGTAATTTATTTCTAGTGGCATTCTTTAATTATATAGTTCATATCATATTCTTCACCCTTCCATGCCTAACCAAACACCTCCATTTTAAAACTACTGTATTAATTACTTGGTTTATTCATTTATGTTCTTTTATCTTAAAATCAAATGTCTCAGTTCCTTTGGCTATAACATACAGCATATCATTGTATCGTTATACTAAAATAGAAAATAACGCCGTTCTTTGTTCCCGTAAAATTTGATGGTAGTTGGCAACCAAACACTTAAAACTTTTGGGCATGCTACGTAAACCTGTAAGGGTCGGTGCGTCGGCCAGGGTTCCCAGGTTTTCTAAATGTGAAAAGGCCAACGTCTAATCAACAGAAGCTTTAAAAGGCCAACCCGTTAATAGAAAAAGGCTAAATATATAGTATTTAAGGCCCGCCTTTTTTCATATTACTAAAGGCCAACCTGTTTTTTAAAAAAAGGCCAAATTTAAGGTTTTTTGGCCTGAAAAAAGGCCAAACTGGCAACGCTGGCGTTGGCCGTGTTGCACCACATTCTACTTTTTAGGGGGGAGGGGGGGGGGGGGGCGGTGAGGCTGGTATATGATAAGAAGCAAATTGCGATCGGGGCTTGATCCTGTATATGAAGAAGTGAACAAATTTTGTGGAGCTGATGGCCTGCTGATTGTAATATGTAGGTCAGAAGTATATAGCTTGTAAGCCAGATGTTAACATGGTATGTTATTGGTGGGTAAAGCTTTAAATGGCAAGTTCATCCGGACACATCTGGCAACATTTTCAGAAATTGAGGAAACTTTTTACCAAGCGGCATTTTGTATAGGGTGTATTTTTGTCACAATATTGTGCTATTAATGTATTTTCCCCATAACGACTCGGTTTATAGTCTCCGTTATCTGTGCCGGTATCCGGGGAATTCGTCTACAACAAATCATTTACAACTTATATTCGTAAAGCCTGCCTGACACTTGCGCGCATTTTTGCCACGCACTGGCACGCATTGATGCGCGCCAGTGCGTGCCACATTTTCCCGCACTGTTCACGACCAGTGCACTCCAGTTCGCGCATCGTTCACGCGACGTTCACGCGATGGCACGAATTGGCACGCGTAGTTCACGAGAAGTTCACGACACGTTCACGCGAGTTCCCTCATCATTCCGCATCGTTTCCGCATCGTTCACGCCAGTTCACGCCAGTTCACGAATTGGCCACTCCATATAAAAACGGGGCTACTCCAACCCGAGGACATTCTTGGATTGGCTTCGGAAGAGACAACAATGCTTTCTGTCAGAGACACCATTGCATTGAGGAGAAGAAACGTATCTTTTTCGTTTGCATTTTTTGTTGCCCTTTATTTTTGTTTCAATAAGAAAGCATTTGATTTACATATAAATAGCAGACATAAAATATGTACAAGTATTAAGAAAGCATTTTATTTTAACATTAAAAGCAGCAAACATGAAAAGTTTTTAGGCTGTTGATTTTAAGGTAATAGAGAAAAAAGTGTGTTGAAATATGAAATCATTTTATTTTTACATTAAAACAGCAAACAGAAAAATTTTTTTTTGCCCTTCATTTTAAGGTAATAAAGAAGAATAAGTATGTTGATGAAATAAAACATCATTTTATTTTTACATTCAAACAGCAAACTTAAAAATTTCTTGGGTTTATTTTTCAGTTCATTTTTAATTAAAACAAAAGTTGTGGGTCTTGATTGGTAATAGAGGAAAATAAGTGTGTGCATGAAATAAGACATCATTTTATTTTTACATTCAAACAGCAAATATAAACAATTATTAGGTTTATATTTTTCTTTCCTTTTCATTATTTTTTTTCGTTTCCTTTTTGTTTCTCTTCATTATAAAGTTATAGAAATAGTTTGAAATAAGACATCATTTTATTTTTACATTCAAACAGCAAATATAAAAATTTATTAGGTTTATTTTTCTTTCCTTTTCATTAATTTTTTCGTTTCCTTTTTGTTTCTCTTCATTATAAAGTTATAAAAATAGTTTGAAATAAGATATATTTTTTTTCCACATTAAAACAGCAAATATGGAAATTTATTAGGTTTATTTTTCTTTCCTTTTCATTAATTTTTTCGTTTCCTTTTTGTTTCTCTTCATTATAAAGTTATAGAAATAGTTTGAAATAAGATATAATTTTGTTTCACATTAAAACAGCAAATCTAAAAATTTATTAGGTTTAATTTCTTTCCTTTTCATTAATTTTTTCGTTTCCTTTTTGTTTCTCTTCATTATAAAGTTATAGAAATAGTTTGAAATAAGATATCATTTTTTTTTCACATTAAAACAGCAAATATAAAAATTTATTAGGTTTATTTTTCTTTCCTTTTCATTAATATTTTCGTTTCCTTTTTGTTTCTCTTCATTATAAAGTTCACGCCACTTCCCGCATCGTTCACTCCAGTTCACTCCAGTTCACGCCAGTTCCCGCACTGTTCACTCCAGTTCACTCCAGTTGGCGCATCGTTCACGACTATTTCACGGCCATTTAGTGCGTGCCAATGCGTGCCACAAACTTTAAACATTTCAAAGTTTTGGGCCCGCATGGCACGCATTGGTACGCTCTGGCACGCGAGTTCCCGCACTGTTCACGACATTTTCACGGCTCGTTCACGCGAGTTCGCGCATCAATGCGTGCCAGTGCGTGCCACGAATGCGTGCAAGTGTCAGGGGGGCTTAAGCAATCCATTTACGCATAAGACTTGTCTACAGCAATTCATCTACTATATATTTTACAGTTTGGTAAAAAATATAATTCATCATTTTATATAAGGGCACAATTAAATTGTTGCAAAACTGAAAGGGAAACTTAAAACTATTAAAAATGAGAATAGAAATGAAAGATTTAAAAGGAAAGATTTTGCAATTCTACTAATATAATCACGTATAGATATAGTACTGAAATTTTCCACCTGTCTTTTTATACGGTTAACGTTATCACACTACTACTTTTTTATGTTTGTGATATTTATCACACTTCCAGTAAGTCTTCCTTAATACGACCCATGAACTAATTTCTTTCTTCCTTTCTCAGATAATATATATTTAAATCCATGTTTGGGCTTTAGAGTACTAAAATATTCACTATAGTCCATTTCTTTTAGCGATGCATATTTGCACCGACTCGCGGCGGTGCCCTTTTAGCTCGGAAAAGTTTCCTGATCGCTGATTGGTTAGAATTATCTTGTCCAACCAATCAGCGATCCGGAAACTTTTCCGAGCTAAAAGGGCACCGCTGCGAGTCGGTGCAAATATGCATCGCTAAAAGAAATGGACTATAGTTTTCACTTGGAATGCCGACAAGAAAATGCATGTAGCGATAGTGCGAATACTGAGAATTTCAAATTAAATTGTTATGTAATGGTAGTTTGTTCATAACAATGTCTATAAGTGTTCGTTTAAAACTAAGAGTTCTCTGTATTCTCTAGTTTTGGAGGTACAGTCTTACATAATTTGCGAATATTATGAAAAAAAAAAGCTAGAGGTAAAATTTTGCTGTAGATAAATTGCTGTAGACAAATTGTATATGCAAATGGATTGCTTGTTTAGATAAATTGCTGTAGACAAATTGTATATGCAAATGGATTGCTTGTTTAGATAAATTGCTGTAGATAAATTGCTGTAGACAAATTGTATATGCAAATGGATTGCTTGTTTAGATAAATTGCTGTAGACAAATTGTATATGTAAATGGATTGCTTGTTTAGATAAATTACTGTAGATGAATTGTTGTAGAGGAATTCACGTATGTATTATTATATTCAGGTGTTAAAGTAAATACATAACGAAAGTCATAATAACATCACACAAAATTAAATATTTCAAATATATTACAAAAACTATTCAACATCATATTAGAAAGAGTAAGGTGCAAATTAAAGTCAATACGTCATCGCAAACAATAAGTGTCACTATGACAAAGGACAAAGAATGAGGTAATGGCATTTAAAATTCCAAGATGATAAAATCACCTCGAAATAAGTAAAAGGAGTAGATGAAAATAAAGTTAAGATGAAAATGAAATAAACCTTTCAAACATATTGTAAAAACTATCAATACTATAAAAGACAATTTTAATGTTAATTTTTTTCAGTTAAGTTAATACATCACCGAACAATATAATTAAAATATATTAGAGATAATTATCAATATGACAATTAGAATAAAGAGGTATAGACATCTAAGATGCAATAATTAAATAACTTAAATAAGTGAAAGAAGTAAATACATAATGATAGTAATAATAAAAACGCATGTACTAAATCTCTCAAATATATTTTCAACAATAATAAATATAGATTGTAAGGTGTTCTTTCAGGTTAATACATCAAAGAACAGATTAATTAGAAATTATTAAAAATAACTGTTAAAATGAAAATGAAAAAAAAATAGAAAGAATAACATTTAAAATGCCATGGTAAGTAAATACAGATCATTTGGTGTTTTTTTTTTTCAGGTTAATACATCAAAGAACAGATCAATTAAAAAATATTGAAAGAAAAGATATGAAAATGAAAAATTAGAGGTAATAATATTTAGAATGTCAAGATGATAAAATGAAATGCAATTATGAATGTAATAAGAAAGACACATGAGAAGAATTTCTTAAATATATTTCTGAAAACAGTTAATACATCCCTGCCCCTTTAATACCCGAGCCTCCAACTAAGACCTGTTAAACTGTGTTAAGTACGACGAGTTAGCCCCAACGGTTGACAGTGAAATACCTAGTCACACGTCATACGTTCTCAGATTATTATTATTATTATTATTATTATTATTATTATTATTATTTTTTCTTTTTTTTTCTTTTTCGAGGGGAGGGGGGGGGGAAGAGCCGTGACCTATGACCCTGTCAAACTTGCCGCTAACGGCATCGTAGTGGTTCCCATCAGACGTTCCCCTACCGGGAAATAAAATTATTCGGCGGTCAACGGACTCTGCCCGACCGCGCAAAAATAAGAGCAATTAGGGCTTACGGGAGCAAATACGTGAATGTGATGCATAGCAGTAGATGTGACAAGGTCAAATGATCGCTTATCTTTAAAGCTATTTTGGTTGCGCGTGGCTAAGCACATTAAAACAATGTTATTTTGGGCGATACTTCAAACTCTATCCACTTTTTTGTTTCTCGACCATTTTTTTTTTCATTTAAAAAATGATTTGAAAGACATATTTACAATTCTCTTAGCTTATCGGTCTATACTGTATATGTTATTTTTAAAGTTCACTATTTTTCACATGAAAGATTTTTTTTTTTTGCCAATAGGGACAGTACATATTGTGACCTATGAAATTCCCTATCTCTTCATGCTTCAATTGCAAAAGTCAGTTAATATTGATGGAAAGTTACATGTTTTTTTCTCAGAAAATTTCATATTTTGAGAAAACGGGCTTCAAAATATTTTTGTAGAGATGGATTGAATAAACTTTAGTATGTATAAGCATGGTCTTTTAGCGGTAATTTTACCTCACCCCTGGCATTCATAAGGACATAATCATCATATTCCAGGGTATTTACATATCAGTAGTGAGTCCCTTTCCTCATAAAAAAATTACCCCCCCAACACACATAGATATAGGCTACATGTACCAAATGCACACGCATGAGCACGAATGGCTCACATTGTTTATTAACATCTCTATTTCTTAGACAATTTTACGATTTTTACCTATCCATTTATCACCTGTGACACTTTATGCGTCTTTCAGCATAATCATGACATAAAAATTGTAAATATGTAAAAGCTCAGGCAAAGAAATAAGCAGAATGTAAGTTACAGAAAAATGCAGCAAACGTTTATTTACGATTACTTTCTAGTATATAAGGAAAAAGCGATAATTTATTCCACACAAATTCAGAGAAAATGACGGAATTATATGGGATATTAAACACAAAGAAATAAGTACCCAGGTCAGGAAATGTTTGTGTACAGGACCTGACACCCTTAATTAAATATTCAAAAGGGACTTTTTATCAATAAAACAAATTACTTTCATTAAAGAAGAATATATATGAAATATATATATATATATATGTATATATATATACATATATATATATATATATATATATATATATATATATATATATATATATATATATATATATAGCCAAAAGTGCAATAACCTGAATTTCCAAAATTCCAAACCAATGGTCAGCCGTCATGATCCTTAGCTTGCTTTGGAAAGATAATAGTAATAAAAAGGAACACTCGTCATATCACCTACTTTTTAGAATCTTTTCCGACTTGAGTAATATTCGGAACACCCAGTTCACATATTTCCTTTGTTACAGCTTCATCATGGCCAGATCTCGTTAATATTTTATATTTATCGAGAGCCATGATGAACTTTGATATACTGATGATTATTCCGGATTGATTTTATGAAGCTTTCAATTAATCAAGCGTAGATAGTTTGGGGATCATAGTATTACCATTCAAGAAATATCCCTCTTATTTGTTTCCTTGTTGTTACCTATGTGGCAAGTAATATTCCAGCATTTAAAGTTTATAGAGTTACATTCTGGGGAACAGAAATAAGATTTTCAATTGTAAATGAAAGTGAAGCAAACTGTCACTTAGTAGCATGTATAAATTTGTTCTGAAATAAGATTATCTATTATGTATGATAGAGAAGCATTATGATTTTAAAAGCACATAATGCTTTCTGTTTCAAAAATGTGCAAGTTTCAAGTTTTTAAGTGGAAAAAAATAAAATAACTCTCAAAGGCTCGCATGACTAAAACGTTCCACGTCTCATTACTTTTTCACCAGGGAGTCTACGGAATGGACAAAACAAAGACTTTGGCTGAGCCCTGACTGAGACCAGGCTTTAAGCAAAACTGAAAACAAGGAGAAAGGATAAGATGTAACCGTAGCAGGACTGGAAATCAATATTTCCATTTCGAATGTTGAGAATTGTAACTGCTTGTTATAATGATATTATAGATACACCGCACTGAAATAAAAGGTTTATTTCGATTTATGTTATATTGATTCATTACATTCCTTTTCAGTTACAGAACAATTTATTTTCCGTTATGATGGGAACGAGAAATTCTAGTAATACTGAGGACTAGAACTATTCGGTTCAATCTGTTCATATGGATTATATTTTGACAGGTACTTTTTGAATGAATGGTGGTTCAACATGGTCAATTGGATAAAAAAAATGAACAAAAAACCGTGCATATTGGGTTTTGTCCGATTTATATATATATATATATATATATATATATATATATATATATATATATATATATATATATATATATATATATATATATATATATATATATATATATGATTTTTTCAACTGTCGTAATACTCTACTGAATTAAGCTTTGAATAAGAATAGCTCTTTCCTGGAATACAATATGTGACTAAAAGATAACAAAATCTCCTCAATATAAATTAAGATCCCTTAGCTTTGAAAATTATTCCTTACTAAATCATCACCAGTTCATTTCTTTCACCTCACCCTTTCTCTGCTCTCTCGAAGTTCCTCCCTCTCTGCTAGTTAGTTATTAATGTTAATATTTCCGTTAATATTTCTTATGAGATGGATATCATCTGAGAAGTGACCTTTTAGATCATTCTTTCTTTTTTCGCTTTCTCTTCTGCTGCAGCTCGGAACTGTCATGATTCATTTGCCAAATTCTTGCTTTTTCCAGAACGATTTATTGACGATTTTCACCGTGTATTAGTGCTTTGATCTTTGTGTGTGGATCTGAGTTTAGATTCTTCAGAAATCTTTATTTGTATTTTTCTGCTTCTAGAACCACATGATATTTTATTCGCCATTTTCTTTGCTTTTGTTTCAGCCCATGATCTGCAATGATTTCAACTCGTTTCGTAGCTAGATTTTTATAATACTATCCTGAAGCCACGATTTTTTCACCATGATTTTTCCTGGTAACAATTTTAAAAGAGTTTCCTGTATTTCCTTATACGGAAATATAAACTCTTTAGTTTTTTTCCACAAGTATATTTGATCATCCCAGAAGACATGGTTTTCGATGTAGTGAATCCAGGCTCGACAATTATCGACTTGTCCTTCTTTTAATTGTATGAGGTTCGTTTCCTGTTTCTCTCCCCTTTTAGAGAGATTGTCTATTGTAACTTTACCATAACATTTTCCACACCCAAATTTATATTATTTTCACTATCGTTTATTTCCCCTTTTTATGCTATGTTATCCATACTTTGAATATAATTTATCATTGTCTTCTAATGCAATGTTTTTTCTGAAGGAAAATTATTCAATAAATAATTTTCAATAAATTGAATAATATCATTGTTCCAGACTTTCCTTAGATCAGGCAAACAAGATGCCTTTTATTTACCAGGAAGTTTTGCTTCCATAATTGGTTTCATTCTATCTCCCGCTCCCCCCATTAATGTACCTAATTTTTCAACAGCTAGCCTCCTCTCTTCTTAATACTCTGCCATCATTCCGCTTATTTGGCAGACTTAAACATGATTTTGTTTTTATGATTTTGTTTTGATGCGTTTCTATTTCCCTATTTTCCTTTAAACTACCTCACCTCCATCCTTTGTTTTAAGATACTCATTGCTTTTGAACCATATAAGCCAACTTTAGTAAGCTAATATTGAATGTGCAACGCAGTGTCACCATCATGAGACTAACATACCAATAAACAAATACGAATGAAGAGATAAATAAACAGAGGGATTGGCAACCCAAAATTGAGCAAACAACGGGGAGAGAAACAAACATGAGAAGTGGCAGAATAAAAAAAAAAAAACACTATATTGGGAATGAAAATATATTACAAAAGAATAGATAAATAAGAAATTCGCAGAATTATAGAGTTTTCATATTCATCATCCTAATAATCAATCATTAAAAGTAGGATCAATAGTTTTCCTTCTTAATTACATCCTAGTACTTCAATGACCATAGACGTTGCAACACCAGATTACATTACTCCATTAATCACCTAAACTATTTTCTAATATTGCCATAACATTAAATATGTATAACAATTCCTTGATTTAAGGAAGAAGAAAGGAAATGTTGATCGTGTGTAGATATAAGTAAACAAACATTAACAAGAGGAGGGTTACTTGACGACGTCCGAATGAAGGGAACATCTGCAATTAATTACCATCAAAGTCCTTAAAATATAATTCATCAATGTAGCAATATTATGCAGGTAAAATAGTGGAGAGAAATTTTCCATTTTCCCTTCTGATGAAATCCATTTTTTAATTCAAATCATACTTCTAAATCGAGTCAACACCATTTTCTTACTCACAAGACTCATTTTAAGCTCTGGGAGTTAATGAGCTTCGTCTGGAATGAACAAACACCTTTAGTATCTGTCACGCCTCCGGTCAGTTAAAATTAGCTGAACAAAGATTAGAAATACTTTGATTTTCAACATCCGTTTGTAGAATTTGGCTTATTTCTTGAAGCTGTGTTCATTGAAGAAGTTTCCTCAGTGGCTGGATTATTCTTTCATATCAAATTGGTACAATAATATTTTTTTTTTAATTAACTACTCTTTTTTTTTTTCAAGCCACTGTCGAATTTGTTTCTTTTAAGAATAAGCCTTTCAGTTCAATAGGTGTCAACCATTCTAGAGCATTTTACTCCATGGATTAATTTCACCAACCATTCTGTTTAATTCAGGTCCTCCAGTAGGAAGTGGTAAATATTGCCTGATTACTATTATACTGTCATCTGCAAGTACTCGCCTGCTCAACAATGGGCAATTTTTCTTCAACATACTCCTTGATTTCAGTGTCATATTGAAATGTTGCAATCACTGGCTGGAGAGTTTTCAACTTCACACTAAAATAAAAGTTCCCTTAATTAAATTTCAAAGGGTATTTCTTATTATATCTAAGCATATTTCCATTACCCTTATAAACCTATAGAAATAATCCTAAAATGTCACAATAACCACCAGTAGAAACGACAACAGATAGATATGTTGACCATACCTCGATTAAATTCCTATCAGAAAAATTTAGATTCTTTACTTTGTTATTTATCAAATTATCAGTGCCAGACGGATTTGAATATTCATAAATAACCAATAGAATCATTGAAATGTTATAGCAGTGATCTGTTATTAAAGTTACGCAATTCTTACCCAACAAAATCTTCATTTTAAATTATTTTACACACACTATGTTAATACTTTCTACTAATGTCATCAGTTTCAGTGGCTCTTAAATTTTCAATTACGTCTCCATGCCAAAATATTTCCTTGTTTAGATTTTGTTTTGACTTACACTATAAAGAATAAAATCTATATAACGCATTTGAAGTTATTTATAGAAATCTAAAACTAGAAGTTCCATGCTTATGGTATAAACAAAACTCTAGGTTCTACCTTGAAGTAAAGCGATAGCTTTCCGGAGTATTACCATCCCTACCTTTTCAATTTAAATCTCAAGGGTTTGTTCTTTTTTCTATTCGAACGTACGAATTTTGCTGTTCAGCATTTTTTAAGGCCAAATCTTATCGCAGTCACTTTCCATAATAACCTTTTTATCATGTTCCATACGGTAGTCAAAAGGGGAAAAACAAAACTCTAGTTCTTAGTATACTTCAAAAAATGAGATGTTGCTGGTAACGCTAAATTTTCATATTCGTATTTATGCAACACAGTCTTAAAGACCTTTGAAGTTTAAACTCGGAGATTGTTAACAATTTTGAATTTTTCAAAACTACATAAATTTATGTTTGAGAGAGAGAGAGAGAGAGAGAGAGAGAGAGAGAGAGAGAGAGAGAGAGAGAGAGAGAGAGAGAGAGAGAGAGAGAGAGAGAGAGAATGTTTTATATTTTCTTTAATGGTTTCAACTCTGTCAGGCATTGCTGAAGGGCTGGCATTATCAATGACATGATAGCCAGGACCCAAATAGTGTGCATATTGATTAACGACACACAAGACTGATCACTCCAGAAACACTTGATTATAATTTCACCGATAGTATCGACAATGACGAAGTTTCTGACTGAAATTATTTATTGAAGATAACTTATTGAAGATAATGTCACATCGTTAGTAACATGATTTCTATTGATCCTCTGTGACTATTTTGCAGCCGTTCTAGTCCACTGCATTCCAAAGGCCTCAGATATATCCTTATTCCTGTATGGGGTTTGGCCAGTTTTCATCTCCATGCTAGCCACTGCGGATCGGTGATGGTGGGCGACTTTAGTGTGATCGCTCGAAGCAAACCAACCTAGTATGGGTGGCCCAGACTAGTACAGCTTTGCTGATAACATCGTTACGGTATCCCTACTCAGAAATATGTACATATATATATATATATATATATATATATATATATATATATAAGGATAACTAATGAGGTTTATGATAATTAACGGAAGCAGAGAGAGAAGTCAAAAGGTTAAGCATAGAGAAAAATTCATGAGGGATATGATTCAGTCTAAAGTGTGGAAACTTAGGCAATAAGATGTCATTAAAGAATGATTGACATAGTTTATAATCTTATATCCAGATTTTATGAGAAAGGTTGAAAGGTTAGATAGAGAGAGAATTTCATAACGAATAGGATTCAGAACAAGACGGAGGATTAGCTGATAACAAGTAAATACTGCTTGAGGAAGTCTATGAGTTTATGCAGTATTATGACCGAGCTCCGAACAACAAGATGTGAATCACGGATCGGATGCTGAGGCCTGACGGAGGTAGTTTCTAGTTTCGTAATTATTATCAGATCTAATAGGAAGTCAGCTCCGGAAGTAACCCACGTGGACAAAGGAAGGATTTTACCCAGTGCCTTGCTATCATTTTTTAGGATCGAGACTCTCCCCTGAGAGAAGGTGTGACGAGTGAGCTCGTGTTGAAAGATGATTTGTAATTACTTGTTAGAGGCTATTCTATGTAGTTGATCTAACTTTAATAAGGCCTTACCATTCCATCGTTATTTAATTTAAATCCACTGAACAGTTAGGATTAGTAAGACATAATTATAAGTAAAGAAATATACCAAATGTTACGCATTGATAGCTGATGGGCTGGTGATGTGTTTTTTGTGTAAATTAAACTGGATTACACCATCTCAGTCGTATCCGTATTTACTCTCAAGCCTTCCCTCTGCAAACACTCCAGCCACTCTACAAACTTCCTCGGTAAATCTTCCTCATTTTCAGCGGTAATCACCAAGTCATCTGCATATTGCAACTCCCATAACTCTTAATTCTTGACCCCTTAACTTAACACATCCATGACCATCACAAATAAAAATGGGTTTAATGCTGATATCTGATGTAATCTGACACTAACTTCAAAGGAATCTCTTTCCCCAACTGCTGTTATGACTTTCGTTGTTGTTCTTTTGTATATCATCTCAACCAATTTAAGCAACCTCTCTGAGACTTTCTTCTTCAAGCACCAAAACATCATTTCTCTTGGGATTCTATCATAAGCCTTCTCTGCCATTTTTCCTGTGATATCATTAATATTTAGGTTGCCCGTACACAGAGCACTTTCAGATTGTTACGTCTGCTGGTTCAAGTAGATATTATCAATCTTCTATACTGAAAGTGTCCTTTGTACGGGAAGTCTAAACGACGACTTTTAAGTAGCCCAATGATGAAAATTTGATGATAAGATATTTATTTTACAGGAAAAGGGGTAATGCTCTCCACCTACCAGGTAATGAGGGGTGGGGGGGGGGAGGAATTGACAGCCCAATGCCTCCCTCAATTAACTAAAAATATTATCAATCTCCCATTCTGGATTTTGGGTGACTGTTTATCTCCTCAAGCCTTGTACTTTGAAGTTTTTCTTTCGTTCCAATAGTTTTACTTTCATAAAAGGATCACTTATCTTTGAAGATCTTGCGTCCCTCATATCTTTACCTCGAGGTCAGTATTTATCAGAAAACCATAAAGCTTTCCGTGTTGTAGGTCTTTGATTATCAAAATACTTACATCATCATCATTGCCATCCTTGTTTATCTTTGGGAACTACAGTATCTCATAGTCTAACCTAGGAGCGCCTTTTATTTGTTAGTTACAATTTAGATTTTCGTGACTAATAATTACGTTTTAGTCTCCTTCCCCTGATTAAGGCTGCGTGGATAATTAGTTGTTTATCGCAATAGAACCCAAAGAAGATTTTGTGAAGTTTATAAAATTTCTTTGAAAAGGAAAAATATTATTCAAGAGATAGACACAGATATTCAATAAACCCATTCATAAAAGTTCTTTCCTTAGAAAAATTGAATAGCTATTTAAAGACGATCGTAATTAGCTGAAGCAACGGCAGCTTCATTCCCTTAAAAGTACCGAAAGTAAGCAAAAGGAAAACATAATTATTGTTTATTGATTATTGTGAACGATTGCATTTTTTATTTGCCAGTAAATACGTATAAATTATCATTTGAGAGGACAACAGACAGATATATTGATTCATATTCTTGTATATTATTAGGCAACCATAATGAACAAAACGTTAAACCCAATGACAGC
This sequence comes from Palaemon carinicauda, assembly GCF_036898095.1. Classification (NCBI taxonomy): domain Eukaryota; kingdom Metazoa; phylum Arthropoda; class Malacostraca; order Decapoda; family Palaemonidae; genus Palaemon; species Palaemon carinicauda. The sequence continues at coordinate 117,087,153 of NC_090730.1, read as the reverse complement.
GAGGAAGGCTGGAAAAGGGAAAATAAGCCGTAACTCGAAATGGATCCAGTGTTTTCTACGCACCATTAATAGGTCCACCTCATCATTAGTAATGTAATGAATATTTTCGAGGAGTATCCTATTAGTATGTAAAGCAAGTTATAACAGAAAAAAAGTAATTACAAAAAACATGCAGGTGCATACATACAGAAAGATATTTCAGCTGTAGATTTCGTTCAGAAAATAATGTTTTAATCTCTTGATGGGCACAAGAGAATATAAACAGTAATTGAGGGGAAAAAACTCTAGGAAAATCTATTGTTTATGGAATATGGCGAAAGAATTCTAAAAAATTGGGTTTAAAATCGCTTGATAGTGGTCAAGGAGGAAGTTGGTGTGAGAAGTAAAAGAATAAAGCATGATTGCAGAGAAACGTGAAATAATTGTTGTGTAAATCACAATGAAAATATGCAATGTATCTCACATAATGGTTGCAAAAGCACAGTGGATAATAAGATGGAAATATTTCCATAACTTCGTATCTCGTATCACTGGGGATAGATGGCTGATAGTTGTCCTGGAGAAGTAATCGAGATTATTATTGGAAGGTTGAACATTCTAGATATCCTGGTTCTATTAGAAAGGAAACTAATAATCCCTGACACGGGGCTAGTATGTATAGCGATGGATAATTGCTCTGTCTATAATAGCGATGTAGTACAGAGTGGTTTAGAGACCACCTCATATGAAAGATGAATGACTTAATAAGACGAATAGCCTGCACATTCTTCGGACTGAAACCAAATAGGAAATATTTGGGTAATTATTCTCAACAAAAGGGATGACAGTCAAAGAAAGACCAAGGAAGCACGTGTACTAATTATACTTGCCAAATTAATACGGGAATCGCTTCGAACTAGGCGTAAAGAAATCAATAGATGTGAAAAACTCGTGGTGTCTATAATGTCCAGGAGACGATTTAGTAGGCACAAGTGGTTTACAAACCTTACACAAAAGATATTGGGAGAGAGAGAGAGAGAGAGAGAGAGAGAGAGAGAGAGAGAGAGAGAGAGAGAGAGGTTTGACGAATTGTGTACATAGCTTACATGTAATGCAGATACCGTAAATATATATATATATATATATATATATATATATATATATATATATATATATATATATATATATATATATGTATACATATATATATATATATATATATATATATATATATATATATATATATATACGTGCAAAGAACAAGAAAAATATGATAATGAAATTTCATAGACCTATGTTTACAATTTTCTCTTTAATAGATATAGTAATACCTGCAACTAATAGTGGCCTTCGAAGTAGATAATAACTTCTTTTAATTTAGCAAAATATAAAAGAAATATGTAAACGAGTTCTCTTCGAGCAATTACGAGAAAGTTGCCAGATAACACTATCATGTTTATTTGTTGGGGTGAAATTATCTCAAGTGCGTGTGCAAGAGATATACAAAGAGAATTTCATGAATATTTTATATGCACTTAGCCGCTTGATCAGCATAGCTAAGTGAAGTTCCTTATGCACCCAATGTTAGACGGTGGGGCTTTGCAATTTTCTTTACAAAATCTGGCAAAAATTTGGGAAGATGACGAACACTTGCATAGGCCGGGTAAATGAGACACACACACACACACACACACATATATATATATATATATGTATATATATATATATATATATATATATATGTGTGTGTGTGTGTGTGTGTGTATCTTTTTCTTCTTTGTCAGCATCTTTTCCCACTTTTATGTGTGAGTCGATGTTTCTGGCCAGCGTTCTCCAACTACCTTCGTCCCACACTTCATCACCGCTATATATATATATATATATATATATATATATATATATATATATATATGTATATATATATGTATATATATATGTATATATATATATATATATATATGTATATGTATATGTATATGTATATATATATGTATATATATACATATATATATATATATATATATATATACATATATATACATATATATATGTATATATATACATATATATATATGTATATATATACAGTATATATATATGTGTATATATATATATATATATATATATATATATATATATATATATATGTGTGTGTGTGTGTGTGTATGTTTGTGAATGTGTGTTTGGGAGTGTGTATGTAAGCGGGTGTGTGCATACGTGCATATTCATGTGCGCATGCATACACATGCACATAGTCTAAAAGTGAGATCATAGAAAAAAGTGTAGAATTGCCCTTTTTTGGAAGAATCCATGCCATATTAATAAAATCAACCTATTTCCCCCTTTCCCATGTTTTGTCTCTTATTTCATCTAATGACCTATTTTTAGTGGGGACCTCAATTTCTTCTGATAGCCGTTTTTATAATTACATTATATTTTAACAGTTTTTGCATGACATAATTGTATTACTTTTAAAAATGCTTTTACAAGTATCTCATTTCTTTATCTGTTCCAGCTTTATTTTCTCTTTTCCACTATGCCAAATTTTCTGTCTAGGTAATCTATTCATAAATGGGACAGAAGAAAAGACCCATAAACTATTTTTTTGAGGTGCCAGAACTACCTTTCCACTGCACAATATCACTGTACATGCATTTCTCGGCCTTCAACCCTGCCTCCTCTACACACACCAAATATAGTGTGCTTTTTTTTTTTTTTTTTTTTTTCCTTATAAATGAGGCGTATTTGTACTTACTCGCAAAGGTGTCCTTTCAGGTCGGAAAAGTTTCCTGCTATCTGATTGATTAGAATGATCTTGTCCAACCAATCAGCGATCAGGAAACTTTTCCGAGCTAAAAGGGCACCCCTGCGAGTCGTTGCAAAGCTGCCTCACTAAAAAGAATTAACTATAAATAATCTGGCTTTAAAAGCCTACATCTTTTCATCTTCCATTTAAATCCAGCATCTATGGTCCAGGTGATCGTCTCTGTAATGCTTTTATGCAAAATAGATTTAGCTTTCCAGCCCTCGTCTCTTCTTTAGGCCGCTTTCACGTGAATCAACTTTTCCCTAACAAAGACACGACGTCGTGCGTTCCAGAGAGAGCGCTGTTGTCGGCCGTCCATATAATGGCACGACCGTGTGCCGTCCCCTCCAAGTTGTAAATAGAGCGGCACCATTTACTTTCAAAATAATAATAATAATAATAATAATAATAATAATAATATACAGCATATGATTTTATAGGATACAAATTAGTATTCATGTTTATATAAAGTGATAATAATTTGGAATATGAGTAAATCTCTCTCTCTCTCTCTCTCTCTCTCTCTCTCTCTCTCTCTCTCTCTCTCTCTCTCTCTCGCAAATAATTTAATTACGAGACTTATTTACTTTTTGAGCCACTTGTTGCATACGTTGTTTGGATGTTATATATCAGGCTTTTGACCACGTAGACTTTATGATTATGCAAATACATATTTTTAATAATCATAAAATGTTTCAGATTTACAATCATATATCTACAAAATATTCTACTATTTATGTATTAAAATTATCAAGGCACGTAGATATCTATTTAGTATTTATAGGGTGCTTCTATATTTGTATTTAGCATTTATTGAAATAGCCAATTTGCATATCTACAGGGTATACAGTACTATAGTCAATTCTTTTTAGTGAGGCAGATTTGCACTGACTCGCCGGGGTGCCCTTTTAGCTCTGAAAAGTTTCCTGATTGCTGATTGGTTGGACAAGATAATTCTAACCAATCAGATAGCAGGAAACTTTTTCTGAGCTAAAAGGGCACCGCTGTGAGTCGGTGCGAATGCGCCCCATTAAAAAAAAAAAAAAAAGAATTAAGTATAGTGCTGTCATTTACTCTTGATGGCGAAAGGTCACCATGTCTAAACAAATTCAAGATCTACATATTTAGACTTTGAACAAATCCATTAAGTCCTGCTAGCTACGGTGCTTAACCGTACCGTTTTTAATGGTTACCATAATGACCACCGTGATGGCGTTCAGCCGTTCTTGACCATGGTCAGTACGTGTGAAAGTAGCTATAGATCGCCATGGTTATTTGAAAGTACTGCGTCAAGTCATGGATACCGAACGGCGGAAAGTCAATGCGTGTGGAATTGCCCTTAGAGTCTTCTCCTAGAGATCCTTCTGCCTTAACTGCTACCCCTTTTCATTGATTGACTCTCTACCATTCCTCCATCATACTCCCAAATACTTATTCAAGATAAACAGTTTTCATTCTTCCAAAATTTAGAATGGTCCAATCTTATTTTGTATCTATGCTATAGGTCTACCAAGAGTACTACAGACTGTTTGTAGATGATACCCAATTTTACTTCTCCAAATATGACATGGATGGTACGACTGAAACTTTAAACCAGGTTTTTGCCAGAATTAGGAAATCGATGACAGTTAAACAGCTAAAACTATAGGAAAATGAAAACTGAGTTTACGATGATAGGAAAGAGAAACAACTTAACCCTTAGGTGATCCGATGACGCGATTCCGCGTCAATAATTTTCCCTAAGTGCTCCGATGACGTGAATGCTACGCCATCCTTTTTCGTGGAAATTTTAGCTATAAATCTCAGAATCATCCAAGGAAAACGAGATTTGTATCTGAGTGACGCTAGGTGATGGCCCTAGTCGAAAATGTATCCAGAAAGAACATAAGACTGGTCAAGCATCCTCCTTTTTTACAAGTGTCAGGAGCTGTCATGACAAACTCACGCCGTAGTGAAGTGAAAAGGAAGTGCTCTTATTTCTACACGATTTCCCTATAAGATAAAGTCTTCTAACATAATAATCATATATTTATGAATATAAAAAGTCATTCTACAATAATAACGTAAAGTAATAACTAAAAAAAAGCAAGGCCATTATGCTGCAATGATTTCCAGAGCCTCCATCAGCTCGTAAACTGAGGCAGTCTTCCCTCCGGAAATAAAATAACAAATTCCCACGCCAAGTCATAACCTCGCACGTCGTTCCTTTTTCCCAATACAATGATAAAGAAGACGGCCTGGGTATACGTGTGTTTGGACACCATGTTCAAATGGTTATTCGTAAATAATGACCATTTCGTTATCATTATGAATCTCTCTCTCTCTCTCTCTCTCTCTCTCTCTCTCTCTCTCTCTCTCTCTCTCTCTCTCTCTCTCTCTTGTGTACGTGTGTGAGTGTATCTGATGTCCTTATTTTTCTTTCTATGATTTTTTTTTTTACTATTTCTATCGATGCTAAATATCTTCTTG
>NC_090730.1:117074399-117079399 GCF_036898095.1 Palaemon carinicauda | reverse complement strand
CGTATATTTCCTTTCACCAAGAAAAGACTTCTCCGTAATCTAACGACATTTGTTCAATATTTTTTTTTTTTTAATTCCCGTATGTTTTATTTATGTTCTATATATTAAATCTATTAAGCTTTTCAATTCAGACTTCAGTTTCTTTCTATCTTTAATCCTTAGTTAGTTACGATGCGAAAAGTAACCATAAGAAGGTTGAATAATATAAAACTGGCACTCCGTAAAACAGCATTTTGTAATCAGTCGCAGTTACGTCAAAATCATTATCTATAATTTCTACACAATACTGTATTCATAAAAAAAACATATATTTCGTAAGAATACATCTAATATTTTTCATGATTATTTTTCTTAGAATAAGTGTGTTTTTGCATAGAAATTCACGTAAAAATACTCAATATTCTTCTTGCATCAAAAAAGATTTCAATCTTTCCTCGACATAAATCACCAAAGCAGAGGCTCATATCTGTTATTGTTCTGATGTGCAGAAGCGAGCAAAAACACTTTTCCGCGAGAGCGCCACATTTCTATAAGACGTGTGAGTAGCTTCACTTATGATTTGCTCACAGCATGAATCAGAGGAAAAGGCCAAAAGTCTTAAGCCATGGTAATCAGTAGGAGAAACAAAGTTTAACCACACCCTATGATGAGCGTTGAAATCACCAACAAGAACAAAAGAGGCCTTTCTATCATCTTCTTGTATCTTAGCCATAATAGTAAGAATACAATCGAAGATGGAATCATCCATGTTTGGATTCCGGTAGATCGAACACAAATAGAAGCTGTTATTCTTGCCACAAACTTTTATCACCTGAATCTTATGAAATTCGCATTCCTGGCTGGACTTATGAGAAGCAGGGTACTCAAACCTACTATACACCTCCATTTCCCTTGGTATGTAGTCTACGAAGATTGCAATACATTGGATACCACTGACGAAGTCTAGGACTCACTGGTCACAGATATTGCTCAGTATCCCAAGACAGAATCAGAATTGAAAGTAAAAAAAAAGATTCATCATCCTTAAAATCAAACTTAACAATTAATGTAACAAAAAACAGGATGTAGATGTATATATCTAAAGCAACTCAACCTGGTCAACACGGCGGGCCCGATATGCATTGCAAGGCAAAATACCCTCCAGGGTAGCCACTTCTACTGAAGGGAGGACAGTAACGAGGGTTTTGAAAACGAATACCAGAGAGGAAGATACAGAAACAGATACGGAGAGACAACCTCCTGATAAACCGTTTGACATCCATGGCCCTTCTATTAAGCCTGCCCAATACACCATTTAATAGAATACAAAAGAAAGAGAAAACAGATTGAATAGTGCACCTGAGTGTACCTTCAAGCAAGAGAACTCTAACCCAAGACAGTGAAAGACCATGGTACAGAGTCTATGGCACTACCCAAAACAAGAGAGCGATGGTTGGATTTGGGAGTGTCCTCCTAGAAGGGCTGCTTTTCTTAGCTAAAGGGTCTCTTTTACCTTTACAAGTGGTAAGCAGCCACAAAACAATTACAGTGCTGTAATTGACCCCCTGTGTGGAAAAGAATTGTTTGCTTAACTTAGTATTGTTCGGTGTATGAGGAAAGAAGAGAATCTATAAAAAAATGGCCAGAATATTCGGTGTATATGTAGGGAAGGAAAACTGAGTCGTAACTGAATAGAGACAAAGTCAAAGGACCCAATAACACTTTAGCAGTATCTCAATGAGTGGCTAGTGCCTTGGCCAACTTACTACCTATGAGAGAAGTGGTTTATTCAAAACAGATCCGAGCCTTCTCCAAATAATGAAAAAATATGAATTATGTAAGATAAATTTATTCCTTATGTTGTTTGGCCAATTACCTATTTAGGCTCAATTGTTATACTTTTTATTTTTACGTAAATAAGCACTATATTTTCTGATATACAGTACTTTACTACCAGTAAATATCTTTTACAGTATACATGACTTATTTAATTTTATGATTCATTTAAAAAAATGTAAACATAACTCCAATGTATATTTTCCTTAAATTGTTTAGTCCATAAAGTTTGCCGGAAAAGGCTTGATGGCGGACGAAATTGTTGAGACGGAATATGACCATTGGATTTAATATCCATCTCATTTTTTTTATTATTTCATGGCAAAATATATCCTCACACGCATATATATATATATATATATATATATATATATATATATATATATATATATATATAAATATGTATATATACATACATATATAAATGTATATAAATAAATATATATATATATATATATATAAATATATATATAAATATATATATACATATATATATATAAATATATATATATATATATATATATATATATACATATATATACAGTAAATATGTATATGTGTGTGTATATATATATATATATATATATATATATATATATATATATATATATATATATATATATATAAAGAGAGAGAGAGAGAGAGAGAGAGAGAGAGAGAGAGAGAGAGAGAGAGAGAGAGAGAGAGAGAGAGAGAGGAGAGCTTTTGTCTATAGAAATCTTTAGATTTACTAGAAACTTGACTGAAAGCAGAAATTTCAGCATTTTGGACTATTACGATCAAACAAGTTTCCTGGAAACAGCCTTTCTCATCATCAGGGCTAAACCACGAATATTAGCGCAGGCTAATAGAGAATATCGGTTAAACCAATGAAATTCAGTTTATGAGACAAGAATCATAAAAACCTCATTATAATAAGATGAATTATGGTATTGTTAATTTCCTTTGGTGGAAATTTCAAACTGCAGAAACTGTTTGCTATGCTTTATTCCTATTCCCATGGAGTCTCTATGTACACTGGCCAACATGTTTACAGTCGATAGCTAAAGTTCTTTACTTTACTTACTTTGATGGCTGCTTTTCCGGTCCCATACAGCAGGGGAGCCCCACTCGCTACAGGACTTCCACTCGTTTTACCTTGTTAGTTCAGAGTATTTAACGTTTCATATCGCGTATTGTTCATTTACTGTTAAATCATCACTGTCAAAGGACTCATGAAATAAGAAAGTCTTCAGTTTCCTCTTGAAAGCCTTAATGTCTTCAATCATTCGAAGGTTTCGTGGGAGCTTATTATATTGTTTAGACGGAATATGACCATTGGATAAAATATCATAATAGTAAGGTTACAATAGATTGGTTATTTACAAAATACTGTTTAGACTGCTGTTAAATAGCAGTATATACACAAACGACTGAGCAAATCATTACCCTAAAAAACTGCAATGGTTCTGATATCGGATTTCTTAGCAGGGGTGTGGTAAGGACGTTCTGTGGGACTTTTAATAGACCACACAAATTTTTATATATTCATAAGAAATAGAATTTCAAAAAACAAAACTGATGATAAGTCATACTTTCAATAAGAAATTAACTAATGTATTTACAATGTTTAAATTTTTCTGATATAATATAGATGTTTGTGATTTAACAGACATATACTTATAAAATCATATGGAAACAAATGTAAAACCTATATTTTCAGAAAATTACTTGAATATGTAACGTTTGTATTTATAGATTATGGAAGTTTGTACATTAAACTTTATAATGGAAATGTAAATAATATGAACTTATTGTAATTTGACCACTGTATAAATTTCCTTAATGAAAAGAAAATAACCCCGCATAATTAAGTCTCTGTCTGAAGGAACTCAACTCTGACGTTCTAGCTCAAATTAAAGTTACATGAAGTGTTTATATTGGATGCCAAAAATAACGAGAAAAAAATGTAGACCAGATCCCATTAAACTATATGCTATGAACTATATATTTTAATTTTATTTTTTATTTTTGTAAGATACTGTGTAAGTTCACATCTTTATTTTGGTAATAGAATAGTACGATAATAATGTAAATTGATAAAATGTAATTAAACTTTTAAGAAGAAAGATAAAACAAGTAATTACCTTGCACAAATATCACTAAGGAATAAAATACAGATACGGTACTCGAAACAAATACACAGAAATAACCGGATATAGAATGAAATAATTCACAACACAAATGGCACAAGCAAAAATCAACTCAAGCAAGCAACTTACTGATTAATTAAGGTAAAATCATAGGGAAAAAAAAAGATTGTTGGAAGTTAAAAGATTAGCGGAAAAGATCGCTGGGTAATATGTACTGGAACCGAGATAGTTCAATGATACTTGTTTAATGAAAAGTGACTCGAGGGAAGGTAGAGAATAACTATTTGATGACTGGGGTAAAATTTTAGAAATAAAACAATCAATGTGTAGCTTGCATGCATAGCGTGAATACAGATGGAAGAAAGCGCCTTTTCCTTCGGTGTCCATCCAGTTCGATGACGGAAACCTCTGTGGGAATGCAAACCCTCAAGAGTTGGTGGGAGTAACCGACATAAGTTCCCAAACTACATCCGGGTGATTAATCTATTCAGGAGAAATGTTTTATTTCTTTCATGTTGCCATGTTTCAAATATATCCTCCTACCTGGTCTTCAGCTGCTGAGTTTCATCTTAATTTGTTGGAATAGAAATTACGGTCTATCAAATTTCTTATCCTGATCTAGATATTAAGCTCTGGCACTGTCGTTCAGCTAGTTCGTTATGCATGCATAAGATTTTTCATAATTCGGACCATCCTTTGTATTCTGATCTTCCCGGACAGTACCATCCTGTTCGTAATACTTGGTATACAGTTAATTCTAATAGTCAGGCCTTCTCCATCATGAGGCTCAATAGAAGTTTTATTCCCGCTGTGATAAAGTTGCGGAATGATCATTCCTATCAGTTGAATCGGTCGAACTTCATAAGTTCAAACTTGCATCAAATGTTTCCTTGTTGAATAGACTGACACGAGTCTCTTTTTATAGTTTATTTATAAAATGTTTATCCTAATGTTGTTACTGTCCTTGAAAAAATTTCATTTTAATGTTTTCATTACTTCTCTTGCAGAATATTATTTCCTTATTTCCTTTCGCCACTGGGCTAATTTTCCCTG
>NC_090730.1:117059399-117071899 GCF_036898095.1 Palaemon carinicauda | reverse complement strand
ATTTATCAATATAAATAATTATTGTATAAAATTATTTGAAATTTTAAAGCGATAGTAATGCATTTGCTAAAGTTACCTCGTTCTCGTACAAGAAGTTGTACATGTTGTACATTCATCAAGTGGACGTAACGAACTTATTTAACTTAACATACCTAAACTCTGTTGTTTTCAGTAAGCTTATTCAACTTTAAATGTAGTGTAGAATGTTGGACAAATTATTTACGTGCATTTGGTAAATGTACAACTCCACGTGCGAGAGCATGGTAAATTTAACAGATACCTGACAATCAATTTGAAAATTTCCAATAATTGCACGAGGATAAAATCATTTTTATAATATCAAAAAAATTTTCCATTTTTGTCTCGCTAGACCCTATTATTGCACAACATTGAATTATATTGAGTAATTGTAAAATTTCATATAAGAATATGTCAATGGAATCTCTTCAATGGATTTTACAATAATTTCGGAAAGGTAAAGCCTCGTTTAGTGGAAATATTCCAGTGACTTATAGGTATTCTGTCTAAATTAGAGAGACATCAACGTAGCAAAGTGTTGCCATTTTATTAATAACAAGTATTTCATGAATGGTATCTTGATACTATGTCCTGACAATCTCTGACGGTATCGGCATTTTCCAGTGCGAAGAAGAGATTATGATGTTACGAAACTTTGAGAAATATTCAAATCCTTGAAGTTGCGTGTATTTAAAGGTTTAAAGGTCACTCATAAATGGCAAAGGCAAGGGACAATGAAAATGCCCTATTAGGGCAATGCCCTATTGACCATATATACTTATGATCACCGCCCATGCCCATTTCACCCCCCCCCCCCCCCTCCCTGCTAAGATGGCGGCTGCTGATGACTCCTCAGGTAGACCTATAAGCTCCTTCAAACAACCCCCCCCCCCTTTAGCTAACAGGGGTGGTGAGGTTGCACACCATACAAGAAACTATCGAGTTTGAGCGTGACTTGATCTCCCGTTCAGCAGAACGCCAGACAGGGACGTTTCCAATAGGCCAGCTCCAGACATAATTCCGGCGATGATGCTATAGTCCATTTCTTTTAACGAGGCAGATTTGCACCGACTCGCAACAGTGCCCTTTTAGCTCGGAAAAGTTTCCTGATCGCTGATTGGTTAGAATTATCTTGTCCAACCAATCAGCGATCAGGAAACTTTTCCGAGCTAGAAGGGCACCGCTGCGAGTCGGTGCAAATATGCCTCGCTAAAAGAAATGGACTATAGTTGAAACAATGCTTGCTATTTGATTTTAGCTATTCATCATTGTTCAATATGAAAGATAAGCTCACAAACCTTAGTGTTAATTGTAATTATAAATAATAAATATATTGAATATGGTTAATTCTCGTTTAATGGTGTGCAATTCTTTCGTGTTAAAATTGTAAACAAACTCTAAATGTTATCATTTGCGAAGTATATACTTGTGCCAAAGTAGTCTTATATAAAATATAAAATACGGCTTCCCTATCAACTTTCGAAGGCATATGGATCAATATTAATAATAATCATAATCATACTACTACTACTACTACTACTACTGCTGCTACTACTACTACTACTACTACTACTACTACTACTACTACTACTACTAATAATAATAATAATAATAATAATAATAAATAGAGGAAGAGACCTGAGAGTATAATGAATGATTTATCAGTTTGGAAAAAAAAATCAGATAATTAATAACGTCTACGAGGAATCAAAGGGAGATATCTTGACGGGAAGTCAGAACTTGTCAATATAAAAAAAAAAAAAAAAGTGTTCGATAGACATGATAATGCAATTAACTTATTTACAGACACATTTTAAAGATTAGCATTTATTAGGAGGGAATCCAACACCGATTCTCTCTCTCTCTCTCTCTCTCTCTCTCTCTCTCTCTCTCTCTCTCTCTCTCTCTCTCTCTCTCTCTCTCTTCCTTGATAATTCATAAACTCTCGAGGCATCTCTTACCTGATATTCGGAGTTTTGGAATTCAAAGTCAATAGGTTAATTGCAGCCGATGTCTGGCGCTCCAGTGTTTAAAGAAGTGAAGTCACCGAATCTTTTTGTTGAGTTCATCGTACATGCTTGATAAGAATCATCGTATTTCTGAATTTGCATCAAAATTCACCTTCTTAATAGAAGTTTATTACAATCTAGTTTCTCATGTAAGGGTGATTTTTTTTCTTCTAAAACCAGATATAGTAAAGACGATTCATAACATTTAAGTTAACTTTGTTTCTTAGTAATGAATTATCTTGCTGTCTTAGACGCTTTTAATTTCAATAGGCTATGTCAGTCTTTACTCGCGTTTTCTTTCAATTCTTTATCGTCCTTTTTTTCATATTCAGATGTGTGATCACTTTTTTCCGTATAACAGCTACATACCTCAACGTTCTTATCCTCACTTTTGGGCACTGCAAAAGAAAAACAAAAATATGTTTTGATGAGAGAAGTCAGACTTCCAATCCAATTCCTGAGGTCAATGTCAATTACCTAGTCTTAAAAAAAAAAAAAAAAAAGTCACATTTAGTCTCTCTGACTTGTAAAAAAACAGAACACATTAAGTCCACCACTAATGACTGTCTAGTGTAGCCGACGCTGCACATCGACAGATATAATATATACTGTATACAGATAAATTTTGCACATTTAGACGTGTTTTTCCTATTCAAATAAGCCATATATTTTACTACCTTAATATCTGGATTTTCTCTTATACCTCAGGATCAGAGACCCAAGGGGGAATGATAATAGCTTATAAGAGAGAATCCAGATGTTAATGTAATAAAATATATGGCTTATTTGAATACTGTTCAGTGTGTACAGTATAGCACAGTTGAGTTCTATAGCTAGACCTTCGTGTATATCCTCTACCCCTGAGGCTAAGACAACTATGAATTAGAAGCGAGCAAATGGGCGCGCGCGCGCTCGTGTGTGTTTACGTTGAATCACAGTCTATCCTTTTTAAACGAATCGTCTCTTCAGATAATTGTAAAATGGTGCATGAAAAGCCTCTGCGAGTTATGGGTACTTTAGATGGAAATTCAGCGTATTTCAGTAGCATCAGAAATGTTTTGATACACCTTTCAGTAGCTGATATCCGTCCCAAAAATAGGTTTCTATAAGGGAATTTACATTCACATACACCCTCACACACATGCATATATATATATATATATATATATATATATATATATATATATATATATATATATATATATAATGTTTGGGGAGATGTAACCGTGTGTATAACAGCATATAGTAGAGTCAACATACCACATAAAAATGGGCACAGTTTATTATAAGACATTTCGAACAGTGCCATGTTCATTATCAATCTATAAATATAACAAAAAAATCTAAAAATTCGTAGATATTAACTTGAAATCGAGTAAAACGAACAATAGAATTATTCGCAAAAATTGGATATTAATATTTACTTTTAAAAAGTACCAGTGCTCACTAAATCCTCCCAAAGAGAAAGAGAAGGAATGACTCGAACCTATGACTTTAGGTATGATAGATTAAACCGTTCACTACCAGTTGCGAATTAAAATAAAAATGTGATTTAGCAAAATCTTTCAAGACTACACAAACCCTATCTTGTTGATATTTATTGGAAAGCTCTCATCAAGACATTTCCAAGGAATGCCAACTCGCTATGTTTGACGCGATTTTGAGGAGGTTTCCCTTTTTCAAATTTTGATGAAGTCACCAATGGCAGTGAAAGGGTTAAGGAAATGCTGAATAGTGGGTATCCAAAGACATTTGATGTATAGGGGCCACCAAGATTACTTAGGATATCACTATTATTATTATTATTACTTGCTGAGCTACAACCCCAGTTGGAAAAGCAGGATGCTATAAGCCCAGGTGCTCCAACAGAGGAAATAGCCCAGTGAAGAAAGGAAACAAGGAAAAAATAAAAATATTTCAAGAACAGTAACAACATTAAAATAAGTATCTCCTATATAAACTATAAAAACTTTAACAAAACAAGAAGAGAAAACAAGAAGAGAAATTAGGGAGAACAGTGTGGCCGAGTAGACCCTCAAGCAAGAGAAATCAAACCCAAGACAGTGGAAGACCATGGTACAGAGGCTATGGCACTACCCAAGACTAGAGAACAATGGTTTGATTTAGAAGAGCTGCGTGTTCCACCAATAAGTGGTGGTCGCTTCGCAGGTACTGCAGACGACACCCCTGATTTGCGTGGTCTCCGTCTACAGAGACCATTTTTTTTATATATATTGAAAACATTATGCAGTGAGATACAAGATGGATATGAACGGTTGTGCTTTTATCTATTATATTTATGAAGGAAATGGAAGAGACAATCAAGGATCCGCTGGGTGCACCCAATAAATACCCAAAGAGACATGCATGGCACATTTACTACTCTCTTTGGAGAACTGATGAAGGATGATAATAAATCTTTTCATTACTTCAGAATGTCTAAAGTAACATTTGAAAATCTCCTGGCATGGTTACATGAATTGCTACTTTGAGAAAATGCAACATATAGGAAACTAAAGGAAACCCATGTCACAAAGTTTTTTATACATATTTTCATCTAAAATATCATAATGTTCTAATTTTCTCAAAATTCTCTTAAATTTCATAATGCTCTAATTTTCTCAAAATTCTCTTAAATTTTGTAACTTTATAATTTTCTCAAAATTCTCTCAATTTTTTTCTTTCTTTTGTAACTGTCTATAAAGTTTGGGTCTCCGTGTGATTGAAATTAGGTGCTGTCTGTAAGAATGTAATCAACTTCATCAATATAATATGGTTTATTAAACTGTACAACACCATTTCTTTATCTGGTTTACAGATAACCACACTTGCCTATTTTTCGTAAGATATTCAAATCCTCTCTCCTGAACAACGGGGTCCAAGACACTTTTAACTTGGTGTAAATCTTATGCACGGGAAAAGATAACTCATGTTGTAAATCACCTAAGTTATTGACCAAGCTCAAACTTTTGAGTCTTTGAGTCTTTATGGCCTGCATCAAAGGGCATGTTTCGTCTTTGCCCTCCAACGTTCCTGCTTCTCCTCTTGCTATCATAACTGAAATCATTTGTGTTATGTCTGAGTCCTTCGTTCTTCCTTTTCTCCTATTGATGCTTTTGTGAGCACTGGTTCTTTTAGTTTTCTGACTACATTTTCAGTAATATTAATTCCAATCTTTGTGAACTGTTTTAATGTTCTGTATTTTTAAATTTTTTTTTTTGTAAATTTTAGATTCTTTTTATAGTTACAGCTTGATAAACATTGCTCTGTTCGAAATGTCTTTTAATGAATTCTGCCATTCTTGTTATGTTTTGTGGACCCTACTGTATACCATTTTATATCTCCTGGAAGCTATATTACATATGTATATATATAGATATATATATATATATATATATATATATATATATATATATATATTTGTGTGTGTTTGTGTCTGTGTGTATGTATATATATGTGTGTGTTCGTGTGTGTGAGGGTGTATGTGTAAAAATCACAGAAGTAAATGATGCTCAGATGCAAAATAACCACATGGAAAATGAAATAGACAATATAGGCGTAATTCCTGACTAGTTTCGTGATACTTCTTCAGAGGAATGATTTATTAAGCGAGATGTCTACATTTTATGTGGTTCAGAGAGAGTACAAACATACATACAGATATTTACAAAACATACTACACTCCCAAACAAACTACCTGGATTCATATTTTGTCAGGTGTTTGCGGATGGAGTCCATACCCCATTAACCAGGCCATTTCAGATGACAGGTAAAGTTTTAGGCCTTACGATACAGTTTCTTTGTATTAATATACGTTAGCCTTTGTCATGTAAATACATAAACATAATCTAACACACACACACACACACACACACACATATATATATATATATATATATATATAAATAGATATACTCATGAATATATACATGTATAAACACACATATGCATATGAATATGTACATATATCTACAAGAACGCAAAGATATATACAGAAATGCATATAATCCCATATACATATTTGCACACATGATTAACATACATATACACATTTATACATATCTAACCCTATTACCATAAACATATAATTATATACATATTAATGCATATACATACTTACATATATATATATATATATATATATATATATATATATATATAACATACCAAGTAGCAACAAAGGATGAATTAAATCTATATGCAACTGTGCCTACATATGAATGATAGCTTAGATCTAAAAGATTATATTCGCATAGGCAGTTATTATCTGAGATAGAGTCAGTTCTACATTAAGTACATAAAATTATTTATAAAGCTTGCAGATCCCTTTACATATAAATGCATCGAGTTTGTACATTCCATGTCCAATATTCAAGCTGTTATCAAAGAGTTCTTTTATAAAATGAGACTCTATGGTGTTTCTTTCCAATGAGTTATTTGAATGATCCAATTTCTTTGTGCAAGACCAATTAATAGTGCGATTTTTATCTTTAACATGGACAAACATTGCATTATTAACTTAAGCCTATTTGATACTTTTCTCATGTTGTTCAGTTCTCTTTTTAAGGGCTTTACCTGTTTGACCAATATAGAATTTTTCACATGAATTACATGGGATATGATAAACACATCCCTTGGTACTGTCAGGAGAATTGTTTATTAGGGCTGTTTTTATTGTATTGTTACTCTTAAATACTACATTAACATTTAAATCTTTTAAATGACTTTGAAATGTCTTTAAAACTTTTTCTGTATAGCAGTACAAATAGGCTTTGTGTATTATATTTTTCCCTATTATCGTTACCAAAGGTCTTTATTGCTGTTCTTAGTGCATCATCTAATACAATTTCAGATTGCCTAAAACTTTACCTGTCATCTGAAATGGCCTGGTTAGTGGGGTATGGACTCCACCCATTAACACCTGACAAAATATGAGCCCAGGTAGTTTGTTTGGGTGTGGAGTATTGTTTTGTAAATATCTGTATGTATATTCGTACTCTCACTGTACATTATAAAATATAAAGAGACCTCGCTCAATAAATCAGTCTTCTGAAGAAGTATCACGAAACTAGTCTGGACTTACGCCTATATTTTCTATTTTATATTCCACGCGGTTATCTTGCATATATACTGTATATATATATATATATATATATATATATATATATATATATATATATTTATATATATATATATATATATATATATATATATATATACATATGTGTGTGTTTGTATAACCTAGCGATAATACTAAATATAAATAGGTACCTTTAGATATATAATATCCATTCCTAATACAGTAGATTTAAAGCCAAATATACATTTGTTTACCTCCTTTTATTTTTTTTTTTATATCTATTAGTAGTCATTTGAAAACTGAGGTAAGAATTAATATACCTGATTGTAACGAATCACCTATTAATTCAAATCATATAAAAAGGAACATATCTGTGCTAATTAGAAGTAACTTGAGGTGCATTCAGCGTGATATTGCCCACCCCAACCACTGCCACCCCACGTTATTTTCTGAAAAAAAAAATTCCAATTGTTGAGTCCTCCATTGCAATATCTAAGGAAATGAGGGACACTTCACTCGGCACGTTGATTAAAAAACGCCTTTGCCACAATTCAACAACACACGAGGGTAAGTTTCAAAATCCATGAAGCGGTTTCCCTACTTCATTACAGGGTCGCTTCATTGCAGATTTACTCAGCATAAAGATTATCCTCTGATACTTTACTGTGGATTATCAGAGATCATTCTTCAGGCCCCGGATGAAATGATCACGGCGAGTTGGAATTAGGTCTGGATGCTGATAATCGGGTAGGATTGATTATTGAAGAAATAATAGGTAAAAAAAAATGCAACTAAATCAAAAGCCAAATTCCCTTGAGGGGCACGATTATAGTGCTATGAGAGAGATATGGAAGTATAAAGAATTTAGAAGTTACCCAATTTCATTTCAAGACTTTACCCGGCTTTTACGAAAATAACATTCCTTCCGTATCTACAGTATACATTATTCGTGTGTATGTGTGGTAGCTTATTAGGTATAAAGCTTATATTTGTCATGTATTCTATTTAGTTCTTATTTTATGCATCCATACACATATATGTATATATATATATGTATATATGTATATATATAACATATACACACATATATATACACACTTATATATACATATATATATACAGTATATATATATATATATATATATATATATATAAATACATATGTATATATATATATATATATATATGTGTGTGTGTATTATATATATAGTATATATATATATATATATATATATATATATATATATATATATGTATATATATATATATGTGTGTGTATATGTTATACATATAATGTATATATACATATATATATATACTGTATATATATATATATGTATATATATATATATATATATATATATATATATATATATATATATAAAATGCAAAATATATTCAGTATTCGTTAACAGAAATGTTTTCCTAGTGTTTCAAAAGTAGTGACCCTTTTAATATTTCGAATAATTAAAGATATTTTCTATTTATAAGATTATTGCTCAGTGAATACGTTATTGTGTTCAATTGTATGAACATTTACATATGTATATACGAGTGATTACATTGGCTTATGTTTCTGCTTTTGCGTATGCGTGTTTGTGTGTGTGTTTGCGCGAGCGTGTTTGTGGGTGAGCGCATATTTTGTACCAAAATATTGCAATGAAAGTCTAATGGTATGGATGTACCCGGTACAGTATAGTCAAACATTATCACAAATACATCGAATGATTAACGCAGCAATTAATTTCATGCTATCGCTGCACAATGTTGACTAACAGAACTGTGAACAAAATTCTGCAAATCAAAAGGTTCTTTTATGTATATTTATGTAGTTTATTCTAGGGAGTATCAGTACCCGTTTTCTATGGAGGACAAAAACATTTACTTCAATAGATAAACATCGGTTTTGTTGAGGAATAGAAAAAATTAAATAGGAATGAATAAGTTGATTTAAAAAAAAATTCTTTACGACACGAGGAACAATGTCAGGGAGACGAGAGACCACACCCTTAACGCTCCACTATCCAGAAGTGACTGAGGAATCGGTAGGAGAATCCCGACTGGAGAGTCCAACTAGGCTAAAGCTACTCCTCCCATTTCAAAGCCCCGCCACCCTCACAATAGGCACTTCCTCTATCATTTCCTATTCCTGCCCATATGGGGTCATTTCTCATTTGTCTCTCTTTATCAATCTGACTTTTTCACAACGTGAATTAGAAAAATCTTCCTCTCTTAGTTTGTAATAGGGTCAAAATCTCTCTCTCTCTCTCTCTCTCTCTCTCTCTCTCTCTCTCTCTCTCTCTCTCTCTCTCTCTCTCTCTCTCTCTCTCTCTATTTTTTTCGGTTCGGTTAGGTAAGATTGTCTCACTCTTGCAATGCCAACCTGTAAAACTGTTTCTTTTAGTATGCAGTTGTCAAAACTCTTTATGATTTGAACGATAGAAAATTATTATCACATTAAATCGTTTAGGATTCCTGGTTTTCCTTGCCTTTCTATTCTTTAGATAATTGTATGTAAAAATCTTATTTCTATAGATCTACTGTTTTTTAAATAAATAAAAGGCATATTTCAATTAAAGTTTTTTGTCTCTGAATTAGTAATGATTTTTTATAATTTCACATTGAGTAGGTCATCCAATTTTCACTACTTCATACTCTCTGGGGATCTCTATAGTGTTTACCATGGCTTCCACAAGGCCATTTTCACTACTTAACACATTCTTAGACGTTCAATAACCTTCACCATGGCTTCCGCAAACCGATTTCCACTGAAAACTAGGGTCATTTTCGTATGGTAACTGAAACAGGGCGTCTCGGCCCCATAGATTTTCACCACTCGTAGAAACGGTTAATCAATATGTATGCAGTACCATGTCAAAAAGGTCTCAGTACGGAGTTCGCAGAGCTCAGGCGTTAGGCTATTTGGGGATAATGTTGTAGGTCATTCCTTAATAGGTTTAAATTGAGAGCAATTCGCCGGATTAGTTATCCTGCTACCACCTCATCTTTTACAATAACTACTGTAGTTACAGTTTCGCTCCTTTGGTAGCCTCTGAATTCGCAGTTCAGTATCTCTTCTATCCCCGTAAAACCAAATTTGGGGATTTTCCATCTACTTCTATGTTTTCTTCCTTTCAGATGCAAGACTATAATTTCTTTAACAGTTAATTTAACGCCCTTTCTGATTTTCTTCTTTAAGTTAAGGACAGAAAAGGGTATTAGTCAGGGTATTTCACTGGTCTTTGCACTAAAGATATGATATGGAGGCTCAATGAAGTTTTGTGGGGCATTGAAATTCGAGCAACCATGGATAATAAGGAAAGAGATAGTTAACTATAAAGGATTATGTATGAGATAAGTAGACAAGTATGCATAAAGCTACGTTGACAAAAGGACAACTCAGCAGGTGTAGACGTGTGGACAGAACCTTGAGATTAAAATACTCTGATTCTAATGACCTATTTACGCGCCAAAGATTCTGGCTGAAATAGACCCTTTGGAACGAATGCATCTCCAGTTCAAGCTTCAGTCCAGTCGTAGTATTCCAACAAGTGACCCAGAAATCTACCGTTCCACCTAACATCCAATAACCAGTGTGCCCAACGCACGATGATTGCCAGAATATCGTAGTCTCCTCTACCTTTGCTGGAGAACAAAGGAAAATGATCACCCACTCGGGAAACACGCGTAGTGCAACATGTATCACTTGCCAGGACAGAGGAGCAATGAGATAATGATAAATAGCGAGCGAAGCGAGGCACGGTCGAGCAAAGACCAATTGAACTAAGTGATTATTTATATTATAAAAATAACGCACATACACACACGCGCATACAAACATCAACTGCAATGCGTGGAATAAGCAAAAGGTTTCTGGCTGTTAGTCAGATGTCGGAAAATGCAGCCTGTTCGTGCCTGCACTGGTTGAGTAATCATCTTTGGGAATGCACTCTGAGGTCTCCACGGATGCTCACTACCTGTATGGGTGTAATTTAAAGGTTATAGAATAGGAAAAAAAGTAAATTTCATTTAGTGAGACATTGAAGGTAAACGAAGCTGTTTAACCACTGTGTCTGTAAAATGTCTGTTGAGGATTATAGTTGGTGAAAGTGAATAAGCAAGAGATAGAATTAATTCAGATGAACTGTGTATTTAATTCATGTTGTTTATTCAGAAATTTTACAAAAAAATGTCAAAGAGACGTTGAACAAGTATTAAAAGGATTAACATAAGTGGAGGAATAACTACAAAGTAGTTTAATCGAGTAAAGAGAATGGTAGTGTATGAATTATCACATGATATTTGATATGTAAGATAGAGTAATAATAAACAGTGCAAGAAATATATATATAAAAAAAACAGATTAATAGATGACATATGAGGACTTTTATATCTCCAAGGCCTACGAGAGCTTCAAAGTAGGGGTTCCTAAAACAGAAAATATTATGCCAATAAAGCTACTATGCGGGTGTTAAAATATAACTTTTAAGCTGTGGTCCTTTGTAATCAGCTTTAGTAGCTTTAAATAGTTACCAGATTGAATTGGAAAATATGAAAAGCATTAACATTCTGATTCACAAGTAAGTTTCACATTGAGTTGTCAAACTCTCATCGTGAGTACACTAATGCCAACAAAATTATGACCATGCAGGCAGAATTTGAGTTTATAAGGAAGAGGTTCCATATTGAGTTAGTAAGGAAAAAAATGAAACCATTCACAACTAGAGCTGGCCTCTTCAGCCACTGGCATCTATGTTGGGTAGAATGCATTGTTATGGTGCAAGTTCATTCGCCCTAGGAGATGAGTATTATATGGCCGCCGCTTAAAACTTGTGAAGGCAATCGTGTACTCAACTGCCAACATCTATTTAGTAAAAGCTTATGCTTAGAGACTTGTAATTCACTTAATCAAAATAAGCATCAAATCATAATGAACATATTTGCCAGTATATCTATTTTAAAGGTTGTCTTGGAGATATTAGGAGCACTTACTGGAGCGAAAACAATGACGGGATTACTTTTAGCACAACGCTTATACCTTAAGTTCCCTTTCATCATTTTACTATGAGCATTATAATTCCTCACATGTGTTTATTCTCTGTTATTTCTGCAGATTTCTTTTCGTTGAAGCATAGAGATGCAGAAACTAAAACGGTAAGTGGAACATTAATCATAAAAGTAGAACTCCGAGCAAGTAGATGGAATACTAACTATCCAACTAGATTTCTTAACTTCATGTGTTGAACCTTAAACTTATACACTGGATTTCTACGAAAATATAACAAAAAAATTCAATGTTTCAGGATGATGTTAATGCACAGCAATTTTCTCCATCGTTGTTCAGTATTTATACTTTACATCTCCAGTTGAATTATTGTTCTTTCGTTCGTAAC
>NC_090730.1:117049399-117056899 GCF_036898095.1 Palaemon carinicauda | reverse complement strand
TATTTTAAAGATACCGTCAAAACAAATGAACAAATTCTGACGAAATTTCTACTACAGATAGATCATAGGCAAGGACGACACCATTAACCTTTGGGGAGGTCAGAAATCCCTGTTAGTTTTCCAAATTCATTGGGATCATTATGGTATTTTCATGAGTAAATTAAAATTCAGCTCATGAACGGCTAGTAGAGAACAGTCAAATACTAATTCATTTATTCAGCAAAACATATAATTTTTTTTTACCATTATTTTTATAGAGTAGAGCTTAATATGTGACATTGTCTTTCCTACGACAGTTATTTACTCATTTGAGGAGTAATTATATTTTATAAGATAATGGCTCCCACAGCGGTAATCAATAGAAAAGAACACTTAATTCATTCAGAAACATTGTAGCTTACATAAAATATAATTTAAATGTTCACAAACACAATCATGACTGTGTAAATGGTAAATATCTTGTCATTTAGGCTAATAAAATACCTGAAAATGGAAAATTGAATGCTCCGTGCCAATGATGAAAGTAATAATAATAATGGCAATAGATATGTGTATATGTTACGCTTACACCAGTCGTACTACTTAGATGTCAAGCAAATTGAACTCTGTTACAATATGTAATTGGCAAGGAGATGCTTAAGTGGTCAATAACATTATATAAAAACTGCTTTAAAAATGAATATAGATAGAAAATATAATTCTAATTTCAGCATCGTATAACATAAGGGAAATAAATTCATTAGACTTTTCACTGATTATGTAAAGAAATATACACATAATTATACTGAGTTTGAAAAACGCTAAGAATAACTTTTTGTTCCTGCCAAATTCTACTGAAATGAGATGTCCTTCTTGTAGGATTGATGATTTTAAGCTCCCTACAATGCAATAAGCAAAGATGATGTTCATATAATCACATTATATTGCAAATTACTTGTTCAGAGTTTGAATATTGGATTGTTGAACAATTTCACGGGCTTAGTGTGGACCCCGAACAATAACGACCCTCCTTTGGGCACTAAAAATTCGTCATTTATTTCTTATTATCCCAAGGGTACCGATGACGAGGATATACTAGTTCAAGCTAGAATATCATATATCTTCAAAACATACAAAACAATACTTAAAAATACTAGCATTCTCCTGAAAAGCATATTAGACAATATTTCTAGGAGATACGGAATGGACGATTCCATTTCATAATTAGCAACATCCATTTCTAAATCCTGGGAAATAAACATTACTCAGTTGTAGAAATTCTTTCATAAAATTACAGAATATTTTCAGAATTTTTATGATAATGAAAGCCAATAAGGATGTCGGTAACGCCTATCAAAGAAATTTGATTGCCAAATGAGCATGAGACACATTATTCTAATTTTCACGAACTTTGTATATTTTTTTCGGAGAAACTTTAGGAATATTACATATGATCAGACGTTATTCGAGAAAAAAGAAACCATATGGAAGGGAAAAAAGGGTTGTATTCGAGGAAAAACCTATATTGGGAAGATATAATGTGGTCCCCAAGGATAACTCATTATATCTTATTGGAACAGAGAATCCAAAATCACAGGCTTCAGCCGTGAACCAAGCTCTGAAGACCTGGTTTAAAGAGCTAGATCGGCTTTGGAGGTAAAAATATTGTAAATGGCTGTGGAGCAGATGCCCTACATTACCCTTTTACAGCAAGAGGATTCTAAGTCCGTGAATTTCTCAGTTGGATCTTTCCTTATCAGGGTCTTTGATTCCTCTTTTGATTTTCAAGATCATTTATATCAACATTTCAAAGTTGGGTTGGGGTCACTCATAAGAAACTTATGTGTTCAGAAATGGTTCTCATATTTTGTAGCATTCCACATAAATTTGTTGAAACTAATGGTGGTCTTTCTGACATGAAAATGTCCAGTGTAAATAGGTACTTGCATATTAAGATCTTTATCAACAAACAGACAGCTGTCTGCTCTATGGCTGGAGTAATAGCATTTACTTGCAAGCACAAATTAAGTGTTTATAATGGCGGTCCACAGGTCCCAGGCTTTCTACAAACCACTCTGTACTTGTAAGGAACAAAGAGGGCCAGAAGAATGTATAGCTTTTTAGCAAGCTAGTACGTCGGACTCGGGCACTGGCTGATAATAGGCAGAGGGGGGTTCTCTGCTTTATGCGTCTTCACAGTCCCATAGAGGTAACAAGTCATGTGTTGAAAATTTGCAGCACTGGAGAAAATGTTGATGACGTCGATGGTGCGGTTGACTTCTCTTTTGATGTCCAACATGCGGTTGGAAGAAGGTCATTGGAATTTTGAAGTGTCAGCCAGGATAGTGTCGAGTTTCCCATGGTAATTCTCGGTGTCAATGAGGATGAAGTCTGCTTTATTGTCTGCTCTCAGCACTGTAACGTCTGCTTCTTCCTTAATTTCCTTGGCTGCAGTCCTCATGGCCCTGGAAACAATGCCACTGTTGTAGTATCCTAGGTCCTTAAGACCAAAGGAAGCAGGAAAGGATGAAGGCCTCGGTAGTACGGAGAGTGCCTTTTTCTTGATGGTTAACAATAGAGTCGATCAGCAGTTCAACTTCCAGCCTCTTGCCTGTAGGTCTGGGGGGAGATATGAAGTGACAGTTCAGGTCCAGCTTCCGTAACCTATCTCGTCCTGGGTCGATGAAAGGGAGAAAGTAAAAATATTGATGTAGTCCTGTTTCTCTTCTGGGATACGAATCTTGCTGCCATTGATGAAAATCAGATTTTAGAGAGGGTTCTAATTTTCCGAGTGTAGCAGCAGCCTGACTGTGACGGATCCCCTCCTGGCAAGCGCCTCAGCCAATGGGAGACCTGCTCCGTCCCAGAATTGGTACCGCTTCTGCTCACAGGTACCAATCAACGACTAGTACCTGAATGGACTACCACCCCCGACCTATGGAAATAGAGCCAGCCCAAATTTACTTCTAGAAATTTTTTAGTGTAATCTTAGACTTTTTCTATGTATGACCAACAAAGCACAGATACTGGCACCATGCAGTACTGTTGAGAAAAGAAAATTAGAGTAATTGAAAACCTCAACAACAAAATTAATGTCATTGAGGCAGCTATAATCTTCAATGAAATAATAATAATAATAATAATAATAATAATAATAATAATAATAATAATAATAATAATAATTCTTGACCGTATACATGTTTGCCTCGGTTATCTTATGTACATATTTGTACGCGTCAAACAAATCTACAAGACTGTCATGTAGACTGAATAACAGGTGTAGCATTTCCTGTTAAATTTCTTTCCTTTTTTCATATCTATAATTCAAACCCTTACTGAATATCTTGTCATTTGTAAATAAGACATTACTTTCTCAATGGCGGCTGAATTTCTACTAATCAATTGTCGGTAGCTGTATTCACTTGTGGCACTCTTAAGTCAGACATTGATAGACAGACAGGTATATAGAAAGGTAGTCAAACAGTAAGAAAAGACTTTAGTTAGATATATGTTCAAAGGGTTTTTAAATCTTTCCTCTTTTCCTCGCTATTTTTCTAACTTTTTCCTCTATGTATCTGTCTGTTATTATATTTTATCTATCGGGAACTGAGGCACACTTTTGTATTTCCATTTTCTATTGCACCAAAATGGAGTCTCTTCGTGAATTTTCCTTTATCGGTTAGACTATTTTAGTAACTTTGCGTTTCTCAAGTAATGTCATTGAGAGCAGTGTCAATATTGCTCATACGATAATTAATATGAAAAAATACGCAGTGAATGCTTTGGGATTTATAAAGTCATACGTGAAATCCATAAAAGCAAAGGGTTTCTGTTTGCTAATTGCGCATAATGAGATATAATGAACATAATAGTGATAACTCTACAATGAGATTAAAGCAAAACACTTACTATTTTAGGAAAAAAATATCAATTAAAACTGCCTTAACATAATCAAAAAATTCTATAGACTGGTAAAATTTTAGAATTTTTTTTCCTTTATCCAAAACAAGACAACGTGAACTCAAGACTTTACTGATCTTAAACAACGCCGAGAATCGTTGGCCAAGACTTGAAGAAAACTTAAGGCCTACTTGGGAACGTTTTCTAAGGTACCATTCATGAGTAATTATGGACTGGAATTTTTTGTGTGCAGTCTCGCTATATATATTTCTTAGCAAAACGTGCGTTAGTAAAGTACATAATAAGCAGAAAATTAGTAAAAACAATCTATATAATGTTCCTATTATATTGTGCTGTAATAGGAAGTGCATTCAAAGTTGCAGTAAAAATCACTTTTAAGAATAAGGGTCGAGAACACTTGTAGAAAGGACATGAATTCCGTGATAATATTTGTCGTTTGAAATTACTCTGTACGAAACTCGAGTAAGGCGATGCTAGAAATAAATCTTTCTCAACGAATATCAATTCATTGCATCATTAGGGGCCTATTTGTAGGTAACTTGAGAAAGTCAATATGTCAAATTGACATCTTTATTCATATTGGAAACCTTCAATTAATTTCCTGTTCTCAGCCATGCTGTGTGTTCTGTACGATTCACTGAGAATAAAATAATTTTTATGGAAGGAAAGTTGATAGGGAGAGGAGAATGTGAACATTGTGAAGTTCAGTGTCTGGAAGAGTGTTCTAGATATCATTTCTCGGTTGACGTGTAAGTGTAAGTAGATAGCACTTGTATTTGTCACTAGTGTACGACAAGCTCCACATTGAGGTCTTAAAACGTTTTCTACGTGTGTGAGTTTCTTCGTTTCTTTTTTTGCTTCCTCTTCCAGACTTATTTGGCTGGATGAGGATTAATTATCTAACTGAGAGGTTTCCATTGATCAATTAGAAGTAGCATATCCGATGGCTGAGGTACCTTTACCTTAATTTCTTATATATATATATATATATATATATATATATATATATATATATATATATATATATATATATATATATATATATACTGTATACACACATATATATGTATATATATATATACTGTATACACACATATATATGTATATATATATTTATATATATATATATATATATATATATATATATATATATATATATATATATATATATATATATATATATACTGTATTAGGACCTCTACGTCAATAGGCGTTGGAGGAGATGATGAGTTATAAGAGAAAGCAGAACAAATGATATACTGCAGGAAGCTGTAGAATGAAACGCAGACGGTGTAGGAACTAGCGAGAAAAATAAGTAGTATTACTAAATGGTCAGATCTTAAGAGATGTAAAATTTTAAAACCGAAAATTTAAGTAGTATGGTAAACAAGGCTGAAGTGTGTAGTAATTTAATCAGTAGAGATATGAAAATTACCACGCCAATAATGATAAAGGTGCTTCGAAGTTCTTCTATGCACTCACTCCTCGTTGGTTGCTTTTACGAAAGTGTCATTAATATAGCTCACATAGATTTCTGATTTGTTGATTTTTTAAAAAATATTTTTACGATTATAATAATTATAAAGATAAAATAATAATTTTAACAATAATAATGATTTTGATAATAATAATTTTAATAGTTTTAATCGTTTTAGTAACTACAAAAGACCATATTTTTTAATGGCGTTGACTTCACTGAATATTAAGGCTACCTCCATTTTCCAGACTGACATCACTCTTTTCGTTCATCGATAAAATGAGAGAAAGAAAAGAAAAATGGGTTCCTATTTTGGTTACGAACCAGATGGCAATAATTCACCCTGAGATCTAAATTGTGAATATTGAACGACGGAAAGGAAAGTTTTTGTCTGCCTTTTTAGAAAAGTTGAGCTTGTCCCTTCTCTGTAATCTTTTCAGATTATATAAAAGCTTATATTTACTTCATTCTTCTATATTTATTTTAAGTATCCGATTTTAATATTTCCCCCTGGTTGGATTTCAGAGTTCTAGGTTGATATATACTATCCAATTTCCTTGTGCAGTCTCATTTTTATTTGCAGTATGTCATATGCTGTACTCATAGTCTAAAAACGTTTATACACACAGGTGAACACAATCAGGCTTACATTTGGTTATATCTCTGGTATTTACTGTCTCCTCCTCTCGTTTTTCCTCTATGACGACCTGCTTCTTATACCTATATGTATCTGCCCAAGCATCCATCTAAAGTAGACATGCACACTTGCAATTACGATAATTACCAGCCATGCACGCGTACACGACCCCCCCCACTACAAACAAACACACACACACACACATATATATATATATATATATATATATAAAAATATATATATATATATATATATATATATATATGTATATATATATATATATATATATATATATATATATTGATATATATATATATATATATATATATATTATATATATATATATATATGATAAATTTTGCACATTTAGACGTGTTTTTCACATTCAAATAAGCCATATATATTTTTGATACATTAATGTCTGGATTCTCTTAACGACCTCGGGATTAGAGCCCCAGACGAAATCACACAAAGACAAGAGCTTGTGACCGGCCGGGAATCGAACCCTGGTCGGCAAGATTGTATAGACAGTGACTAAACCACTTGGCCACGAAGAAATCTTTCTTCGTGGCCAAGTGGATCTTTCTTCGTGGCCAAGTGGTTTAGTCACTGTCTATACAAGCTTGCCGACCAGGGTTCGATTCCCGGCCGGTCACAAGTTCTTGTCTTTGTGTGATTTCGCCTGGGGCTCTAATCCCGAAGTCGTTAAGAGAATCCAGACATTAATGTATCAAAAATATATATGGCTTATTTGAATATATATATATATATATATATATATATATATATATATATACATATATATATATATATATATATATATATGTGTGTGTGTGTGTGTGTGTGTTTGTATATATACATATACATATGTATATATACACATATATATATTGTGTGTACACACACATACGTTTTCCTTAATAAGGTGAGACAAAAAACACAAAACAACGATTACCACCACTTTTTCATGCTTTAACTATCCCTTTGCGCAGAAAGCTTCCCTATCACCAGGCCCTTCTTACACCTTCATATCTCATCAAAAGCACGTTGAAACCTTAATACACCCTGCAATATCAACTTATCTAACTTCCTAAATGCTGAGGCCCTTATATCCTGATACTCTTTTCACACCATCTATCCAGCCTTTCCACTTCTCTTACTTTCATCACTGCCTAGTTCTACATTATGTTCACTATCCTACCATCTTCCATTTTCTTTTTATAAAACCGAACAATTTCAGTATATTCAAATCCCTCCATTCGACCACAATAACCTTTTTACATTACTTTTACCTATATCCCCATCGCTTAGCCTTTTAATTCTTCTTATACCCCATATACCACTTAAAGCATTCATATCTTCCGTTTCATGTTTTTTTTTTTATGTTAATCGGCTTAAAAGACTTTTAATACATCACAACCTTTGTATCAATAGTGCAAACTTGCATATACTTGCTTTGCCTTTTTTATTTGTTTCATCTATTCTC
>NC_090730.1:117036899-117044399 GCF_036898095.1 Palaemon carinicauda | reverse complement strand
TTAAAATAAATATTTCCTACACAAACTATAAAACTCCAGCAAAATAAGAGGAAAAGAAATTAGATAAAGTAGTGTGCCCAAGTGCACCCCCAAGCAAGAGAACTGCAACCCAAGACAGTGGAAGACCACGTTACAGAGGCTATGGCACTACCCAAGAAAGACTAGAGAACAATGGTTTGATTTTGATTTTGATTTTATATAAACTATAAAAAGACTTATGTCCGCCTGTTCAACATAGAAAAACATTTGCTGCAACTTTGAACTTTTGAAGTTCTACTGATTCAACTACCCGGTTAGTAAGATCGTTCCACAACTCGGTCACAGCAGGAATAAAGTTTCTAGAATACTGAGTAGTATAGAGCCTCATGATGGAGAAGGCCTGGCTATTAGAATTAACTGCCTGCCTAGTATTACGAACAGGATGGAATGGTCCAGGAAGATCTGAATGTAAAGGATGGTCAGATTTATGAAAAATCTTATGCAACATGCATAATGAACTAATTGAACGACGGTGCCAAAGATTAATATCTAGATCAGGATTAGGAATTTAATAGACCGTAAGTTTCTGTCCAAAAAATTAAGATGAGAATCAGCAGCTGAAGACCAGACAGGAAAACAATACTCAAAACAAGGTAGAATGAAAGAATTAAAACACTTTTTTCAGAATAGATTGATAACCGAAAATCTTGAAAGACTCTCAATAAGCCAATTTTTTGAGGAATGGAAGAAGACACAGACCTAATGTGTTTCTCAAAAGTAAATTTGCTGTCGAGAATCACTCCTAAAATCTTAAAAGAGTCATACAAAGTTAAAGAAATATTATCAATACTGAGATCCGGATGTTGAGGAGCCACTGTCCTAGACCTACTTACAATCATACTTTGAGTTTTGTTAGAATTCAACTTCATACCCCATAATTTGCACCATGCACTAATTTTAGCTAGATCTCTATTAAGGTATTCAGCAACCCCAGATCTACATTCAGGAGATGCAATTGATGCAAAGAGAGTAGTATCATCTGCATATGCAACAAGCTTGTTTTCTAGGCCAAACCACATGTCATATGTATATAGTATGAAAAGTAATGGGCCAAGAACACTACCCTGTGGAACACCAGATATTACATTTCCATACTCACAATGGTGCCCATCAACAACAACTCTTTGAGATCTATTACATAAAAAATCAATAATAATACTAAGAAACGACCCACCCACTCCCAAATGTTTGAGCTTGAAAACAAAGGCCTCATCATTAACACGGTCAAAGGCAGCACTAAAATCAAGACCAATCATACGAGCATCCTGACCACAATCAAGGGATCTCTGTACAGCATTAGAGATTGTAAGATGCATCACATGCTCCAAGGCCTTTACGAAAACCGAATTGCAAACTAGGGAATAGATGATTACCTTCAGCAAACCTATTAAGGCGTTTTGCCAGAAGACGTTCAAAAACTTTACATAATACGGGAGTTTTGGAAATTGGGTGGTAATCAGTTGGACTTGAGCTACCACAAACACATTTACATAGTGGAGTAACATTACCAATTCTTCAACAAGTGCGAAAAGCTCCTCTTCTTGCTAAATTGCGTAAAATAACAGATAACTTTAGAGCTAAGAAATGTGCAATCTTTATGAAAAACAAAGGAAAATACCATTTGGGTCTACACCTCCATAAGCATCAAGGTCCATCAACAGAGCTTTAATCTCACGAGATCGAAAAACTAAACTAGTTAGTTTAGCCTCAGGAAAACGGGAATGAGGAAGTTCAAGTTTTTCATTTCTCTGTTTACTGTCAAAACATCAGCCAAAAGGGTTGCCTTTTCCTTTGGACAGTAAGTGACTAAGCCATCCAGTTTAAGTAGAGGAGGAACTGATGCATCTACACCAAAGATTGCAGATTTAAGGGTAGACCACCATTTATGTTCCTGAGTTGTACCAGAAAGGGTTTCTTTCATGGTTAAATTATATTCGTTTTCAGTTAAAGCATAAACTCTGAGCAAAAGATCGAAGCTGAGTATAGTCATTCCAGGTCAAATCTGATCTGTTACCCTTCCAAAGATGATAGGCCTCCTGCTTCTCCAAATAAGCACGTCTACAATCATCATTGAACCACGGTTTGTCCTTCGCTCGGTACCTTAGCACACGAGAAGGAATACGCCTATCAATTATGTTGACTAGATTCTCATTCAAAGGGACAGCAGGATCTACACTACTATATAATTTTGACCATTTCAAGCAAAAAAGATCATGCAAAATCCCATTCCAGTCTGCTTTTGATTTCATATAAATTTTACAAGAGTATTATACATCAGGGATAGGCTGCTCAGTCTTCACTACTAATTAAATAAAGGCATGATCAGATGTCCCGACTGGAGAACCAACAGTTATAACGCCAGAGGAGTCAGTGTATACGAGGTCCAAGCAATTACTGTGTGTGTGTATATGTTAATGTATACATCTATGTAAAAGTTATATATATATATATATATATATATATATATATATATATAAATATATATATATATATATATATATATATATATATATATATATATATATATATATGTATGTATGTATATATGTGTGTTTATATATGTGTATATATGTGTGTATATATATGTATATATATACATATACTGTATTAACTGTATGTATATATATAGCCTATGTGTGTGTATGTATGTACAACATACATTATATATATATATATATATATATATATATATATATATATATATATATATATGTATATAAGTATATATGTATATATATATGTACATATATATATGTATATATATATATATATATATATATATATATATATATATATATATAGTTTTCATTTATCAATGCATGCTAATCAATTTCATGGTATCACAATATTTTTCAGTCTTGAATTTCTATCATCCATATGGTCGGCCCTTTCTACTGCAGCTTTGTTAATCATGGCGATACACAAACCCTTTTATCACATTAAGGTATCTCCACTCAGTAAGATATAGATATATATATATATATATATATATATATATATATATATATATATATATATATATATGTGTGTGTGTGTGTGTGTGTGTGTAAGGTTAAAAGCTGGAATTACACTACAAATAAATCCCCTTAATAATCCTAAGCGTGTTTTGTCGATTATTAGTTAGGAAGGGGAATTGATATATTTTGTTAGCTTTCTATCTTAATTTCTTTTCTACTTCTTTTTTTAGTGAAATAATCAAGCAAATACAAATCATGACTGCAGACTGTATTAGACAAAGAAGTTGCACATAAAAGCAATGCGTGAATCGTGCTAGACCATCATTCACTAGCTGAAGTGTAGGCATATAAGCGGCACTCTCTCGTGTTTTTACCCGCTTATAATATCAAACGTAACTACTTTGTTAACTCTAAAGTATCAATCGGGTCAGGAGAATAAGGCGGGTGTTGTGGGGGGGGGGGGGGGTGGCGGGGTTGCGGAAGAGTTTCATAACTACAAGAGCGCGCTTCTGTCTAGGCGATATGCGAGAGTTGGGGACTGGAACATTGTCTTGCATGAGTCGGATTTTTCTGGTCAGCATGCCTCCCCTTTTGAGTTTAATGGAATCTTGCAATTTATGCAGTAGTGAAGCATAGTAAGTCCCAGTAATTGTGGTACCCTTGTCCAATAAATCCATCATCACTATTCCATGCTGGTCCCAAAAGATGGTAAGCATAACCTCTCCTGCAGAGGGTTGCTCTCTTGCCTTCTTTTGGGGGTGATGAGTCAAAGTGCTTCCACAGCATAGACTGGACTTTATTCTCAAGATCATAGTGAT
Source organism: Palaemon carinicauda (assembly GCF_036898095.1). NCBI lineage: Eukaryota > Metazoa > Arthropoda > Malacostraca > Decapoda > Palaemonidae > Palaemon > Palaemon carinicauda. The sequence continues at coordinate 117,040,585 of NC_090730.1, read as the reverse complement.
AGACTCATGGTTTATCATGTGTGATAAGTCTGTCAAAAATGGCTTCCTAGTTTTTTTTTTTTTTTGACACATGTCCAAAAGAGCCTTTGAGCAATCCACTCGCTCCTGCTTCTGAAAAGGGGTAAGGAGCCTGGGAATCCACTGTGCAGACACCTTATGCATGTGCAAATGATCCTGAATGTTTTTTTTTTCTACAGACTCTACACTTGTCTTCACAATTTTGGCTAACTGGCCAACAGTTATACGGCATCTTCCAAAATGGCAGCCTATACTTGATGGATGGTCTCTTCATCAATGGCAGAATAGGGGCGTTCAGGAATAGATGCTGTTTCGACAGATGCTCGGCCACACTTGACCTGGCGATGCCAGTGTTTCCCAACATATGATGGGGCAGCATCTCTATGAGTTTGTTCTATTTCATCGAAGGTCTCTTTTGATCCATAGTCATATCTTACTTCAATCTAACGCCTTTGAAAAGGAAGCAATTTCTTGATTTTGTAACATTAATTGGTGCTTGCTGTGATTTTTGCTCCTGCTGAGGGTGCTGAAGCAGCTTGTGAATCAGTGTGCTATCAGGGTTACTGTATTAAAAATAAACATTTTTTTTTTTTTAAATTTAGTTCCAATTGAAACTCAATGAACGGCTATTTATACAATTATAAACGAATCTAAAATTTCTTCTGACAGTCATGGTCATCAAGAATTATTGCTCATTTCACTACTCAAACTCTCAATTTCGAAAATATTATCAATCATGATCTAGTGATAGGGAAGACGGACGCTCCATGGTAAACAAACCAGTTTCAATACATTGCATCTGGAAATCTTCTAAAATGTATTAGAAATGAGTGTGTCCATCCCAGTGGTAAATTGCCTCCTGTGATGTTCATTCACTTGACACTTTTATACTTTGTGATTCAAGTATTTGAGGGAAAAAAGTGTATTCGCTGAAGTCTTGGTCACAGCTTTATATGATTATTTTCCAGAATATATTGGATGCAAATAAAGATTCTTCATAAAGAGTCAAATGGAACAAAAACATATTATAAAAACAGCCATTGACAAAGCATTTGAACCTACAATATTGGTAATCAACATTAAGCCTATTGAAAAACGTATGTTGTTTTTTTTTCTTTTAATGAACTCTGTGATTCAGATATAAGTTATTGATAACCATTACTTGCGTTGGAAATCCTGAGAACCGATTCCAAACCCGTAATATCTGCATCCTGTACCGCACGTGTTTCATACACTGTAATGGTATTGCTTTTTTTCATCTCTAGTTCTCTCCCGCACTGATAATAGAAAACAAAAACCCTGGTTAAGCTTGCCATCGCATTTTTCACGTTGTTTAAAATGTTGTGCCATTGCTGCCCTCAACTGCTTGTATATAAGCTCGTTATCTTGTTAAATAAACTTACTTGCATTCATCTCGCCTCTCTTTTAGTACATAACATCTCACCCTGCCACAGTCCCAATCTTATTGAATAAACTTACTTGCATTCACCTCACCTCTCTTTTAGTACCTAATATCTCACCCTGCCTAATTCCCATACCACTCATTACGTGCTTCTCTTTCCCTCTAAGACCTTTGGCGTTTGTACGGTACAGCAAGGAGAGATGACGTCACATCTTTCATTAATCATGATGCGATGATTTGTTGGAGGAATGTCCGTCTGTGTTAATCGAAATTTAATGTGTAAAAAGTCAAAGCTCTTGTTTATTTTCATTTCTGGAATAAAGAATGTATAGTCGCTCAAAACATAAACGGACATAATAATAATAATAATAATAATAATAATAATAATAATAATAATAATAATAATAATAATAATCATCATCATTTTCATTATTATTATTATTATTATTATTATTATTATTATTATTATTATTATTATTATTCGCTAAGCTACAGCCCCAGTTGAACAAACAAGATGCTATAAACCAAAGGGCTCCTACGAAAAAAAATAGCCTTGTGAGGAAAAAAATAAATATACTACACGAGAAGTAATGAACAAATTAAAATAAAATATCTAAAGAACAATAACAGTAATAACATAAACTTTCATATATAACCTATAAAAACTTTAAAAAACAAGAGAAAAAGAAATAAGATCGAATAGTTTGCCCAAGTATCTACGTACACACCAATCAAATATTTACGGTACACTGTTAAAAATTTACATTAAAAAAAACGGTACATGCCAGGCAACATTTATTCCAGGAATTTTACCGTTTTAAAAAATGGACATATTACGGTCAACAACCAGTAGAAGCTAAGAACAAAGTATGGTAAAATTACGGTCACCTGTATTTTACTGAAATATGGCGAATAGTATATTTTTACGGAGAATTCACGATGAATATTACTGTTTTTTTTTTATAACAATGTATATCAGTAACCTAAGTGACGAGCTGAGTGAATATTTTGATGTACGACTACTGTGATGTATTTATAATTAAAAAAAAAAAAAAAAAAAAAAAAAAAAAAAGGAACGCCACTTGAAAAACTCGTCTGGCAATTGTTTATACATTACATTCACCGCGTAGTTTGAAAGAATTAAAGGATTTCTCCGAGTTTAAAATTATGCCTAAATCAAAGCTCCAGGCTCTTTTACTTTTATGAAGACCACAAGACGTCATTAGTGATCCACATAGAGCCACTTTGCGGAAGAGTTTCAGCCAAGCTTTTGTGTTTCCCAGATACTATTTTCGACCAGGATTATTCGAAAGTTAACGATGCTGAGAAGAGTATTCAAGGATCAAGCGGCAGAGGGGCCAAAGAGAAGCCGCGCAAGAAACGGGGCAGAGTTAGAAAAGGGACCGCCCATGATCTTCGGTTTTTGTGGAAAATAATTCATATGACACGTCTCGAATGAAAACATTAATCTTCGTAGTCTCTCTCTCTCTCTCTCTCTCTCTCTCTCTCTCTCTCTCTCTCTCTCTCTCTCTCTCGAGCACGTGTACCTTCCTGAAAATTGGGATCACGTCTGTTCACCAAACGACTAAGAGAGAGGGAAATAAAAAGAGGAAACCCTGACATGAGTCTCGTCTCCGTCATGATACTTGCATATCATCAAAACGACAGTCTCGACCAGGAAGTCCTCATCTTAAAGGGGGTGAAACCATTCAAAATATATTCACATAATATCCTCTTGTAGTCTTCGGTATCTGAAAAATTAATTCGCGAGCCCTTGTGTTAACAATTTAATTGTCATTAACAATGAAACAAAGGCGAGTGGTTATCTCTCACTCACACTGTCTAGAGGCCATTCCATTGTCAGCCTTTATTTAGGAGAATCAATATCACATTCACTTACCAATAAAAGATCCAAGGCCGTTTTATCGTTCATATGTAAGTACACAACCGGACACAAAACACATATATACAAACACACACCTTATATATGTATATATATATATATATATATATATATATATATATATATATATATATATATATATCAGTGTACCGTATATCATCGTCCTCAGCCGTAACTAGTCCACTACAGGTCAAAGGCCTCAGACATGTCCTTTCACTCGTGTCTTTGTCTTTTCATGGTCTTTCTCTCCCAGTCTATATCCATAATTTATTTTTAGTTCGTCAGTCAATCGTCTTTTCTTCCTTTCCCTGGTTCTTTATATATAAATTTACACACTCATATATATATATATATATATATATA
>NC_090730.1:116949399-117034399 GCF_036898095.1 Palaemon carinicauda | reverse complement strand
GCTTCGCATCAATCCCAATTCCGTTCATTTTCTATAAGTACGATGACTTTAACGTTTTCTTTCACATCAACGCTCGATACACGGAGAACTATCATAATACCGTAGAATCAACTGATTCATAAAAAAAGAAAAAAAAAACTTAATATTTAATGCTTCTTATAATGTTCAAATGACTTTATGAAGTCCCAAAATTGTTTATTTTTTATATGGTTTACCTAACGCATTTCATAGGTGAAAAGGATACACGTAGCCTACTGTACCTCAAAGAATAATCGAGCGATATTAGTGCAAACAAGCAAATCAATTATTATTATTATTATTATTATTATTATTATTATTATTATTATTATTATTATTAGCTAACTAGCTACAACTCAAGTTGGAAAAGGAGAATGCAAATTAGACCAAGGACTCAAACAGGGAAAATAGCCCAGTGCGGAAAGAAAATAAGGAACCAATTAAACTACACGAGAGGCGACGAATAATGAATATCAAACATCTTAAGACAATTAACAATGTTCGGATAGATCTTTTAAATATAAACTTATGTCAGGTTGTTCAACATAAAAACATTTGCTGCAAGTTTGAACTTTTGAAGTTCCACCGATTCAACTACCTGATTAGGAATGCCATTCCACAATCTGGTCACAGCTTCAATAAAACTTCTAGAATACTGTGTAGATTGATCCTTATGATGGAGAAGGCATGGCTATAGAATTAACTGCATGCCTAGTACTATGTACAGGATGGTACAGTCTAGGAAGATTCAAATCCAAAGGATGATCGGTATTATGACAAATCTTATGCAGCATGCATAAAGAACAAGCTAAACTACGATGCTAGAAATTAATATTAAGATTAGCAATAAGAAATTTGATAGACAAAAAGTTTCTTCCAACAAATTAAGATGAAATTCAGCAGCTGAAGACCAGACAGGAGAACAATACTCAAAACAAGGCAGACTAAAAGATTTAAAACATTTCTTCAAAATAGATTGATCACCGAAAATCTTAAAAGACTTTCTCAATAAGCCCACTTTTTGTGCAATTGAAGAAGAAACAGACCGAATGTGTTGAGGAATCACTGTCATCGGTCTATTTACAATCATACTTTGAGTTTTGTTAAGTTTCAACTTCATGCTCCATACTTTGCACCATGCACTAATTTTACCTAGATCTCTATTAAGGGATTCAGGAACCCCTGATCTACATTCGGGAGATGGAATTGGCGCAAAGAGAGAAGCATCATCTGCATATGAAACCAGCTTGTTGGTTTTTTGAGACCAAACCTATGCTATGTATATATAGTATGAAAAGTAATGGGCCAACAACACTAGCGTGAGGAACACCAGATATCACATTCCTATACTCAGTATGGTGCCATCAACAACAACTGTTTGCAATCTATTGCTTAAAACTTCAATAATAATGCTAAGAAAAGACCCAGCTACTCTCAACTATTTGATTTTGAAAACAAGCACTTCATGATTAATACGAACAAAGGCCGTACTAAAATCAAAGCCAACCAAATAAACTTTCTGGCCACAATCAAGGGATTTTTGTACAGCATTGGAGATTTTAGGAGGGACAAAACATGCTCCAAGGCCTTCATGATAGCCAAATTGTAAACTAAGGAACATAGTTTACAATTTGTTTTCAAACTCAAACAGTTGGGAGTGACTGGGTTGTTTCTGAGCATTATTGTTGAATTTTTAAGTGATAGATCTCAAAGAGTTGTTGTTGATAGTTACCATAGTGATTTTAAGAATGTGATATCTGGTGTTCTACAGCGTAGTGTTCTTGGCCCATTACTTTTCATCTTATATACACATGGCATGTTGTTTGGCCTAGAAAACAAGCTTGTTGCCTGTGCAGATGATGCTACTCTCTTTGCATCAATTCCATTTCCTGAATGCAGATCGAGCGTTGCAGAATCCCTTAATATAGATCTAGCTAAAATTTGTGCGTGGTGCAAATTACGGGGTATGAATCTGAACCCTAACAAAACTCAAGGTATGATTGTAAGTAGGTCAAGGACAGAGGTTCCTCAACATTTGGATCTCAGCATTGATAATGTTTCTTTAACTTTGTATGACTTAAAATCTTAGGTGTAATTCTCTACAGAAAATTTACTTTTGAGAAATACATCAGGTCTGAGTGTTCTACAATTGCACAAAAAATTGGCCTATTGAGAAAGTCTTTCAAGATTTTCGGTGATCAATCTATTCTGAAGAAGTGTTTTAATTCTTTCATTCCACCTTGTTTCATGTATTGTTCTCCTGTCTGGTCTTCAGCTGCTGGTTCTCACCTTAATTTGTTGGACAGAAACTTGCAGTCTATTAAATTTCTTATTCCTGATCAAGATATTAATCTTTGACACCGTCGTTCAATTAGTTCATTATGCGTGTTGCATAAGATTTTTCATAATTCTGGTCATCCTTTACATTTAGATATTCCAGGACAGTTCCATCCTGTTCGTAATACTAGGTATGCCGTTAATAATAATAGTCAGGCCTTCTCCATCATGAGGCTCAATACTACACAGTATTCTAGAAGTTTTATTCCAGCTGTAATCAAGTTGTGGAATGATCTTCCTAATCGGGTAGCCGAATCATTAGCACTTCAAAAGTTCAAAGTTGCAGCAAATGTTTTTATGTTGAACAGGCTGACATAAGTCTTTTTATGGTTATATATTAATTATCTGTTTTAATGTTGATGATGTTTTTTTTAAATATTTAATTTTAATTTTTCATTACTTCTTATATCGTTTATTTATTTCCGTGTTTCCTTTCCTCACTAGGGGTTTTTTCCCTGTTGGAGCCCTTAGGCTTGTAGTATCTTGCTTTTCCTATTAGGGTTGTAGCTTGGCTAGTAATAATAATAATAACGTGTGTGCATATATATATATATATATATATATATATATATATATATATATATATATGGGTGTGTGTGTGTGTGTGCTTATGTATATATATGTATATATATACATATATATACATATATATATATACACACACATATATATATATATATATATATATATATATATATATATATATGTGTGTGTGTGTGTGTGTATGTATGTATGTATGTATATATATGTATGTATGTATATACTGTATATATATATATATATATATATATATATATATATATATATATATATATATATATGTATATATATATATATATATATATATATATATATATATATATATGTGTGTGTGTGTGTGTGTGTGTGTGTGTGTGTGTACACTAGTATACATATTTACATATGAATGTAATTTCGACGAATTATCACATATGCCAGATTCCAAAGTTTTGTTGCCATGTCAAGATGAATTCAGACCAATGAATAAATAAATCCTAAATTTTACGCTAAGATATACGTATGCTGAATTTCGTTACATCTATCCAATGTACCATTATCAATATATTTCTTTTTCTTTGTTTCATTTCAATCATATCCGATTAAGAATTATTTTTAGCTCATTTTAAAGTGCTTACTTTTCAGAAATATGTTTTTTTTCTTTTCTTTTTTTTGTATCAGATAGGCTACTGCCAGCTAACCTTGACTTGGAAAAAGTTGTAGAATCAATTGAAACTGTATCAGTATAGCTTGAAGAAATGCATTCAGATCCATCTTCTTTTGATCCTTTGTGGGATGAGGTGGAGAAGAGATCAACAGCTCATGGTTTTGATACTTCAGAGTGTAAACCATTAAGGAAACGTAGAATTTCTACAAAATTACAAGAGTTTGTTGTTGTTGATTCAATTGGAAAACAATTATTGAGCACAAAACCACACACTTTGGCCTCAGTGTTAAGTATTCTGCACGAATTCACCTTTTTTGCCCGATTATAGAACATATGTTGGAAGACGTAAAAAGCCGGTTCAGCAATGAAACATGAACATTTGTGAAAGCATTACAGTCACTTAACTCACAAAATATGGAATTCTTATCTTTCGAGAAATTGTGTGGAGTTATCCATGCCTATTATGCTAACACTGAAGATCTCAAACATAAGCTGCTCTCCGCAAAACGCATATTAGAAAGACGTCGCAAAGGCGTAAGTGACACAGAAAGGCCTAAATCACTGTTGGACTTACTGAAAATTCTTGATCCATGAATATCCTGAACTCTTGAGATTAGCCAAGATTGCTGCAGTGTTACCTGTGTCTTTGGCTTCAGCAGCGAGAAGCTTTTCTGTTTTAAAATCAATTAACGCTACTCTCAGAAATGCAATGGGCAGTAATCCTGCTGTGTTATCAACTGAAAGTATGAAAATTAAAAGACTAGGTTTACTGGAATGTTTAGATAGATTTGAAAAAACAATCACATGAACAAGATATTATTGTTAAATGAGCCATGTCGCAGTAATATGTAAGATTTATTCTCTTTTACATTTTGTTACTTCCAATATATATATATATATATATATATATATATATATATATATATATATATATATATATATATATATATATATACATATATATATATATATATATATATATATATATGTATGTATGTATGTATGTATGTATGTATGTATATCATATCATTCATTCATTTTTTATCTTGAGTACATAATACATAATAGACTTATAAAAAGTTTATTTTATCTTGTTTCTCCATGCTTTTATTTTACAATTTCTACATGCACAGGAATTAATATGTTTTGCATAGCTCACTTTATGTTTTTCAGTTTTATATATAATTCTTACTTTTGTGTATTTACGTATAATAATAATGTACATGATTAGTGTACATCTGTTTTACTTTATATAAAATAACAGAAACACAGATACCTATATAATGCCTGAATATCCACCACTGATCTCATAATATGCCCTAGTACCCTTCTCATATGACTTCAGAATGCTTTTGAAATCGGCATGTATAGGCTCACTCCAATATTCAGTTGTGCCCCTAAGGCTCCCACCCACTGACAGAATCCTAGCTACGCCACTGACGAGGATAAAATCCAAGAGAGATGAATAGAATTAGCAGAACTACCCAAAACAGTATATAATCTTAAACCCCAAGACAGTCGTAAACACAATTAGACCAAAATTGAGGAAACATTAAAGAAAGGAAGAAACATCAAATTGATGAAAAGAAGATTTGGAACAGGGATCGAACAGAAGTTTGCTTTAAAGGATGAAAATTAAAATATTATCACAAATAGAGATGTAGTGGTAAAAATTTCAGATTTCTGTACAATGCTATACTATAGATATATAAGAAATAACTTCTGCCGATAGAAATAATGAAACACCCGAGCCGGTACCAGGAGTAACAGTAGAAGTAAAGAAAGCATTAAAAGGAATGAAAAGAGGCAAAGCAGCAGAAGATGGTCTAACAATTGATTTAATAATAGATGGAGGAGATTTTATTTTACTAAAACTCACTGAACTTTACTCTAAATGTCTGCAAGAATGCCCTAGGTCTATACCTAGAGCTTCGAAAAACTTTATCATTATACTAATTCACAAAAACTGAGATATAAAAGACCTGAAATATTACCGGTCAATAAGTTTACTCTCAGTAGTATATAAACAATTTACAAAGGTAATATTAAGCTGAATAGAAAAACACCTGAAATATTACCGCTCAATAAGTTTACTCTCCGTAATATATAGAATATTTACAAAGGTAATATTAGGCCGAATAGAAAGACAGTTAGACTTCAATCTACCAGGGGAGCTGGCAGGAATTGACCATACCATGTAATTAACCAACTAATAAAAAAAATCAACAGCGTATGACAAACCCTATAGGTATGGGATTTCATAGACTATGAAAAAGCTTATGATTTTATCAAAACTTCAGTAGTGATGGAAGCCCTTCAAAGACAAGGAGTAGATGAATCTTACGTTAGAACACTTGAAGATATCTATAAAGGAAGTACAGCAATCCTAAAACTACATAAAGATAGTGAGACAATTCTGATTCAGAAATGAGTTAGACAGGGAGACCCCAGCTCTCTAAAATTATTCACAGCATGCCTACAATAAGTTTTTAAGAACATAGATTGTGAAAATTTATGAATTGAAATTAATGAGGAATATCTTAGCAACTTAAGATTTGCAGATGACATAGTTCTATTTACTGAATCATGGGAGGAACTGCAAAAAAAATAAAATAAAATAAAAGATAGAAGCTTTGAATACAGAAATCAGAAATGTAAGACTAGAAGTTAATATGAGTATAACTAAGATTATGTTTAACGAAAATGCAGTGAGACAACAAATAGGAGTTAACGTACTTAAGAAAGACGGTAAGTATTTCACCAGGACATGAAACAAAAATTAATAGAAGGATGGGTATGAGATGGAGAGCTTTTGGTAAACAAAATAAACTATGAAAATTAAAATGATACTTTCTCTAAAAAGAAAAGTATTTAATCAGATGGTTCTACTAGTATTAACTTATGCACCCGAAACATGGAGCCCTACGAAGCCTTAAAGCATAAGCTAGTTACAACCCAAAGGACTATGGAAAAAAAATAATGATAGGAATAACCCTAATAGTAAGAAAAAGAACAACATGGATACGGGAGCAAACCAAATTTCTAGCAATATGTAAGAAAAAGATATGGACATGGGCAGGACATAGAATGAGCAGGACAAATAATAAATAGATATTAAACATAGCAGAATGGGTCAATAGAGATTGCAAAAGAAGCAGGGAAAGGAAAAGAAGACGAAACACTGACTAGCTAAGAAAATTTGCTGGTATACACTGGCATGAATAGACAATAAACAGACGTAAGTGGGAGAACACGTAGAACATGTCTGACGTTTTGTCGTACAGTGGACTAGTTACGGGCAATGATGATGATGACATAAGTGTGTGTGTATATATATATATATATATATATATATATATATATATATATATATATATATATATATATATATGTGTGTGTGTGTGTGTGTGTGTGAGTGTGTGTATGTATATATTTATGTGTGTGCGTGTGTGTGTGTGTGTGAAAATTGGTGCCCCTATGAATTTTTTCTGGAGGTGCTACTGACCTATACCCATTATGCCATACTGTTTCATGCAGTGGTGACTTTATCTGCAGATAGGCAACTCAGAGGCTGAGTAAAACGGTTGATGACTATCAATCATGTAGATGATTTCTCACTATGGCGTCTCCAATTTTGTGTATATATTTAGATAAATGCCCATTAAATGGGCACACATGCGTTTATATGTGCATAAAAATGTTTTCGAATACAATTTATCAACATGTTTTCTTATTGTCTGTTTAATTTTCTACTATATTTTTATACTATTGAATAAAATAACGGGACCCTTTGTAGTTCGTTCGGACAAAACAGGTGTAGTAAAATTTGTAAAGTTAAGATCGAAAAAAAAAAGAACACATTCTAAAAAAGAAACAGATACGAGAACGCCACTTAACTAAGGTTTCCCACCTAACCTAACCTTAACCTAGGAGCCATGTCCTTACCTTCCGGGGGGCGGGGGGAGAGGAGTGACCCCCTTAGATTAAGTCTCAACCATGTGGTCGCTTCCCAACTGGCTTTACACATACAAGGCAACACGAATTCATAGTATTTGGAAAATTATAAAAAATCGCATCATATTGTTGTATTTCAGATCAAAATAAACAACTTCCTCATAAATAAAATGGATTTGACAAGTAATAAGAAAGTTTACACCTGTCCCAACGAACTACAGTATTTTGTGGGGCTCCTCAAATAGCCTGCATAATAAAAATAATAATAATCCAACGTTTAGCAAAAGTCTTTTACAATTAAATTCAAAGTTATAGGTAGTAGGTTGGCCAGGGCACCAGCCACCCGTTGAGATACTACCGCTAGAGAATTATGGGATCCTTTTACTGGCCAGACAGTACTACATTGGATCCTTCTTTCTGGTTACGGTTCATTTTCCCTTTGCCTACATATACACTGAATAGACTGGCCTATTCTTTACAGATTCTCCTCTGTCCTCGTACACCTAACAACACGGAGATTACCAAACAATTCTTCCTCACCCAAGGGGTTAACTATTGCAGTGTAATTGTTCATTGGCTACTTTCCTCTTGGTAAGGGTAGAAGAGACTCTTTAGCTATGTTAAGCAGCTCTTTTAGGAGAAGGACACTCCAAAATCAAACCATTGCTCTCTAGTCTTGTGTAGTGCCATAGCTTCTGGACCATGGTCTTCCACTGTCTAGGTATAGAGTTCTCTTGCTTGAGGGTACACTCAGGCACACTAATCTAAATTATTTCTCTTCCCCTTGTTTTGTTCAAGTTTTTATAGTTTATATAGGAAAGATTTATTTTAATGTAACTGTTCTGATAATCTTAAATTTCTCTGATTCCTTTTCTCACTGGGCTCTTTTCCCTGTTTGAGCCCTGGGGCTTATAGCATCCTACTTTTCCATCTAGGGTTGTAGCTTAGTAAGTAATGATAATAGTAATAATATCACTATCTCATGAATGGATAGTTTTGCGTCTCGGTTATCATGGAAACAGAGATGCTACTTCCCGGTGCCATCTGGTGGGAAGAAGAACATGACGTCACATCCTCTGGTTGCCAGTCGTCTGCAGGACAGGAGCGAAAGACCTGACGTACGACCTCTATTAACTGTTGTTGACAAAAGGAAATGCTGCGGACTACAGCAGCCCTTAGGGTAACTTTACCCAAATTGGCACCCAAGAATGTGCCAAAAAAGGGACACCATCGCAATTTTACTGTGGTTTCGGCTCCATGTGTCAGGAAAATAAGGTGAGAAATTTCATCTTTGCCCCCACCGGCGCGATCAGCTGATTTTGTTTTGATTTTATTTTAAGCTCTTGTCACTAGTTTATGAATACTATTTGATCAAATATTGTAGCATATGAATAGCCATTATGTAAAATAACCAGTTGATGTTTAGAATTCCTATCGCAACAGATTGCGATCAACCAGGTCAAGGCCCGTTTGGGTGTAGATTGAAATCCGCTAATGACGTAACCTCCAGGCTAGTTTAACAAGTTCTTTTTATTATGGTTAATACAATATTAGTTGAGGCGGAGCCTTTGTATAACGACGGACAGGACCCCCCATGCATAGTACATTATCTAACGAAAACTTCCCCACCTAACCTAAACTTCCACACCTGACCTAACCTACAATCTGTGCTCATACCTACTTAACTAATGAAGGGTTAACGCCTCCCTTGCGACCCTCCTTAGACTGCCGTAATTTTAGTGATAGGGTTGAAAATAGGCGAGTTATGGGACATGGCCATCATCATACATACACCCCTGTTAGAGCATTAAACTTGCATAATTGAATAGATATTTGCAAGTACAGTATTTTGAAATCCATGTACTACGGGCAGAAACTGTTATTAACAAAGTTGTAGATTTAATAAAAAAAAATCCTGTTTTGCTCCTTTTGTCACCTTAATGCATACCGCAGGAGCCTCCATCACCCGGTAGTTCAGAAAAACACTGATAGGTCGTGCTTCCGTACTAAGTTACTTGTTCAAACAGAATACAGTGCCAAGCGCTTTATATTCTAAACCGCTTGGTTATTTGTTTTGAGTATTGAAATACAATTCAATTACAGCTTTTATTTTATTTATCATGGTATTGATGATGGTTAAGGTAGAAATATGTGTTTGATATATTTAGTCTGATAATGGGAAATGGAAGCCAAGTCCATATTCTAACTTTACGTTTGTGTATCAGTGGTTTTATTTAGTCATTTATTAAATATTTTAAAGTATTATGCTAGAAATGTCATGTACAGTATTTTGTATTGCCTGCCAGAATAGAGGAGTTGTGAAATAGTGATAAAATCGCCAGCAAATCGAGCCAATACTGAGCAGAAGCCACTTTGAACCAGGCAATCATTTACATAATTGAATTAACCCCAAAATACTATGCAACCTACAAAGGCTTATCAAAAATCAGTTTGAACCAAGTGATTAATTAGCTAATTAAAAAAACACCAAAATACTAGCCCATGGTGCTAATGTGTACTGTGAAACATGTTCTGATAGGAACAGTGAGATAATGTTTAATTGCATGCTATGACAGAACAAAAAACAGTAAATAATTAGTGTAAATTTGGTATGCCAACATAGGGGTAAATACTGTCAATTAAGTAAATAGGTTTTTTTTTTTTTTTGTAGTACAGTACAATGAACATGGCTACAAATGACTCTATAGAAAACATGAGTGAAAATTCATGTTTTATATGCTTTTGGAAGTCCTTGCAAATAAAAGCTACAGTGTTTCTTTATTATATTTCATTTCTATTGCTGAGTTCTGATTACTGTAACTGTTCTTTATTATTATGGTGTCTGGTTTTTATGATGGTGACGTGGCAGAAATAACAGTTTATCATTTAAGTACTGTATACAATCAGACTGATACACAGTATACTCTCCGCTGTTTTGGTAGTCTACCCACCATAACTCAAACACTATGGATTTCCACAAGAAATAATTTTCAAACACGTTCAAAATGCAACCAAGTACACTATAAAATAGTCTCATTTTCGACAAACCATTTATTGCACTACAGTATACTATAATTTATTCCATATCTGGACTACAAACCTTCACTATTTATTAGGGGTATTACATTCGGCGAAGCTGAAAGGACGAGCCATTAGAATTTTAGCGAGTGTTAACTACCCATTCCACTAGTTACCAGGGGGTGGGGGGTGTAGCTTGCTACTGCTCACACTCTCACACCTGTGATTTAGCTCACTTTGCTTTTGGCTCTGATGGTGAACGGTCGTTTCCTTTCTTCATCCTCAGCAAGTTATTTTGGACTACCATTAATTTCTTTTTGTTTTTGGTTTCTAATTACTAGTGTGTGTGTGTTGACTTTTGCCGACCATGCGTACCTGCCCTGGACTTGATGGCCGACCCTGCGGTATTTTCACGTCAACCGTGAACACCGATCATCACACCCTTTGTCCCGCCTGCAGAGGTCAACGGTGTGATAGGAAAAACAAGTGTAGCGAGTGTCGACAGTGGTCTGCCTCCCAGTGGGAAAGGTTTGGGCGCCAGTGGAGGAAGTCAAAGCGGGATATTTCTCCTTCCAAGATTAAAGGCTATCACTCAGCCTTAAGCCTCGCCCTAGACTCAGCAGAATAGACATTTCGTCATCGCTAGAATTTTCCTTACCTATACCCAGTTACGAACTTACGTGTCCTCATTCTGAAGTGAGACCTCCCTCATGGAACGTGGTTCGAGTTCTCATGTCTCTAAAGAGACCTCCCTATGAACCATTACGCCAGGCAACAGATCACCACCTCACTAGGAAGACGGTGTTCCTACTAGCTTTGGCTTCGGCTAAGCGAGTCAGTGAACTTCGTGATCTCTCATACAACATCGCTCATTCAAGGGGATGGGAGAGGTAACGTTCAGCTTCATCCCCGAGTTTGTAACCAAAACTCTGAGTCTGGGAGTACAGGTGCACTTCCTCCAATATCTTCCATATTTACTGCTGAATTATATGGCATACTAACCGGTATTGAGAAAATAGCGTTAAAAGAGGAGGGCAATTTCACCATTTTTAGTAATTCAAGAAGTGTCCTTCAATCTTTAGGTTTTAATTCTAGTAACCCTTTAGTTTTAAAGATTTTAGAGTGGCTTTTAATCAGTGGCCTGAAAGGTATAACAGTTCGATTTTGCTGGGTTTTGGTACATGTAGGTGTGTCTGGAAATGAAAAGGCAGATTCACTGGCAGAGAGTGCTGCAGCCGAGTTGTTACTAAGAAGGTATCCCATTCTTTGTATTAATTTTTTTACCAGCAATTAAGAATTTTATTTATAACAATTGGCAACAGCATTGGGATAGTTTAACCGAAAATAAGATGAGAGAAATTGCGATTGTTATATCCTCTTGGAGATATAATGGGATGCCCCGAAAATGGGAGACTATTCATTGTTGTCTCCGCATTGGTCTCACTTGGATGACACATGAGTTTCTGCTGGCTGGCCAACACCAACCATATTGCGACGACTGTTTGATACCCTTGACAGTGAGGCATTTGTTGACTGAATGACCCACTTATAGCACAGAAAGAAATAGATATCTGTTTGAGGCTCGGGGTGAAGATGGAAGGTTCATCCTTGCCAAGATACTTGGACATGATGTGTCGTACATTGCTAGTGGTATTTTTAAATTCATATCAGCAGCAGCAGGTCTTATTAATGCTATTTAAGTTTTATAACATATTTACTTTTCTGGTTTTAATTAAATATTCTTTTAATCTTTATTGATAATTAACGATATTAGGGTCAATGGCCTTCGATGTCAGGATGCCTGAAAACCTCAAATCAATCAGTCAATCAATCAATCTGGGAGTGGCGGATCCCCGATTCGAATCCTTCCAGATTTCGAGTCTCTGCTCAGTTACTGATGACCCTGATTATCTCTTACTATGCCCAGTGAGGAGTTTGAGGCTGTACTTCAAGAGAACAGCTGCAGCTCATCCCTGTGTGCCTGCACTTATTGTCAGCACAGGGAGGAACAAGAGGAGGGTTACTATAAACACCATCTCTGCTTGGAATAGCAAGGTCATAGACCATGCCCTGAATCCAGACCCTCCTCCTTGATGTTGCCCCAGAGCTCATGATGTCAGGGCTGTAGTTACGTATTTGGCATTCAAGATAAACTTCTCAGTGATGCAGTTTCGACAGGCTGGGGTGTAGAAACGTCAGAATATGTTCACAGCCCACTACCTGCAAGACGTGACTCACAGGAGTCTCGATACGTTCTCTATCGGCCCTGTGGTGGCTGCACAACAGGTGGTATAATACCTCAAGCTCCTTATTGGACTATTAGGAGAAGGTTGAGGGCACCATTTCCTGGTTTTATTCTGCGTGAATGAAAAGGCTTGACTGGCCCTTATTCTTTTCTTCATCCTCCCCTCTCTTAGGGAGAGCAGCATTCTAGGTTTTCTGCACAAGCTGACCTCAAACCACTGCAGGTAAACCATTCGCCCTTGTGTACCTAGTAATAAGCTAATACTGTGGTGTCCACATACCCCGGCGAGGTGGTATTGAGAAAGTCTTGATTACAACAGTTTTTCCTAGAAAGACTCCCGAATAACTTTTACCTGGACGGTCACACTTCTAAATATCTCAACACACAGCTTGCGTAGCAAGGTTTAGCGGTGTGCAGAGACTCCATATTTTTGGTACAAACCTATTTAAAATAAAGAGCCCCCGGGTAAAGCCAAAAAGCTAGATTGGGAAGGACATCCACCCTCCTAATGAGCGAATCACCCCTAATAAATAGTGTAGGTTTGTATTCCAGTTACGGAACAAATGACAAATTCGTAGATAATTTGTATTTTTCCTAATGATACAAACCCTAGCTATTTATACAAACTTACCCTCCAGCCCTATCCCCCTTGAAGTCGTACCTCCAAGCAAAGTGAGCTAAATCACAGGTGCGGGAGGGGTAGTAAGCTGCCCCCCCTACCCTCGCTAACTAGTGGAATGGGTGGTTAACCTTCGCTAAAATTTTAATGGCTCATCCTTTCAGCTTCGCTGAAAGGAATACCCCTAATAAATAGCTAAAGGTTTGTATCGTTAGGAAAAATACAAATTGTCTACAAATTTGTCTTATTTTTAAAAGGCAGATTTTATTTTTTCGGACCATACAGACCTGAATCTTTAAAGTTACACTTCCTGCTTCAACTGTCCCGTAATTCCTAGGGGAAGATCAAAGTGACTTATCAGTGTACTGACAGGGGGAAGGGGATTCCCTGCCACCACTACCGACGTATGTTATAATTTTTTAATTACGAGTATCCAGCTTGACTCTAATCATATTCCTAGTTACAGTATCCCTCACCATATTGCCGTTCACCAATTTGTATCTCAGTACAACAAGGATTTATAAATTATGTAAATTTTTTTAAAATTACTCCTTATTGGACATATAAAAGTTTGAATTCATAAAGATAATAGAAAAAAATATGAAAAATTATAAAAATATTAATTGTTCCGTAACCGAAATACAAACCACGCTATTTACAAAGGGTATTACTTTTAGCGTAGCTGAAATGGCGAGCCATTAGAATTTAACGAGGGTGTATTTCCCCCGCGCTAGTTAGCGGGGGGGGGGGGGGGTAGGGGAGTGGTAGCTAGCTACCCCTCCTCCCCCTCACACACAGGTGAATACTCACTTTAACTTTTGGCTCGGACTGTGACAGACGTCTCTGTCTTGGTCCTCGCTTGGCAGCCATTGTCTGTTTTGTCTTTACTTAATCGCTTACTTTTCATTTACTCAATATATATGTAAACATGTTTTCATGTTTGTATATATATTTGAGTATAGAAATAAGTAAGTTTCAGATGTGTGTGTGTGTAGTGTACGATATCTACGTGGAGGCCTCGGCAGTTAGGCCACCACGGCGTATTTTATGGGTGGCGATCGAGTTTGACTTATGTCTTTCTCTCTCTCTCTCTCTTGAGGTCGTTCACCCTTTTACTACGTGTTACTACGCCCTTGTAGCCTAGCTTCCTTTCCGTGTGGGGGGTTGCTACGCCGTACGTTTGTATCAATTAGTTATGATTCTAATTTTAGTTGTTTTTTGTTTTTCAGCTTGTAGAACGATTCCTTTTGGGGTTTTCGTTCTTTCTTTAGTGTTCATTCATTTTTAAATTACATAATTACATAGTTACATAATTATAATTGTTATAATTCTGTTTTGGTTACAGCTCTCCTTCCGCGAGCGTAAGTGGTTGTGAGGGCACGTGCCTGTTGTGTATTCTTGTTCCTTTCCCTCGGGATTCCTCTTCGGAGCCTTCCCGGGGGAATGAATGTGTACTAATATTATTTGTTTTATTTTTTTACAGTTACCGATCTAGTTCGTTTCTGTAATATAGCAACGGTGTGAGCTGTCTGGTTGAGTCCTGGGGATTCGGCTGTTGCTGCCTCCCCCCTTGTATTTTCGTCAGGGGCGTGTCTCCTTCTACTGGTAGTACTCCCGTGTCGACGGACAGCTCTCCAGTTCATTTTAGAACAGTCAGGAGGCTTGCCTCCTTGGGCGGATAACTTTCCTTCCGAGGGAAGTTTTTCCTGTCCAGGCTTGAGTTTTTCCCCTTTTGGGGGGTTCTTCTCTTGCCTTTTTTTCGTGCGACTATGCTCTTGGTGCTGAGCGGTCGCACCTGCAGTTTCGCTCAAGGGGCTGGGCAACTGCAGGAGCTCCTCTTCGGAGGATTGCTCCTTTTAGGTCACTGGCTGACCAGTCTCTTCCACGAAGTGTTTCTCTTTCGTTCGCGAGAGAGTACACTCATAGAGACTCCTCTTCGGAGGTTTCTTCTGTTGCTGTTGCTGTTGGCCTCCCTCGCCGTAAGGCCCACCGTCCGCCTCGTCGTAAGGGCCTCTCATCTCCCTATAAGGGTGCTTGAGGCGCCTTTTTGGATCTCCGTTTGCAGCCTACACTCCCTTTTTCTCGATCTTCCGCCTTGGTGCAGATGGACAGCAGTCTGATCTCGTCTTCCGACGGGCAACGGTCTTCCCGACGGACAACGGTCTGCCCGACGGACAGCGGTCTTCCGACGGACATCAGTCTCTCGGCGGACAACGATCCCTTCGGGGCAAAGGGTTGCCCCCACGGGGGTTCTTCCCTTGCGTGTCAGGGTTTCCCTACGCGCCCTTCTGCTCATCAGCGCTCTCCTGTTCGTCAGCGCTTTCAAGATGATCTTCCCTGCGGTTCCTGTTGGTTCCTGTTACGCGCCCTGTGCGCCCACGTTCGCCCTCGCGATCTAGAACTTCGGTTCAGGTCGGGGTCAAGGACTCTTCTTCTTTGCGCAGGCTTCCACGCGTAGCCTTCTGCTCGTCAGCGATCATCAGCTCGTCAGCGATCATCAGCTCGCCAGCGATCATCAGCTCGCCAGCGATCATCAGCTCGCCAGCGATCATCAGCTCGCCAGCGATCATCAGCCCGTCAGCGATCATCAGCTCGCCAGCGATCTCCGGATCGCCCACGTGTGTTACAGCCGGCACGCCAACGTTCTCCAACACTTCTGAAGGAACATGGTTCGCCAGCTACTATCTCACCTGCGCATGCTGATCGCCATCGCGCGACCCTCAACTGCGGATGCTGATCGCCATCGCGCGACCCTCAACTGCGGATGCTGATCGCCATCGCACAACCCTCAACTGCGGATGCTGATCGCCATCGCGCGACCCTCAACTGCGGATGCTGATCACCATCGCGCGACCCTCAACTGCGGATGCTGATCGCCATCGCGCGACCCTCAACGGCGGATGCTGATCACCATCGCGCGACCCTCAACTGCGTATGCTGTTCGCCATCACGCGATCGCCCACCTGCAGATGCTGTTCGCCATCGCGCGACCGCTAACCTGCGCATGCTGATCGCCATCGCGCGACCCTGGCATGCTGATCACCATCACGCGACCCTGCGCATACTGATCACCATCGCGCGACCCTGCGCATGCTGATCACTGCTCGCGATCGCTCACCTTCGCATACTGCTCGCCATCGCACGATCGCTCACCTTCGCATACTGCTCGACCATTGTGTCGGCATATCACAACGCACCATCGCCAACCTGCGCGTTAGCGCTCACCAGCTCACCACCGATCGCTTGTTGATCCATATCGCCAGCAGTCCTCCTCGCCCACGCGGCAGCGCGTTTCCTCGCCATCGCGCTAACGCTTGCGTTCGCCGCCTCGGACTCGCTCTCATCCACCTGCCCACCCTCACGACCGCTCGCCCGTGCAATTGCGCGACCGCTCGCCTGTGCAACCACGCGACCGCTCGCCCGTGCAACCGCGCGACCGCTCGCCCGTGCAACCGCGCGACCGCTCGCCCGTGCAACCGCGCGACCACTCGCCCGCGCGTCCGCGCGCCCACACGCCCACGTGCCTGCACGTCTACGCTCATGCTCTCCAATGTTCGCCCACGCGCGAACCAACGGTTTTTTTCCATCTCGCAGACGGATGGTGTTCCGTCGCGCGAACCTACAGTGTTTCTTCGCACAAATGTCGGCTTATTTCTTGCAGTATCCATTGCTCGTCTATGGGTTATCGCCCGCCGACCACCAGGAATTCCCGTCGCGCGAGCTCCATGGCAATTGCGACCACGATTCCCAGTGGGGTTTTCGCAGCATGACCAGCCTGGCGAGTTCTTCTGGAGCGTATTTCCAGAACACTGTCTCACCCCGTAAACACAGAGCATGGCACTTGCAAGAATAGGAGAAACTTAAGGATGATCTGAGCAACACTCCTCTATTCCTGAACCTGGGTTAGCCCTTCCCCGTCATTCCCTGGAAGGATTTTTGGCGGGGGGGGCTTTCCGTTCGAGATTTCTCCATCGGACAAGGGGTGACTGCTTACCTCTTCCTCTGGGAGCTTACCAGGTTCTTTCCCTCCTCGGTTACGGCCCGAGGTTTGGTTCAAGGAAGCTACAGGAAGATCAAGGGTACTTTCCTCCTCTCGAGCTCAGGCACCTTGGCCTTTCGTCGTTAAGTATCTAACTTGCGGACAAGCTCGATGTTGTTCCATCTGGACGCGCTGACTGAGGGCTTCCTTCGGGTGTGTCATCTGTGGAGGTCGACGACCTCAGACACCCTTCCATCCTTGAGAAGAGTTTGTTTGTGCCCAAGGACAGAGACTTAGACAGCTGCTGTGCGGAGTAAATCGACTTCCGGTTTCACTCCTCCAAGGCGCTTTCTTCCAGACTCTGCAGGGCTCCAGCGCCTTTTCTTTCAACCACGTCGGCCTAAGTTATCGGCTACGACAACTGGGACAAGGTGTCCAATTGCAGTTTTCTCCTGTCAGGAACAGATGGCACGGGAGACTCCCCCGGGGGGGCATAGTCCTAAAAGGAGTTCACGAACTCTAGGATTGCAGGTTTTTCGCTGGGAGGATGCTTAAGGTTACTCATCCGAATGACAGCTTCCCGATGCCCATTCCCGCATATTCTCTGTAAGTAGCCAAGGATATCGCGCCTGCCGTCTCTGTCAGCGAATTCAGTGTCTCTGAACCTCTATGCCATAGCGTCAGCAGAGTTGCCCGGTTGGGCAGAATGATACATACCTTAGGCGAAGGTCTTCCTTAGGATCATCGACGGCTTCACCCCCGGCCCCCTCAGTCGATCCTTTCTTGTAAGGAAGGATCTGAGAGGGGATGTCCATAGTCGACCTCTCAGCCCCGATCAAGTTTGTCGAACAAACTTCGGCCAGCGTAGACCAGCAGAATCGATCAGACTGGTAACGAGGCGACAGGACTCCTTAAACCCTGGATCGGAAGGACGGGTACTTTCAGTTTCCATTCCATCCATCTTCCAGGGTACTCGTCGAATTCCGCCTAGACTGCAAGTATTCCTGCTTATGATGCAGTGTGGCTATCCCGCCGTGGCATAGCAGGTTTGTTTTCCCCAGAGAACTCTCCCTGCCTTCCTCTTGGCCGCTCAGGTGCAGGCTTCCGCCTCCTCTGCTGTTTGGAGGGCTGGTCAACTCTGGTAGGCTCGGGTTTCGACCTTCTTCAGCGCCGGGACAAGCTTCCGGATGCTTACCATGAGTGTGGGCTCATGGTATTTTGCTTGGAGCCTTCTCTTCCTCTGCCTCAACATCTGTAGTATCTGGCCATGATATTGAGTCAACCGCCTTACCACATTGGAAACCCCGCTTCTCGTCCATCCAGCGAGGTTAAGCAACGTCGGTACTTGGATGGGTGACCACCTGGGGACGCCAGATTCTGTTACCACATCCTCCGAGCCTTCCTTTCGGTTGACTGTGGCAAGACTGAGGAGAGTTGCAGTACCTGTTCTCAGTCAAGCAGAGCTTTCAGCCCTACCTTGGAACGTTTCCTAGTTCTTCTTTCCTCATTGACCCGTCTATAGTCCGAACGGTCGACTCAGGATAAGTTCCATGTGGGGCGATCCAAGTTCCGGTGGCTTCAGGCAATGTTTAACCGGACTCCCTGGCCCTATGGGACCAGCGGAACTATTAGACCTGCAATGGGTGTTGACCTATGGAGCCTCTTGATGGTAGTGGATATTCTCATCCTTTCCCCACATTCTTGATGCGGTTCTCGGACTCGTCAAAGGAAAGGGGGGGGGGGCATGTTCCGGTCCAGGCCTATGGTCATGACCTGAAGGATACCTCTCCATCATTCAGGCAGGCTTAGGGGCCTTAGTCTGGCCCCTCTTCAGATCCTACAGCTCCTGCCGAGTCTCCCCGTTGCGCGTCGACTTCATTCTAACCAGCAGGGGACGCATTTTCACATCTTCACATCTTGCAGTAGAGATACCGGGATGATTGAGATTCTCTCAATACCACCATCGGCTCTCTCATTCCAGGCAGGAGAATGTTTCTCTCAGACTATCCGAGCAGAGCCTCATAGAGAGAGTGTACCTAGGGGTCTTTGACCTTGGGTAACCAGCAAGTGCTGGTCTGGGGGACCTGATCGCGACAGCTTGGAACCTCAAGCTTCCGCTAGTCTTCCCCCCAGTCTCAGACCCCGAGACACTGGCAAGATGCATTCCGGTGATGGTGGGACAACTTCGACGCCTGCGTCTTCCCTCCTTTTTGTCTGCGGACAATGGGCCTCAACAAGACCAGGTTGTCTGTCAACCTTTCAATGGGAGAGCTCCACTGGGACTACGCTCAGAACGGTTTCTGGACCCTCTGCTTCCCCTGACGGAACTCCCGGGAGAGCTTCTCCCACGGCGCAGACTACTCAAGCAACCACACTGCGACATCTCTCCCGAACCGGGGCGTCGCTTCGGCTTCATGCCTGGAGACACTACGCTTCCTCCTCTAGAAGAGACAACCCGCTACAGTCGCGGTACGGAGGTCGCGTCATCTGCGATAGTCATCCACAGGGGTCTCCCAGGCAAAGTGAAGAGTCTAAGGTGGTTGGTGCCGTGGGAGATATACCTCTTCCCTTGAGGCCTCTTCTCCAGCAATAACGGTCTTATTGCCTTTCGGCGGGAGGAAACTCCTTTCCGCTCTCGGCAATGAAGCCTGTCGCTCAGCCTTTCCCTGACCTTCAGGCTTAAAGGAATAACTTTTTCCTGCCCGCTGGATCTATCCTCGCTCATGCGAAGCTACGATCGTCCCTGCCCTAGTCGGAGGAAGACCTCCAACTTGGAGCATGGCTCGGACTTTTAGTCCTTTAAGAGATCTTCTCAAGACCCTTTTACGACAGGCCTCGGATTGTATTCCGCCTTGGGTCTTCTGCTCACTCTGGCCACGGCCAGTGTGTAAGCAATCTTCTTGGTCTCTTACTACTCCCCCCTTTCTAAGGAAGAGGGGAAGGCAACATTCAGGCTCGCTCCTGAGTTGTTGGCTAGACTCAGAATCTGAGGGTCCTGGCCCTTCGGTCCGATTCATTCAAGATTTCGAGTCTCCATTCTGTGTCTGATGTCCCAAGACCTTCTCTTTCTTGCCAGTAAGGAATCGAGAGGTTAGCGCTGGGAACAGCTGCAGTTTGTCCTCAGTTGCAGCCGATTTGGGAACACAAGGAGGACATGGGGGGAGAGTCACCAGTATACCTCTTCAGCCCGGACTCAAGGACATTCATCTCGTCCTGTCTTCAGACCCTCCCCCGTCACGTCGCCCTACAGCACGATGTTGGATACATCGCAACGTCCCTCGCCTTCGAGTAATACTACTCTGTGACGCAGGTGCTACAAGCTGGAGTCTGGAAGCGTCTGATGACCTTCGCAGCCCGCTTCCTGCAGGGCGTGACCCACAGGAGTCTCGATACGTTTTCTATCGCTCTGTGGTGGCTACACAACAGCTGGTCTAACCTCAGGCTCCCTTTTGTACAGGTAGCAGAAGGTTGAGGGCATTGTTATCAGGTTTTAGTCTGCATGAACGAAAGAAGTATGTCTGGCCCTTACTTCTTTCTTCATCATCCCCTCTACGGGGAAGCAGCATCCTGGTCTCTGCATAGCTGACCTCGAACCTCTGCAGGTAAACCATGCTTCCTTGTGTTCCGAGTATTGAGTCAATACTGTCGCGTCCCCCATACCCTGACGAGGTGGTATTGGGAACGTCCTAACCCAGAGTTCCTTCTGGAACTCCAGGTCAACTGCCTAGGACGAGTCACACTTCTTCCTTCACACACAAGCTTACGTAGGCCACATGGTTCCTTGCGGAGCAAGGAACTTCTTTTCTCGAGTGCGACTCACTCGGATTCTGAGTCCCCGGGTAAAACCAAAGCCAGTATGGCTGGGGACTTTCCACCCTTCCTAAGGGATAAGTCACCCTTTGTAAATAGCGTGGTTTGTATTTCGGTTACGGAACAAATGACAAATTCGAAGATAATTTGTATTTTTCCTAACCATACAAACCTTAGCTATTTACACATATTTGCCCGCCAGCCCTGTCCCCCAAGACAAGTCCTACCTCTAAGTGAAAGTGAGTATTCACGTGTGTGTGAGGGGGAGGAGGGGTAGCTAGCTACCACTCCCCTACCCCCCCCCCCTACCCCCCCCCCCCCCCCCCCCCCCCCCCCCGCTAACTAGCGCGGGGGTAATACACCCTCGTTAAATTCTAATGGCTCGCCATTTCAGCTACGCTAAAAGTAATACCCTTTGTAAATAGCTAAGGTTTGTATGGTTAGGAAAAATACAAATTATCTTCGAATTTGTCATATTAAAGATACACAGCAGATTTCAGTATCTACAGTACTTTGCTGTTTTTCAGCTGCTATATTTTGGAGGAGTAGAGAATGGAACACCTGCTATAACCGAGGTATTACTGTATATTATACAAACCTGAGTCCTTTATGACAATTTCGTCTTTCAGCCTCCCCTCTGAAGTTGAAGGTCAAAAGTGTCCTGAATACATAAGGGTGGGTGGGACATGGTATCCATATGTTGTTAGCTAATTACTTTGCTATGTTATAATGGCCATTTGTTCCGTAACCGAAATACAAACCACGCTATTTACATAGGGTTTATTTTTGGCGTAGCTGAAATGACGAGCCATTAGATTTTAACGAGGGTTAAACTATCCCTGCGCTAGTTAGCACGGGGGTAGGGGAGGGGTAGCTAGCTACCCCTCCCCCACCCCACACACACACACACACACACACACCGGGGAGCTGCCTCACTTCACTTTTGGCTCGGACGATGTACAGTCGTGTCTGTCTCGTCCTCGCATTTTGGACAGCCTTAATCTGTTTTTCTTTTTCTTACGGTTGTGTATTTGAAGTTGGCCTCTACCTTTTCTTCCCATTATGCGGAAGTGCCCTGGACTCCCCGACCGCCCCTGTGGAACATTCATGTCGGCGGTCAATACAGACCTTCACACCCTTTGCCCGCAGTGTCGAGGTCAACGGTGTGAAAGTGATATGTTTTTATGGAATGTAGGGAGTGGCCTACCTCCCAGTGGGAGAGGTTTGCCTGGCGGTGTAAGAAGAGTTCTAAGCGAGACCGTTCTCCCTCAGGGGCTGCCTTGAGGAAGGAAGGCTCCAAGGACTTCTTCCGTTGCCCGAACCTCCTCCAAAGCTCCCACTTGTTCGGTCTCTCGTGAGAGGCTGCCGAGTGGTAGCGTAGGTCCTTTTTTTGTTTCTCAATCTCGTGGTTCGGGAGAGGGTGTTGCCTCCCATAGCGAGGCAGCTCCCCCTCCTCCTCTGGGGGAGGACTTTGTTGATTTTGTTGATTTTGATGACCAAACTGTGTCTAACAATGATCTTTTCCAGCTTTGGGCTTCCTTGGGGCTTAAGGGCTCGCCCTTCAAGGAAGCCCTGTTTGATCTGATCCAGTTGGGGGCAGCTGTCTAATAGTCGCCGGTAATACCAGAGGTAGACCCTCTGGCTATTGTCGACGTTGTTGTGGCAGAGGCGTCCGGCGGGTCGGGTCAAACCCCGGCTGCTGCTGTTGCGGATGTTGCTGAAGGCTCAGGTTCCCCCTCCGAACATCCTTCGAGGGGAAGGCTGGGTCCAACGGTCTCTCCTGTGGGTGTTCCTCCCCCTCGGGGGAGTGCACTGACAGAGACTCCTCTTCGGAGGACCGACGACGGTGATACCCTGCCTCGAGGTCGTCTTCGCCGTAAGGCTCGGACTCCTCTTTGCCGCCGATGCCTTCCTTCTCCTTACAAGGGAGTTAAGAGGCGCCTTCTCTTCGGGTCTTCATCTTCGTCGTCCCCTGCAAAGGATTCTTCTCGTCGGGAGCAGACCGTGGCAGTGACATCACTGGACTTCTCCGCAGATCGTTCGCGATCTCCTGCCCCTGCCAGATCCTCCTTGTTAATTCAAGCACCGGTCCCTTCGGGGCAGAAGGGCTTATCCCACAATGTGGGTAAGTCTCTTCCGCGTCAGGTTACACCTGTGCGCCCTTCAGTAGCACGCAAGCGCCACCGCTCTCCTGATTGCCAGTGCCCTCCTGCTTGCCAGCGCTCTCCTGCGCGCAAGCGTTCTCCTGCTGAGAGTCACCTGACTCTTCTCGCCAGCGCTCTCCTGCGGATGAGTCAACAGACTCTTCTCGCTAGCACTCTCCTGATCTCCAGCGCTCTCCTGCTCGCCAGCGTTCACCTGCTCGCCTGCTCGCAAGCGCTCTTCTGTCCCTGCTGCTCGCACTGCGCGTCAACAGTCTCCTGAGCGCCGTCAACCTCCTGCTCGTCAGCGCACTACTGCGCGCCCAGTTCCTGATGCGCGCCATGCGCACCCAGTTCCTGATGCGCGCCATGCGCACCAACGTTCGCCCACGACCTTCGGATCTGGGCGCAAGCAAGGACATTGATCTTTCTAAAATACATGCGCGGCCACGAGTCGACTCCTGAGCCCGCCCATGAGCGTTCGCCCTCGAGCACATCAGCGCCCCCTGGCCCTGCGCCCCAGTTGGCAACTTCTCTCTGCGCTACTGCGCGCCATCCTATGCGTCAGCGATCTCCTACCCGCCAGCGTTCTCCTACGCGCCCGCGCGATCCTTCGCCTGTGCGCAAACGCTCGCCAACGCGCCTACGCGTCTGATCGCCACAGGTCACCGACTCGCCCACGCGCTAACTCGCCTGTGCGCAGTCGGTTGCCTTCTCGCCCCACGCGCCATCGCTCGCCAACGCGCTTACACTCGCCTATGCTCCACCGATCACCTACGCGCCATCGCTCTCCTGATCGCCAGCGATCGCGCACACCCTCACCTGTGCATCCACGCACACCTTCGCCTGCGCGCCCCCTCGCCAGCGCGCCCGCGCCCTCATCTCAGCGCACCAGCGGTTTTGCCATCGCGCGAGCGCCAGCGCGACCCCCAACGCGATTCCCGCTGGGTTTCGCAGCACGCCCAACCTTGCGAGTTGGCGGGGCCGCGTGCTTCTAGATCATCCTCGCGATCGCCATCTCGTAAGCGCCGAGCACGCGTCCAGGAGCAGGAAGATTCATCGGAGAGGTCCAGGCAACATTCTTCTTCCCTTTCTTCATTTCAGGCAGGCCCAGTAGTATCCACTCCTAAGGATCAGCCGATCCCCTTCCCTCCAGCGGGAATCGCTGACACTGCGTCAGTCAGCCGCCAGCCTTGGTTTGGTTCCCTGATGAAAGCAGTCGTGCAGGCTATGAAGCCAGCCCTCGCTGATTTGGGACTAAAACCAAAGGCTCCCTCGCCCCCGCTGAAGAGAAGGAGAGGAGTGGATTGCGTGGTAACTTCTACCAGGGTTAAGCTGGCTCCCAAGAGGTCCGTCGGGAAGGCCCCTTCCCCTTTGCAGGCGTTTTCTCCTCTTGCGGACGAAGCTTTCCCGTCCTCAGGAGAATCCAGCGAGGTGAGGCACTCTCCCACGGCACCAATTGGAGGAACCCCACCTCTAGGAAGAGAAACGTCTCGCGTAGGAGGGACCTTCCAGACCTCTTTGCTGGAGTCCTGTATCCCTCCCAGGAGGGAGGCCAAGGACTCAAATACGATACCCAAGTCATCTTCAAGGATTCGTCCAGAGCCAACCATTCCCCGGGAGGACGTCCGCGTGTCCCCCCAAGAAGAGCCAATGGGGACAGGAGACTTAGCTGCCAGTCCACAAGGAGGAGAGCAGCGCGAGTCAGAGCATGCCTTCTGGCAGGTCCTTAATCTAATGAGGCAACTCAATAGTTTTAAGGACCCCGAGACGGCCCAACGCAAAGGCAAGGATACGGTCCTGGACCAAGTTTATTGTATTCAGAAGCCCCCCAAGGCCAGTGCAGCCCTGCCATGGTCCCAGGGGGTGAAGAGTGCCAGGGACAAGGTCGAGGGCCAGCTTTCCGAGCTAGCCTCCTCCAGCCGTTCTTCTGCCGGGAACAAGCTCCTCCCACCTCCTCGCGTTCAGCAGAGGAGGTACTTCGAGATCATGGAGGAGTCTTGTTTAGCTCTTCCCTTCCACCACTCTGTGGAAGAGCTCACCAGGGGTCTCTCTCTAGAGAAACTCAATGCCCGGCAGGTGACATTCTCAGCGTCGGAGATCCTAAGCCAAGAGAAAGTCGCTAAGTGTGCCATGCAGGCCACTTCGTGGCTGGATGTCTGGCTGGGGTCTCTGGGCATCCTATTGCGCTCTGAGGACTTGTCCAAGGAGAGCAATAGGAAGGCCCTGGAGACCTTCCTCCTCTCGGGCACGCGCTCCATCCAGTTCTTGGCTCACCAGGTCACTAACCTGTGAGCTAACTCGATTCTAAAGCGACGTGATGCGGTGACTGAGAGGTTCCACCCGAAGGTCCCCGCTATGGATGTCAGCAAGCTCAGACATTCCTCCATCCTTGGAGGAAACATGTTTGAGCCCAAGAATATAGAACGGACAGCTGAGAGGTGGAGGAAGAGAGGAAGATGAGTCATGATTCGCTCCTCCAGAAGGCCCTTACATCTCGGCCCTACAAACCTCCAGCTCCTCAACAGCAACAGCAGCCTCGCAGGACACCGAAGCAGGCTCCGGCAGCTAAGACCAAGGTGTCTAAACAGCAGCCCTTTCCTGTCAAAGACAAGAAGGGCAGAAAGTCCTCCAGGGGAGGCAGAAATCCTAGAAGGAGCGGCCGAGGCCGCAAACGCTAGAATTGGCAATCCCCCTGCGTGTCCACCTGTAGGGGGATGCCTGCAAAGTTGCATGCACAGGTGGCAGCAACACGGGGCCGATTCCTGGACGGTCTCTGTGATCGGACAAGGATATCGCGTCCCGTTCATAACATCTCAACCTCCCCTGACAGCGAATCCAGTGTCGTTGAGCTCCTGTGCCATGGGATCGGCAAAGGGGCTAGCCCTTCGGGCAGAAGTCAAGACCATGCTCAAGAAGGATGCTCTCCAGGAGGTCGTAGACGGCGTCCCAGGCTTCTTCAGTCGACTCTTTCTTGTTAAGAAGGCGTCTGGAGGCTGGAGACCTGTCATCGACCTCTCAGCCCTGAACAAGTTTGTCAAGCAAACTTCGTTCAGCATGGAGACAGCAGACACGGTCAGACTTGCAGTGAGACCGCAAGACTTCATGTGCACACTGGATCTGAAGTACGCGTACTTCCAGATCCCAATCCATCCGTCTTCCAGGAGGTACCTAATATTCAGCCTAGACAACAAGATCTACCAGTTCAAGGTGCTGTGTTTCAGTCTCTCCACAGCACCTCAGGTGTTCACCAGTGTGTTTACACTGATATCTTCGTGGGCGCACAGGAACGCCATCCGTCTCCTCCGTTATCTTGGACGACTGGCTGATCCTGGCAGACTCGGAGTCGACCCTTCTTCGACACCGAGACAGGCTTCTGGGAATTTGCCAAGATCTAGGGATCATGGTAAATCTCGAAGTCCTCTCTGCTCCCAACACAACGACTGGTATATCTAGGCATAATATTAGACACCAATCTCCACAAAGCCTTTCCATCAGACGACAGGATAGCAAGGCTGAGGAGGGTTGCAGAGCCTTTCCTCAGTCGAGAAGACCTTCCAGCCCAATCTTGGTTACGTCTCTTAGGTCACCTAGCCTCCTTGGCCCGTCTAGTTCCCAACAGCCACCTCAGGATGAGATCTCTGCAGTGGCGGCTCAAGTCCTGGTGGAATCAAGGCATCAATTCCCCGAACTCTGGTCTCGATAGGACCTGCGGAACAGACGGACCTGCGGTGGTGGCTGACCGACGACAACCTTCGAAAGGTAGTGGATCTTCTCGTCCATCCCCCGGATTTGATGCTGTTTTCGGACGCATCAAAAGAAGGGTGGGGGGCCCACGTTCTGAACCAGAGGGCCTCAGGCCTATGGTCAGAATCAGAAAAGTACCTCCACATCAACCTGCTAGAGATGAAGGCCGTATTTCTGGCCCTTCAACAGTTCCAACAGACCCTGGCGGGCCACTCCGTGGTGGTGATGAGCGACAACACCACAGTAGTGGCTTATATCAACAAGCGGGGAGGTACCTTTTCACGACAGCTATCCCATCTTGCAGTAGAGATACTGAGATGGACCGAAGTCCACTCGATACGTCTATCCGCTCGCTTCATTCCTGGCAAAAGTAATGTGCTCGCCAACAGTCTGAGCAGAGCTTCGCAGATAGTGAGTACCGAGTGGTCTTTGGATCCTCAATTAGTCAAAAAAGTCCTGACTTTGTGGGGTTCTCCGACAGTGGACCTGTTCGCGACAGCCTTGAATTTCAAGCTGCCGCTGTACTGCTCCCCAGTCCCGGAGCCCAAGGCACAATGGCAAGATGCCTTCCAACAACGGTGGGACAACATCAACGTCTACGCCTTCCCACCGTTCTGTCTGATGAGAAGGGTGCTCAACAAGACCAGACTATCGGTCAACCTGTCAATGACCTTAATAGCTCCGCTATGGCATCATGCAGAATGGTTCCCGGACCTTCTGCAGCTCCTGACGGAACTCCCGAGAGAGCTTCCCCCACGACACGAGCTACTCAGACAACCACATCGTAACATCTTCCACAAAGCCGTAGCATCGCTTCGGCTTCACGCCTGGAGACTATCCAGCGTCTCCTTACTGAGAGAGGCTTTTCGCAACAAGTTGCGGAAAGGATGTCTCGACACCTGCGAAAGTCATCCGCAAGGGTCTACCAGGCGAAGTGGAGAGTCTTCTGTGGTTGGTGTCGTGGGAGGGGTATCTCTCCCCTCGATGCCACTATTCCAGCAATAGCGGAGTTTCTCGTGTATTTGCGGGAGGAAATGTGCCTTTCGGTCTTGGTGGTGAAAGGCTATCGCTCGGCCTTAAGCCTAGCCTTCAGCCTGAAAGGAATAGACATTTCCTCCTCGCTGGAACTTTCCTTACTCATACGAAGCTACGAGCTTACCTGCCCTCAGTCGGAAGTGAGACCTCCTCCATGGAACGTCGTTCGAGTCCTCAGGGCTCTGAAGAGACCCCCGTTCGAACCATTACGCCAGGCCTCTGAACAACACCTGACTTGGAAGATGGTATTCCTGCTCGCTCTGGCTTCGGCCAGGCGGGTCAGTGAACTTCATGGTCTCTCATACGACATCGCCCATTCAAGGGGATGGGGGGAGGTAACGTTCAGGTTTGTCCCTGAGTTTGTTGCCAAGACTCAGAACCCTGGAGTGCCGGACCCACGGTTCGACTCCTTCAGGGTTACGAGTCTCCGTTCCGTAACAGATGACCCAGATCATCTGTTACTTTGCCCAGTAAGAAGTCTGAGATGTTATCTGAAGAGAACAGCTGCAGTCCGTCCCCACGTGCAAGCTCTGTTTGTGAGCACGGGAAGGACGAAGAGGAGGGTCACCAAGAATACCATCTCAGCCTGGATTCGACGGACCATTCATCATGCCTTGAATCCAGACTCTCCTCCGTCACGTCGGCCTAGGACACATGATGTCAGGGGCATCGCCACGTCCCTGGCCTTCAAGAGAAACTTCTCGGTGACGCAGGTGTTACAAGCTGGGGTCTGGAAGCGTCAAACGACCTTCACAGCCCACTACCTGCAGGACGTGACCCACAGGAGCCTCGATACTTTTTCTATCGGGCCTGTGGTGGTTGCACAACAGCTGGTCTAACCTCAGGCTCCTTAATGGACAAGTAGCAGAAGGTTGAGGGCACTGTTACCCGGTTTTAGTCTGCGTGAATGAAAGAGTATGTCTGGCCCTTACTTCTTTCTTCATCCTCCCCTCTCTTGGGGAATGCAGCATCCTGGGTCTCTGCATAGTTGACCTCAAACCTCTGCAGGTAAACCATGCTTCCTTGTGCTCCTAGTATTAAGAATAATACTGTTGCGTTCGCCATACCCTGACGAGGTGGTATTGGGACGTCCTAGCCTAGAATTCCATATAAAGGACTTCAGGTTAACTTCCTAGGACGAGTCACACTTCATTTCTCCACACACAACTTATGTAGGCCGCACGTTTCTTGCGTAGCAAGAAACTTGCGAGGTGCAGGGACTCTTTTTCTCGAGTGCTGCTCACTCGGATTCTGAGTCCCCGGGTAAGCCAAAGCCAGTAAGGCTGGGGACTTTCCACCCTGCCTAAGGGTAAGTCACCCTATGTAAATAGCATGGTTTGTATTTCGGTTACGGAACAAATGACAAAATCGGAGATAATTTGTATTTTTCCTAACTATACAAACCTTAACTATTTACACATATTTGCCCGCCAGCCCTGTCCCCCTCACCGTTGTCTTGGGGGGGGGGTAGTTAGCTACCCCTCCCCTACCCCCGTGCTAACTAGCGCGGGGGTAGTTTAACTCTCGTTAAAATCTAATGGCTCGTCATTTCAGCTACGCCGAAAGTAAACCCTATGTAAATAGCTAAGGTTTGTATGGTTAGGAAAAATACAAATTATCTCCGAATTTGTCATTTTCAGCTTTCTCTTAAGATGCTCCTGGGTCATTCCATCGTGAGAAACGTTACGTTTGGAGACAAGTTATTGAACTACTCTCAGTTATATTACCAAAAGCTTATGAGATATATGAATGGTTATTACAGGTTATATTATCAATACTTTAGTCTTCCTCCTGACACAATCAGTTTGTTTATATGTAGTAATTTAGATTAAATATATAATTTCAAAAGTTGCGTGAGAAACGTCACCGCGATGCTGCCTCATCTCCGACTTTGCTTACATGATTTCACAAACTCTCTGATTTCACTGGTTCAATTAAGGAGTGCTTCATATCAGTAATAGATGAAGAGATAAGGAACCTACCATAGCCAGCAATTTTGGTTATTCTTAATAATTATTGTGCTACAAATGGAATTGTAGCCGTGAGACACTTTACCGGAAAAGTGAGACACGTTACTTGTGCGATTTCTATGTATTTAACAAAATAGTACATAATAAAACATACAAATACATGACTTGGCTGAATAAAACATAAGAAAATATAACTTAGCTGAGTGGAGAGGACCTCGTCCCATCTTCCTTAGGTGGCCTGGCTCACCAGAGAGCAAAAGCTTGGTACATAAATCATGATTTGTGAGGTTGTACTGTAATACACATTATATCTGAACGACTAACATATTTAACAAAATAGTACATAATAAAACATACAAATACATGACTTGGCTGAGTAAAACATAAGAAAACATAACTTGGCGGAGTGGGGAGGACCTCGTCCCATCTTCCTTAGGTGGCCTAGCTCACCAGAGAGCAAAAGTTTGGTACATGAATCATGATTTGTGAGGTTGTACTGTAATACACATTATATCTGAACAACTAATTAATTGAAAATGGGAAAGTTACTCCTTTGAATGTGTGTACCATCCTCAACACTTCAGGAGTTGGTAGGAATTGCTCAATCATATCCTCTGATATCTCATCTTTATCTGGGATGTCAGGGAAACTGAACTGAGCATCACCAAATCTGTTGGTACCCTTCATTCTAAGGTAATTTACATTGAACATCCCAGGCTCTTCTGACTCAGACTCAATGACTGCAACATAATGTTTAGATGTCTTCTTGGTTGTATAATGAACTAGTACAAAACTACCTGGTGCTAATTTGGTAGCAGGTTCAACTTCACTGGTAGACTCTGGCTGTGTAATTAATGACTCTGATATATCAATAAGAGATGGGGTGCTTTCTACATCTGATTCACTGGTACTTGAATCACATTGGGAGGCATAATCATATTCAAAACCTTCCAGATGACATTGCTTATATGGTACTGGATCAGAGGACAAATGATAGAGTTCAATTTTGTAATGGCCAAGAACTTTAACTGCCCTGCACTGCTGAATGGATTTTGCTGCCTGACAGTTTTGCCACAAATCTTTATACACTGATTGCTGCCTTCTTAAATCATCTGTTGACACATAAAGTAGTTCTGTGTTGTGTGTTACTTTCTTAGCCTCCTCATACAAGTCCCTGGCTGACATAACTGTGCAACGACCTTGCAAAACCCGTCGGTAAACATTCCATTTCAGTACAGCACCAACACCATCATGAGGTCCTTTACCATGATAACTTTCCTGAAAGTTCCATTCAGCAGTGCAGTTGTGTATGTCTTTGTGAAAGGTCAGAGCAGCCATGGAAAACCGGTTCTTGAAGTGTGCAGCTGCCCCATCAGTCCACAATGATACATGTGTGAAATAAATACCTGCAGAATTCAAATAGTCAAAAATAGCACCATTGAACACTTGAACCTCAAGACTGGAATGCGACATTGTGTTTGATATTACTGCTATAGCCTTAGTATTAAGCTCTCCATTCTGAAGGTAATGAACAATTGCTGTATATATAGTCACAGATTCACCAGTGCTTGAGGTCCAGTGAGCTGCCATAACTTCTTGTTGGTGCTGTATAGCATAATTCTCTGCAAAATCTGTTTGGAGGATTATACATCCTTCAGAAAGGTTTTGTTTTGCCTCCTTCAAAGCCTTTGATTGCTGCTTCAGATTGTACACATGTTTTACATATTTCAACACTTCACTGTTCATCTCATCACAGAATTCATTTACATCCATTTCTCTACAAGTTAGTGTACCTCCATTCCATCTCTTCACAGTTACCTCAGATTCATTATCTTGTAACCACTCTAAAAATAATGTTGTTGTTTCTGTTGCTATTGGACAGCTAGTCTTTTCATTCACTGAGCATTATATGGATCACATACACATAATGTTAACAAGTCATTTAGTGTCATATTTTTCCATTTCACTGCTGAAAATAGAAACATCATGTTTTCACAGTAAGGGCAGCAGCACACTTCTTGGGACTTGCTGGATACTAACATCACTTGTTGGGGTCGAAGTTCACAGAACTTAGAAAGCCCTATTTTATGTTCTGTATGCTGGTCCATGAAAAGTTTGTGCACTTCTCTTAAATTGTACATCAACATGCGCTTTGCAACTTTCTCTTTCTTACCCGTCTCCACATTTTTTATTGACTTCACATCTTTCTTTCCAGGCAGCTGCCTTGATATATCATCCTGTAAATAGAAATCTTTCACAAGTTTCTTAGTTTCTGCTGAGATTTGCCCCTGATGTGCTTTTACTGCATGTTTATGAGATATAGAAAGTCCTACATCTTCAGCTATCTTGGTTACAACAACTTGTTTCTTCCTAGGGCTTCGAGGCAGCGCAGAAACGAGACGTTTCACAGCTTTTCCAAATGCTTGACGACTTTTGTAGGGCTCAATTGGAGTAGATGTTGAGGGACCAGCATCACTTTCCACCAGTTCTTGTGCTGCTCTGCGCCTTTCTCTGTAATTCCTAACTCTAAGTGCTGTGAGGCGTTTTGCTCTTGCCAATGCTGATCCTTTAAGTGAAGCACGTGCTGCACGACTTCGCTCAATTTTTTTCTTTCTAAACTCTTCATCCTGTTTCTTCTTTTCATAGTACTTGCGTTGTCGCTCTGCAGGTGTCATGGGAGACATGATGAAGAAAGTTCACTCATTCAGTAATCAGATAAAAATCTGTAAGAAGAAAAAAACAACTATATATAGCATACTAAGCAGCAATAGTGAATGCTAAAGCTGCGTGAGAAACGTTACCGCACGCTTCGGTAACGTTTCTCACACTGACCATGTAACGTGTGTGACGTAGCCTGTGGCTGACTAGTCTCTCTTACAGGATATTTTAGGGCATCATTAGTAAGGTATTAGGAATCCTATTTATAATATAAAGTTTTGTTATTTTTCTCCAAAGGATAAGTTGTGTATGGGAAAAAAGGTAAAAAAACGTCACACACGTTACATTGGAGGTACTTTATTTCCAACCGCAGGCCACAGTCTGACCATACAGTTTAATGTGAATGACATAGTGATGATTAAAATAAGAAATAGTTGTACTTTATATAAAAATGAAGCACAGTCGTCGAAACCCATGCTAAGTTTGCTAAAACAGTGATGTGTAAATCCCAAAATTCGACATGAATTTCTGTTTGTTGACATACTGCAACATTATTAAATGTCTCTCTTTAAATATACAATTTTTCCAAAAATTATGTCCAGATTCCTAAAATTCAAGGTTCAAGCAGTAATTTGGTATATAATAGATGAATTTTTTATCAATTCTGAAATTCGCACTTAAGGTTGACGTTTTTGTGGAATGACCCTCCTGTATTAAAAGATTCAGTATTGTATAGCTATGAAAATGTAAGATTGACTATGTTTTGGCTTTTTACAGATTTTACAAGACATGAATTACATTTTAATCATGTTATCTTGTTTTTCAGGGGTCGAAAGATTTTGGAATCTCATGTGGAAAAGGCTCCAAAACCAACTGCTATCGTGATCCCCTTGGTTCGCAATTATGCTTCCGGTGATTATCCAGACCATGTCAAGGTCAGGTTACCTGCTTTGTCACCAACTATGGAAATGGGAACAATTGTGTCTTGGGAGAAGAAAGAAGGTATGGTGAAAGATTTGTGTTTTATATAATTCAAGGTTTTAATTAGAGCTTCCATATTAATCAATTATAAGGTGGTATCTGGTAAGTTGGGACTGAAATTGTTGTTAATGGTAAAAAGATGAAAAATATCATGTTTAAAGTAATTACATCTGCTATCCCTGACTTAAGGTTAAGTAATGAGATTACAGTATTAGCTATCAGTATGGCTATTAATTCTTAACAGTCTTTGATGACAGTTCAGGGACAATTTTGACCAATAGTTAAATTGAAAGTCTTGATGGTTTTCCTTATTACTTTTTATAAATTAATTTTGGGTACAGTAATTAATCCTAAATGCCTTACATTTTATTTTCCTAAATGAATGAATACCCGGTACATTACATTTTAGTTTTCATGAACGAATGAATACATTAAATGTTATTTCATTAATGAATGT
Organism: Palaemon carinicauda; assembly: GCF_036898095.1. Classification (NCBI taxonomy): domain Eukaryota; kingdom Metazoa; phylum Arthropoda; class Malacostraca; order Decapoda; family Palaemonidae; genus Palaemon; species Palaemon carinicauda. The sequence goes on along the minus strand of NC_090730.1, from coordinate 117,000,247 downwards.
TCTTTTCAGATTATTCATAATTTTTCAATACTGTGGTACAAGTTAGTATGAATGACATTTCTTTTATGTCAGTCTCCATCCTTCCAGTGATTTGTAAGGTACCTTGGATTTGTGTTTGTTAGAGTGACTGATTACTGTTTTTTATAGTTGAAAAGAATCACAACAAACAGTTGTTGAAACACTGTTTTGAATAAACAATTCTATATTAATGGATGACTCAAAGATTTGGTCTTATGCATATAGAAATCTATTGTAATTAAAAATGGATATGTGTGCATCAGTGTTGGAATGGCCAGTGCACTGTTAGAAAGGTAGTTAATTACTGGTGACAAGCAGAAAGCCCCACCCACCTGTCCGTCCCTGAATATCCTCTTTTGTCTTTGGCTGCCACCAGTGTGGACATACTAATGAGCTGCTCTTTTTAAATATTAAACTTAGCCGGTGAATATATAAATAGCTGACGTCTCCGACGGCCCGACAGATTCCAAAAAACTCGCGAGCGATCGCCATGAAGGTTGCGGGTGTGCCCACCAGCGCCGACTATCGGCCAGATTCCGCGTATACTTCTCAACCACTCCAGTTCTTCTCTGTCGGTGTCACCGACAAGATTGGTTCCACTCGCTCTAGACCTCGAGTTTTCTACCTAATTGGTGAAGTACTTGATTTTGGTTTTATTGCTTTCGCCGTGTTGGATTATTCAATACTATCTTCAAAAGAAATGCTTTTGAAAGGAGAGGAAAAGTTTTTTGCCCTTGCTTTTTTAATCTCGCTCTGGTTTTTCCATAGAGAAAAGATGGCCGACCCTTCCCTCAGTGTACGGAAGTGTGTTAAAGGCTTTTAGTAATTATTTTATCACTTTATAAATTATTGTGGATATTTATAGATTTTCCTCTATATATTTTATATCTCACCCGCCTTTATTAGGCCTCTTCGATTAGCTTTCCATTTATACTAAACATCGAGATAAATTTTATTTGTTCCGTAACCGAAATACAAACCACGCTATTTACAAAGGGTTATTACTTTTAGCGTAGCTGAAATGGCGAGCCATTAGAATTTAACGAGGGTGTATTACCCCCCGCGCTAGTTAGCGGGGGGGTAGGGGAGTGGTAGCTAGCTACCCCTCCTCCCCCTCACACACACGTGAATACTCACTTTCACTTTTGGCTCGGACTGTGACAGACGTCTCTGTCTTGGTCCTCGCTTGGCAGCCATTGTCTGTTTTGTCTTTACTTAATCGCTTACTTTTCTTTTACTCAATATATATGTAAACATGTTTTCATGTTTGTATATATATTTGAGTATAGAAATAAGTAAGTTTCCTTTTCAGATGTGTGTGTGTAGTGTACGATATCTACGTGGAGGCCTCGGCAGTTAGGCCACCACGGCGTATTTTATGGGTGGCGATCTAGTTTGACTTATGTCTTTCTCTCTCTCTCTCTCTCTTGAGGTCGTTCACCCTTTTACTACGTGTTACTACGCCCTTGTAGCCTAGCTTCCTTTCCGTGTGGGGGGTTGCTACGCGTACGTTTGTATCAATTAGTTATGAATCTAATTGTAGTTGTTTTTTTTTTTTCAGCTTGTAGAACGATTCCTTTCGGGGTTTTCGTTCTTTCTTTAGTGTTCATTCATTTTTTAATTACATAATTACATAGTTACATAATTATAATTGTTATAATTCTGTTTTGGTTACAGCTCTCCTTCCGCGAGTGTAAGTGGTTGTGAGGGCACGTGCCTGTTGTGTAATTCTTGTTCCTTTCCCTCGGGATTCCTCTTCGGAGCCTTCCCGGGGGAATGAATGTGTACTAATATTATTTGTTTTATTTTTTTTTTTACAGTTACCGATCTAGTTCGTTTCTGTAATATAGCAACGGTGTGAGCTGTCTGGTTGAGTCCTGGGGATTCGGCTGTTGCTGCCTCCCCCCTTGTATTTTCGTCAGGGGCGTGTCTCCTTCTACTGGTAGTACTCCCGTGTCGACGGACAGCTCTCCAGTTCATTTTAGAAGTCAGGAGGCTTGCCTCCTTGGGCGGATAACTTTCCTTCCGAGGGAAGTTTTTCCTGTCCAGGCTTGAGTTTTTCCCCTTTTGGGGGGTTCTTCTCTTGCCTTTTTTTCGTGCGACTATGCTCTTGGTGCTGAGCGGTCGCACCTGCAGTTTCGCTCAAGGGGCTGGGCAACTGCAGGAGCTCCTCTTCGGAGGATTGCTCCTTTTAGGTCACTGGCTGACCAGTCTCTTCCTCGAAGTGTTTCTCTTTCGTTCGCGAGAGAGTACACTCATAGAGACTCCTCTTCGGAGGTTTCTTCTGTTGCTGTTGCTGTTGGCCTCCCTCGCCGTAAGGCCCTCCGTCCGCCTCGTCGTAAGGGCCTCTCATCTCCCTATAAGGGTGCTTGAGGCGCCCTTTTGGATCTCCGTTTGCAGCCTACACTCCTTTTTTCTCGATCTTCCGCCTTGGTGCAGATGGACAGCAGTCTGATCTCATCTTCCGACGGGCAACGGTCTTCCCAACGGACAACGGTCTGCCCGACGGACAGCGGTCTTCCGACGGACATCAGTCTCCCGGCGGACAACGATTCCTTCGGGGCAAAGGGTTGCCCCCACGGGGGTTCTTCCCTTGCGTGTCAGGGTTTCCCTGCGCGCCCTTCTGCTCATCAGCGCTCTCCTGTTCGTCAGCGCTTTCAAGATGATCTTCCCTGCGGTTCCTGTTACGTGCCCTGTGCGCCCACGTTCGCCCTCGCGATCTAGAACTTCGGTTCAGGTCGGGGTCAAGGACTTCTTCTTTGCGCAGGCTTCCACGCGTAGCCTTCTGCTCGTCAGCGATCATCAGCTCGCCAGCGATCATCAGCTCGCCAGCGATCATCAGCTCGCCAGCGATCATCAGCTCGTCAGCGATCATCAGCTCGCCAGCGATCATCAGCTCGCCAGCGATCTCCGGATCACCCACGTGTGTTACAGCTGGCACGCCAACGTTCTCCAACACTTCTGAAGGAACATGGTTCGCCAGCTACTAGCTCACCTGCGCATGCTGATCGCCATCGCGCGACCCTCAACTGCGGATGCTGATCGCCATCGCGCGACCCTCAACTGCGGATGCTGATCGCCATCGCGCGACCCTCAACTGCGGATGCTGATCGCCATCGCGCGACCCTCAACTGCGGATGCTGATCGCCATCGCGCGACCCTCAACTGCGGATGCTGATCGCCATCGCGCGACCCTCAACTGCGGATGCTGATCGCCATCGCGCGACCCTCAACTGCGGATGCTGATCGCCATCGCGCGACCCTCAACTGCGGATGCTGATCGCCATCGCGCGACCCTCAACTGCGGATGCTGATCGCCATCGCGCGACCCTCAACTGCGGATGCTGATCGCCATCGCGCGACCCTCAACTGCGGATGCTGATCGCCATCGCGCGACCCTCAACTGCGGATGCTGATCGCCATCGCGCGACCCTCAACTGCAGATGCTGATTACGCATGCTGCTCCTCATCGCACAACCCTGAACGATCGCCCTCCTGCGGATGCTGATCACCATCGCACCCTTTCACGCGATCATTCACCTGCGCATGCTGCTCGCCATCGCACAACCCTGCACGATCGCCCGCTTACGCATGCTGCTCCTCATCGCACAACCCTGAACGATCGCCCTCCTGCGGATGCTGATCACCATCGCACCCTTTCACGCGATCATTCACCTGCGCATGCTGCTCGCCATCGCACAACCCTGCACGATTGCCCGCTTACGCATGCTGCTCCTCATCGCACAACCCTGAACGATCGCCCTCCTGCGGATGCTGATCACCATCGCACCTTTTCACGCGATCATTCACCTGCGCATGCTGCTCGCCATCGCACAACCCTGCACGATTGCCCGCTTACGCATGCTGCTCCTCATCGCACAACCCTGAACGATCGCCCTCCTGCAGATGCTGATCACCATCGCTCCCTTTCACGCGATCATTCACCTACACATGCTGCTCGCCATCGCTTACCATCACGCGGTCATTATCGCCAGCGATCTTCTTCACCTACGCGGCAGCACGATCCCTCGCCGTCACGCCATCGCTTGCGTTCGTCGCCTCGGACACGTGTTCATTTACCTGCCCACTCGCCTGCGCGCCTGCGTGATCGCTCGCCTGCGCGCCCGCGCGATCGCTCGCCTGCGCGCCCGCGCGATCGCTCGCCTGCGCGCCCGCGCGATCGCTCGCCTGCGCGCCCGCGCGATCGCTCGCCTGGGCGCCCGCTCGCCCGCGCGACCATTCGCCTTTGCGCGACTGTTCGCCTTTGCGCAACCGTTCGCCCTCGCGCGACCATAGTTCGCGGCGAATTCCACAGCCGGTGGTAGCAGCAGGGACGCGTGCTCCTAGACGGCACTCGGGATCACCTCCATCCAAGCACAGGTTGGTAGTGCAGGACGAAGACAGGTCAGTACAGCATTCTTCCCCACCTTCTTTTCAGGCAGGTACCGTCGGGTCCACTCCAAAGAATCGCCCGATCCCTTTCACCTTAGCGAGGATTTCGGACTCTGTGTCCTTGGAGCAGCAGACATGGTTTGGTCCGCTGGCACGGGCGTTAATGAGGGTTATGAAACCAGTACTCGCCGGCCAGGGTAACAAACCAGCGGCTGTCTCTCCTACGCTGAAGAGAAAGAGAGGAGTGGACTTCGTGGTGACTTCCCCCAGGGCGAAGTTGGTTCCCAAGAGGTCGGTCTCGAGGGTCCCCTCTCCTGTACGAGTACTCTCTCCTTCTCCTGCCTTGGAAGGATTTTTGGCGGGGGGGCTTTCCGTTTCAAGATTTCTCCATCGGACAAGGGGTGACTGCTTACCTCTTCCTCTGGGAGCTTACCAGGTTCTTTCCCTCCTCGGTTACGGCCCGAGGTTTGGTTCAAGGAAGCTACAGGAAGATCAAGGGTACTTTCCTCCTCTCGAGCTCAGACACCTTGGCCTTTCGTCGTTAAGTATCTACTTGCGGACAAGCTCGATGTTGTACCATCTGGACGCGCTGACTGAAGGCTTCCTTCGGGTGTCTCATCTGTGGAGGTCGACGACCTCAGACACCCTTCCATCCTTGAGAAGAGTTTTGTCTGTGCCCAAGGACAGAGACTTAGACAGCTGCTGTGCGGAGTAAATCGACTTCCGGTTTCACTCCTCCAAGGCGCTTTCTTCCAGACTCTGCAGGGCTCCAGCGCCCTTTTCTTTCAACCACGTCGGCCTAAGTTATCGGCTACGACAACTGGGACAAGGTGTCCAATTGCAGTTTCCTCCTGTCAGGAACAGATGGCACGGGAGATTCCCCCGGGGGGGCATAGGCCTAAAAGGAGTTCACGAACTCTAGGATTGCAGGTTTTTTTTCGCTGGGAGGATGCTTAAGGTTACTCATCCGAATGACAGCTTCCCGATGCCCATTCCCGCACAATCTCTGTGAGTAGCCAAGGATATCGCGCCTGCTGTCTCTGTCAGCGAATTCAGTGTCTCTGAACCTCTATGCCATAGCGTCAGCAGAGTTGCCCGGTTGGGCAGAATGATCCATACCTTAGGCGTAGGTCTTCCTTAGGATCATCGACGGCTTCACCCCCGGTCCCCTCAGTCGATCCTTTCTTGTAAGGAAGGATCTGAGAGGGGATGTCCATAGTCGACCTCTCAGTCCTGATCAAGTTTGTCGAACAAACTTCGGCCAGCGTAGACCAGCAGAATCGATCAGACTGGTAACGAGGCGACAGGACTCCTTTAACCCTGGATCGGAAGGACTGGTACTTTCAGTTTCCATTCCATCCATCTTCCAGGGTGCTCGTCGAATTCAGCCTAGACTGCAAGTATTCCTGCTTATGATGCAGTGTGGCTATCCCGCCGTGGCATAGCAGGTTTGTTTCCCCAGAGAACTCTCCCTGCCTTCCTCTTGGCCGCTCAGGTGCAGGCTTCCGCCTCCTCTGCTGTTTGGAGGGCTGGTCAACTCCGGTAGGCTCGGGTTTCGACCTTCTTCAGCGCCGGGACTAGCTTCCGGAATGTGACCATGAGTGTGGGCTCATGGTATTTTGCTTGGAGCCTTCTCTTCCTCTGCCTCAACATCTGGAGTATCTGGCCATGATTTTGAGTCAACCGCCTTACCACATTGGAAACCCCGCTTCTCGTCCGTCCAGCGAGGTTAAGCAACGTCGGTACTTGGATGGGTGACCACCTGGGGACGCCAGATTCTGTTACCGCATCCTCCGAGCCTTCCTTTCGGTTGACTGTGGCAAGACTGAGGAGAGTCGCAGTACCTGTTCTCAGTCAAGCAGAGCTTTCAGCCCTACCTTGGAACGTTTCCTAGTTCTTCTTTCCTCATTGACCCGTCTATAGTCCGAACGGTCGCCTCATGATAAGTTCCATGTGGGGCGATCCAAGTCCCGGTGGCTTCAGGCAATGTTTAACCGGACTCCCTGGCCCTATGGGACCAGCGGAACTATTAAACCTGCAATGGGTGTTGACCTATGGAGCCTCTTGATGGTAGTGGATATTCTCGTCCTTTCCCCACATTCTTGATGCGGTTCTCGGACTCGTCAAAGGAAAGGGGGGGGGGGGGCATGTTCCGGTCCAGGCCTATGGTCAAGACCTGAAGGATACCTCTCCATCATTCAGGCAGGCTTAAGGGCCTTAGTCTGGCCCCTCTTCAGATCCTACAGCTCCTGCCAAGTCGCCCCGTTGCTCGTCGACTTCATTCTAACCAGCAGGGGACGCATTTTCACACCTTCACATCTTGTAGTAGAGATACCGGGATGATTGAGATTCTCTCAATTCCACCATCGGCTCTCTCATTCCAGGCAGGGGAATGTCTCTCTCAGACTATCCGAGCAGAGCCTCATAGAGTGTACCTAGGGGTCTTTGACCTTGGGTAACCAGCAAGTGCTGGTCTGGGGGACCTGATCGCAACACCTTGGAACCTCAAGCTTCCACTAGTCTTACCCCCAGTCTCAGACCCCGAGACTCTGGCAAGATGCATTCCGGTGATGGTGGGACAAATTCGACGCCTGCGTCTTCCCTCCTTTTTGTCTGCGGACAATGGGTCTCAACAAAACCAGGTTGTCTGTCAACCTTTCAATGGGAGAGCTCCACTGGGACTATGCGCAGAACGGTTTCTGGACCCTCTGCTTCCCCTGACGGAACTCCCGGGAGAGCTTCTCCCACGGCGCAGACTACTCAAGCAACCACACTGCGACATCTCTCCTGAACCGGGGCATCGCTTCGGCTTCATGCCTGGAGACACTACGCTTCCTCCTCTAGAAGAGACAACCCGCTACAGTCGCGGTACGGAGGTCGCGTCATCTGCGATAGTCATCCACAGGGGTCTCCCAGGCAAAGTGAAGAGTCTAAGGTGGTGGGTGCCGTGGGAGATATACCTCTTCCCCCGTGAGGCCTCTTCTCCAGCAATAACGGTCTTATTGCCTTTCGGCGGGAGGAAGCTCCTTTCCGCTCTCGGCAATGAAGCCTGTCGCTCAGCCTTTCCCTGACCTTCAGGCTTAAAGGAATAACTTTCCTGCCCGCTGGATCTATCCTCGCTCATGCGAAGCTACGATCGTCCCTGCCCTAGTCGGAGGAAGACCTCCAACTTGGAGCATGGCTCGGACTTTTAGTCCTTTAAGAGATCTTCTCAAGACCCTTTTACGACAGGCCTCGGATTGTATTCCGCCTTGGGTCTTCTGCTCACTCTGGCCAAGGCCAGTGTGTAAGCAATCTTCTTGGTCTCTTACTACTCCCCCCTTTCTAAGGAAGAGGGGAAGGCAACATTCAGGCTCGCTCCTGAGTTGTTGGCTAGACTCAGAATCTGAGGGTCCCGACCCTTCGGTCCGATTCATTCAAGATTTCGAGTCTCCATTCTGTGTGTTATGTCCCAAGACCTTCTCTTTCTTGCCAGTAAGGAATCGAGAGGTTAGCGCTGGGAACAGCTGCAGTTTGGCCTCAGTTGCAGCCGATTTGGGAACACATGGAGGACATGGGGGGAGAGTCACCAGTATACCTCTTCAGCCCGGACTCGAGTACATTCATCTCGACCTGTCTTCAAACCCTCCCCCGTCACGTCGCCCTACAGCACGATGTTGGATACATCGCAACGTCCTCGCCTTCGAGTAATACTACTCTGTGACGCAGGTGCTACAAGCTGGAGTCTGGAAGCGTCTGATGACCTTCGCAGCCCGCTTCCTGCAGGGCGTGACCCACAGGAGTCTCGATACGTTTTCTATCGCTCTGTGGTGGCTACACAACAGCTGGTCTAACCTCAGGCTCCTTTTTGGACAGGTAGCAGAAGGTTGAGGGCATTGTTATCAGGTTTTAGTCTGCATGAACGAAAGAAGTATGTCTGGCCCTTACTTCTTTCTTCATCATCCCCTCTACGGGGAAGCAGCATCCTGGTCTCTGCATAGCTGACCTCGAACCTCTGCAGGTAAACCATGCTTCCTTGTGTTTCGAGTATTGAGTCAATACTGTCGCGTCCCCCATACCCTGACAAGGTGGTATTGGGAACGTCCTAACCCAGAGTTCCTTCTGGAACTCCAGGTCAACTGCCTAAGACGGGTCACACTTCTTCCTTCACACACAAGCTTACGTAGGCCACATGGTTCCTTGCGGAGCAAGGAACTTGTGAGGTGCAGGGACTCCTTTTCTCGAGTGCGACTCACTCGGATTCTGAGTCCCCGGGTAAAGCCAAAGCCAGTATGGCTGGGGACTTTCCACCCTTCCTAAGGGATAAGTCACCCTTTGTAAATAGCGTGGTTTGTATTTCGGTTACGGAACAAATGACAAATTCGAAGATAATTTGTATTTTCCCTAACCATACAAACCTTAGCTATTTACACATATTTGCCCGCCAGCCCTGTCCCCCAAGACAAGTCCTACCTCTAAGTGAAAGTGAGTATTCACGTGTGTGTGAGGGGGAGGAGGGGTAGCTAGCTACCACTCCCCTACCCCCCCGCTAACTAGCGCGGGGGGTAATACACCCTCGTTAAATTCTAATGGCTCGCCATTTCAGCTACGCTAAAAGTAATAACCCTTTGTAAATAGCTAAGGTTTGTATGGTTAGGAAAAATACAAATTATCTTCGAATTTGTCATGTTTTTGTTTATATGCGGCCTTTACCTATTCTTTGTAGGCGGTCCTGACTTGGAAAACGGAGTTAAACAACATTGAGCCCATTCAACTTTTATGTTTGTTTAGATAAATACAGTTGCTCTGTAAGAGTGATGAGAAAAATATTTTAAGAAATTTATTCTTTGAATAGTCTTCGTGCAGTTTTTCAAAGATGAACTAACGTTTGGTTTATTTATGCTACGCAGTTTGCGCTCTATCGTTACGATAGAGAAAGAGAGAATCACGGTTTCACTTTGCAGAAGGAGTAAATCGATTTTGACGTTTTGTTCATTCTTCTTTCAAACTGAAGTTTTTTAGATACTAATTTAAAGGAACATGTTAATTTTCATTTTCTTAGTCCTTTCAGTTTTTTCCTTTAGTCAAATAACCTGTTATTGGCGAAGAGTGAGTGGGCCATTCTCTTGTGAGTGACGAAAGAGAGAGAGAGAAAGAGAGAACGATCCGATCTTTATTCTCGTCCCAAGAGAGAGAGAGAGAGAGAGAGAAAGAGAACGATCCGATCTTTATTCTCGTCCCAAGTCTCTGTACAAGGAGTTTGGGAGCGAGTAACGTTGTTCTCGATTCATTTACTCTCGTCCCAAGTCTCTGTACGGGGAGAGGATAAAACGTTTTAGTTTTTATTCTCTTCCCAAGGCACTGTACGGTGAGAGATTGGAAACGTAGTCCTTAGTGAACTAGTGTTTAGTCTCATCCCCAGTCACTGATCTTTTTAACTTTATATATTTCCGTTTTATTCGATATATATGTAAATGTTTATTGATTTTTGCATGTGTGTTTCATTTTGTACTAATGTGCTTACATTATACGACTCATTTCGCAATTCTAACCTTTTGATTTAAGGGAGAATTGCGTGCTTCAGGTAGAAATCAGTTTTATTCGTGTCTAATGTGAAATTATTAAAAAATGCGATATCAGTGAAGTAAGTGCAAAAACAAAAACATGCTCTGTGTTGCGGAGGGTTCGTTTGTTCGTGCTTGTCACTTGCCTAGTCCGAGACCTCTTTCAGGCTCCCCTGCACCAGGGAGAAGGAATGTCGTAGGACCTAAGGGAGTGAGGAGTGTAAACCAACGAACAGACGTTCCCTCAAAGGTATCAGACGTTGCTCGTCAAGCACGTCCTTGCCAGAAGACGGAGAGACGAAGTTTCTCCTCGTCTTCCGATGATTCGTCTCTTTAAAAGCCTGGGCGTAAGGTTTCGAGACGGTTGAAACGTTTATTAGTTTCTTCAGAACAAGTTCAACGTCCTAGCTGTAGTCATCATAAGAGCCCGTTCATAGCGATGACGTTCATGTACAGACGTTTCTGCCACAGACTCGACGTGACGTTGAGCGGTAGACACCGTAGACACAACGTGACGTCGAGTGTCAGTCACCGTAGTCATGATATAGCATCGATCAGCAGTCACCGCTGTTACTACGTGACGTTTGAACGTCAGCCACCGCAGTCACAGGTTGATCCGAAGTTAAGTGTTTTGCAAGATATGCTGTTAAAGCTTTCTTCTTTAATAGAAGCTTTCGATCCTGTTCCTGTGCGAAAGGATCCTTTGCTTTTTGTACGTCACGGTTCTGGGATACGTGATTCGGGTCTTCAACCCTCTAAACGAGCTTTGTTACGCCACGCTGACGTTATCCCTAGTGACAGCTTTGCTGTTAAACGAGATGCGGAGCATAAATCTCGATGTAACTTTGATCGTTTTGAACGTCAGCCACCGCAGTCACAGCGTGACTTTGAGCTGCAGACTCCGCAGTCACGACGTGACGTTGAGCGGTAGACACCGTAGACATGACGTGACGTCGAGGGTCAGTCATCGTAGTCACGATATAGCATCGAACAGCAGTCACCGCTGTTACTACGGGACGTTTGAACGTCAGTTACTTCTGTCACGACGTGTAGTAGAATAACATTCTCTGCAGTCTCAACGTGACATCGACCCTCCAACTTTAACTTCTGTTCATATACAAGTTGATGTAGCCTGTCAGGCTTTTCCTTCACGTCATTCTGAATATAAATCTCCTTCTCGCAAGACTTTAGTTTTATCAGATGATGTGCCTTCTGAAGAAGTTGATGACCGCCTTTCAACTAATGTTCCTTTGGGGAGTCTTTCAGAAGAGGAGTAACCTAGGGTGGTCCAACAATCCCTTGTTTTATAATAATGAATTTCTTTAGTGAAATTTTGTCCTACTCGTTTTGTAACGGCTGCTCCGCCGTCTGAGTTTACTCTTGGCATGACTTTCTTCGACTCCTACATTTACGAAGTCAGTTCTCTCTTGTTCTTCCAAGAGGGCCATGCTCTTACTGGGAGACTGGTTGGAATCCAGGAGAAGTTTAGGAAAGTCTGCTTTTGCCTTTCCTCCTTCTTAATTAGCTTCTTGCTCGGGCGTCTGGTGTGACACAGGAGAAGTTCTCGGCTTGGGAGTACCTGCCTCTGCCCAGGGAGACTTCTTAAGCCTAGTGGACTCTCCTCGTCGTCTAGCCATGAGACGCTCCAAGTTTTTTTTTGGTCTGCTTCAGAGCTAGACCATCTCCTCTTAGGAGTTTTTTCGAGCGTTTGAAGTTTTTATTTGTTGGATTGGTCCCTGGGAGCCTTAAGTAAGAGGGTCTCTCCAGCTGTCAATGTATTGCTGTACAATTATGTCAAGCATGAACAAGGCTATCAGGGATGGCTCCAATGATCTGGCAGCCACGTTCACTGCAGGAGTACTTAAGATGTAAGTGCGCTCAATGTGTTCATTGTCAAGACAAAGTTAACGATGAAGACTACCAAATCTGTCTTGGCAGCAGTAAGGGAAGGCGACTAGATGGTCTCTCTTGACCTTCAGGATGCATACTTCCACATCCCGATTCATCCAAACTTTCAACAACATCTGAGGTTTGTGGACGGGAAAGTAATGTACCAATTTCGAGCACTGTGCTTCGGCCTCATTCCTGCTCCTCTTGTTTTTACAAGGCCCTTGCAAAATGTAGCAAGCCTTCTACTCTTTTTGAGGATTCAGAGCCTCCCTTTATTTTGACGACTGGCTAATCAGGGCGTCGTCATTAAATTGCTGTCTGGAGAGCCTCTAATGGACATTAGACCTAACCAAGGAGCTAGGTCTCATAGTGACCGTAGAGAAGTCGTAACTTACAGTACTCCATCCCAGACTATTCTTTATTTGGGAATGGAGATACAGTGTCGGATTTTTCGGGCCTTTTCGTCCCCCAGAATGGAACAAGCTCTGTTAAAAGTCCGTCACTTGCAAGAGAAAAACAGTTGCTCTGTAAGAGTTTGAACGAGCCTCGTGGGAACTCTTTCATCGCTGGAGTAGTTTATCTCTCTGGGGAGACTCAACCTTTGCCCTCTCCAATTTCACCTAAACCATTGGAACAAGGAGAAGGGCTTAGAGAGTATCTCTTTCCCAATATCCAACTCAGTCTAGACATGTCTGACTTGGTGGGACAGCAACATCAGACTTCGAGAAGGTCTTTCTCTTGCGATCAAGAACCCAAACCATGTGTTGTATTCAGATGCATCGGATTTGGGTTAGGGAGCTCCACTGGACAGTCTGGAATGCTCGGGTCTTTGGTCCACGGATCAGAAGGAACTCCATTTAAGGCAAGTAACATCTCTCCTTTGACGAGATTTGTGCAAGGAAAAATGAATGTCTTGGCGGACTGCCTCAGCAGAAGAGGACAAGTCATCTCCATGGAGTGGACGTTGCTCAAAACTGTGTGCGAGAAGCTATGGATGACATGGGGTCAACCCACCATAGATCTTTTTGCGACTTCACTGACAAAGAGGCTCTCGACTTACTGCTTTCCAGTTCCAGATCCAGAGGCAGCCCACATAGACGCTTTCCTGCTGGACTGGTCTCACCTGGACATTTATGCCTTTCCACCTTTCAAGATCCTAAACAAGGTGCTGCAGAAGTTCTCCTCTCACGAAGGGACCAGGTTGACGTTGGTTGCTCCACTCTGGCCCGCGAGAAAGTGGTTCACAGAGGTACTTCTATGGCTGGTAGACATTCCAAGAAGTCTGCCGTTGCGGATGGATCTCTTGCGACAGCGTCACGTAAAGAGATTTCATCAAAGCTTCCCCACGCTTCGTCTAACTGCCTTCAGACTATCGAAAGACTCTCTTGAGCTCTAGGGTTTTCGAAGGAGGCAGCTAGGGCGATCGCGAGGGCTAGAAGATCCTCTACCATCAGGATCTATCAGTCGAAATGGGAGGTATTTAGAGACTGGTGCAAGTCCTCCTCTATTTCCTCTTCCAAGTGCCTCTGTAGCGCAGATTGCGGATTTTCTGCTTTATCTGAGAAACGGTCGCTCCCTCTCTGCATCCACCATTAAAGGCTACAGAAGCATGTTAGCTTCTGTTTTCAGGCATAGGGGTTTGGATCTTTCTAATAACAAAGATCTCCAAGACCTGCTTAATTCTTTCGAGACTTCCAAGGAGCGTCATATTTCGACTCCTGCTTGGAACTTGGACATGGTCCTACAGTTCCTTATGTCAGACAGGTTTGAACCATTAGATTCAGCCTCCCTGAAGGATCTTACCCTCAAGACACTTTTTTTGGTGAGCTTGGCTTCGGCTAAAGGGTTAGTGAGATACATGCTTTTAGCAAGAACATCAACTTCTCCACTAATAAAGCAGTATGCACTCTTCAACTTGGTTTTTTGGCCAAGAATGAACTTACGTCTCGTCCTTGGCCTAAATCATTTGAAATCCCCAGTCTTTCTGAGATTGTGGGGAATAAAGTTGAAAGAGTGCTGTGCCCCGTTAGAGCTCTTAAATTTTATTTATCCAGAACTAAACCGCTACGTGGTTGTTCAGAGGCTTTATGGTGCTCCGTTAAAAAGCCCTCTTTGCCCATGTCTAAGAATGCGTGGTCTTATTTTATTAGACTTTTGATTCGGGAGGCACACACTCATTTAAGTGAGAAGGATCGTAATTTACTTAAAGTCAAGGCTCATGAAGTTAGAGCGATAGCAACTTCAGTAGCGTTTAAGCAAAATAGATCCATTAAAAGTATTATGGACGCGACCTTTTGGAGAGGCAAGTCGGTATTCGCTTCATATTACTTGAAAGATGTCCAGACTCTTTATGAGGACTGCTACACACTGGGACCATTCGTAGCAGCGAGTGCAGTAGTGGGTGAAGGCTCTACCACTACATTCCCTTAATCCCAATATCCTTTTAATCTACTCTTGAAATTTTTAATCTTATTTTGGGTTGTACGGGAGACTAAGAAGTCTTTCGCAATCTTTTTGATTTGGCGGGTGGTCAAAATGTTGTTTCTTGAGAGCGCCCAGATTAAGGGTATTGATGAGGTCCTGTTATAGGGGTGTTCGCCCTGGATATAACAGCTCCTGGGAGTCTTTCAGCATCCTGAGAGGATGGCTGGGCTTCGTGAGGAAAGCGGACTAATGAGGCAGAGCAATCATCAGAGTCAGCTTCCTTACCAGGTACCTATACTTAAGTTTGTTTTTATGAAATATTTGTCAAAAACTCATGAGCATATACGCCTTTATTGTTATAATATTGGTCTCTACCCACCACCATGGGTGTGAATCAGCTATTTATATATTCACCGGCTAAGTTTAATATTTAAAAATGATATTTTCATTATAAAATAAATTTTTGAATATACTTACCCGGTGAATATATAATATTAAAGGCCCTCCCTTCCTCCCCGATAGAGACCCTGCGGACTGAGAAGAACTGGAGTGGTTGAGAAGTATATGCGGTATCTGGCCGATAGTCGGCGCTGGTGGGCACACCCGCAACCTTCATGGCGATCGCTCGCGAGTTTTTTGGAATCTGTCGGGCCGTCGGAGACGTCAGCTATTTATATATTCACCGGGTGAGTATATTCAAAAATTTATTTTAAAATGAGAATATCATTTTTCAACTTTTGGATCTTTTTTTACTTCTGTTTGAAATTAGTTTTTTATAAGCATGTGGTAAAGTGGATTTTGCTACTTTGGGGATACAATCTTTTCAAATCATGTGTTGTGTACCTTTGGGATCAGGTGATCGTTTGCAGTCATAGATCCCCACCTTGAGTGTATTGTTTACAGTCCTCTGATTAGGAAAACAATGAGCTCTTTGTCTTGATTGTTAATATAATGTTGTCCTGGTGGGTACATTATGACGTCAGTGTCCTTATGTGTGGTGACCCCTGTGTAACATGGTGCCAGTGTCAGTGAGCATTCCCCATGCTTCCCTTGGGACAAAACCTCAAGTGTAGTTTTTTGTGCTGCTGCAGAGGAAGCTCTTGTAATGTCCTCCAATGTAACAGCAAGGTAGAATAGTTGGCAAGTGCAAGAAGTAGTAGTTTGTTTTTTCTTCCTCCTCTACCAATCTTTTCTTCTTCCTTTCTTTAAGAAAAAAGATGAAGATATTTACATGGGAAGGCCTTTCACTTCAAGTTCCTTGGCACTTACAGTGATCGTTTTCCTTCTTCAGGAGGAAGGGCTGTATAGACAACTGGGACAAGAAGTTAACAATAAGCTAGCTGTCCTAATGGGAGACTTCAATGCCTCAGTAAACAAGGACACTGAAGGAATACACCAAGAATTTAGAATACGATAAAATACGGAACTTAGATGCGTAATGGAACTCCTCTGTATAAATATATAAAGAAAAAAGGGCTAAATATATACCGCATAGAAAAATTTTACCAAATGGAACTCCATAACCTATGTGTTTCAACAGAGAAATAGCCAATGCAATAAGAATCAGAGAAAGGAAACATAAATTAATGTATACACAGCCTTCAATTCATGAAATTTCTGATCACAAGAAGTTATGTCAAAAAACAGATAAACTAGTTAGGAAAGCCAAGATCAATGAAGAGAAAAGAGTGGCTTCAGCTAGTAAATAAAATCTAAAAGAATTTTGTTTCATATTTGAACAGTAGAAAGCCAATCAAAAACAACATTAGCCCATTAAGAGACTCGAAGGGTAATCTTATAACAAACGATTTGGAAAAAGTCAAACTGATGAATGCATATTCACAACTGTATTCATTAGGAAAGAATCAACAACCCTTCCCCAAACCAGGTATCAGTTATGAAGGGCCACAACCATTAGACAGAATCACCTTTACAATGGTTGATGTCAAAAATAAAATAAAAAGACTAAATAAGTTGAAAGTACCAGGTCCAGATGCTATTCATCCAAGAGAGATTATAGAACTGGAAGAAGAGATAACCCCTTACTTTTACAAAATGTTTGGAAAGACAGCCAACGAATGAAAGGCACCACAAGGATGGAAACCGGACAATGGTCCTCATATCTACAAAAGGAACCACCTGCTCCCGCATCCGTTTAATCCTTGGCAACTCCCATAAGTACTCCCAAACCAACAGTGAAGTCTCCTCAAAGTTGGGCTGTCCCTAACGTGCTGCAGCATAAGGCTGAAGCCTGTTTTCTTGCCAGGATTGACAGCGGAAGGCTAGCGATTACTGGAATTTTTGGACATCAAAGAACAGCCAGATTCTTGTGTACTACCGAGTATTACCAAGAAGAAGCAACTGGGTGTTTTAGTTGGCCAGGTCTCCAACAAGGCACAAAAGCAATGTCAACCTCATGAGTAGTTGAGCCTATTTCGCTGTGGGTTGATCACAGGGAGTGGCCAGCTACTACACGCTAGGAATGTGCTTTGCGGGGCACTAATAGCACTATTCCATTCTTGTGTCCCCTGTTACCCTGGGATTCATCTGTCCCAGTCTCTTGAAACCTGTGAGCGAGTTCCTATCATTGTTTATAAAGGTTCCAAAGCCTCTGCTCTGACGCATGAAGTAGCTGTCAGCTTCTTAATGTCTATAAGTTTATAAGCTAGTTATAAATAGCCATCGTATTTAAATATATGTTTTTTCTTTTTTCTTTTTTTTTTCATCTTTTTTTATACAAGCCAGGAGACATTGAAAGTTGAGAGAGTAGATAGAAGGGTTGAGAAAGAGAGAAAAACAGAAATATGAAAACAAAGAAGAGTTAATTGTGGTCCAGTCCCTGTCTGGATGCTCAGAGCTGGTCCTAGCGGCAAAGTTTAACCTACCTGGTGGGTAAAAAACCTCCCCGACGCCATCGCCCGCCCCTTGTACTGGTCTCAAACTTCCTTCCAACAGACTGCCAGGCATGGATGTTTCCAATAGGCCATACAACCCATTAATATTGAAACAATAAGTTTATTTTAAGAGTTTGGTTTATTCAAAGGGTGAATTAATATTTAGAATCTTTTATTTCCTAAGGAACTTTGAGTCTATGATTATTAGATAAAGATATAAACCTTTTGGGTTAGATTATCAAGGAAGTACTGTATGCAAGTGCTCATGTTTTTTTTTATACTTTGGGTGTACCCTTTTTATGTTAAACTATTTCATTCATATTCAGATAAACCAACATATGTATTATTATAGTCTGTTGCCTCATCTCTTATGATTTAAAGCCTTCACCATGAAATGTACTCTGATTCCCTTACACAGGCGACGTTTTGAATGAGGGTGACCTTTTGGCTGAAATTGAAACTGACAAGGCAACCATGGGAATGGAAACACCAGAGGAAGGATATCTCGCAAAGATCTTAATTCCTGCAGGTACCAAAGATATCCCCTTAGGAAAGGTATGTTTGATCTTATAGTGTACAGACCTTTTATATTGTTACTTCGAGGCTTTTTAGAACAGTTGTGTTAGCTTAGGATATATTCATTAAGTGAAAAACACAACTCATTGTTACTGAAATGAGTAATCTTTACTAAAGGCTTCTTCATTTTTATGAACTCATTGTTGGCTTTGACTAATTACAGTCAACCCTTGCTTTCCACTGGCGTTAGGTAATTAGATCACCACACAACTTGAAAAAAGCGCAAAATTTTGTTGCGTTAAGTCCAGTTAATTTATCACTACCCTTACCAACTGACCACTGTTTATGGGTGTTCATCTTATCACCCTAAATAACTGACTATATTGTTTTCACATAGTTCACTCATTGTACTGGAGTTTCTATTAATGTAAGTGTACAGTACACTTCTGTACAAACTCCTATTTTCACCCCCTTTACTTATGAACTCACTAAGTCATCTACAAATTATTTGAATTGTCATTTTTATGAATTATTTTTTAAGCTACTGAACACCCATAATGGTGATTGTAAGAAAAAATACAGTCATGGGCCGCCTGGAAATAGTAGAAGTTTAATCGAGTGATTATTCTGATACTGTAGATAGTTAAAGAAGTATCCATCAGTTACTGGTATTAGAAAGGAAATTTTTTATTATAAGTTATCCATGATCTATGTTTCTTATACTACAAGTTGTGCATGGTCCTGTGATATTTTCTTTTGATTATTTGATAACCTGAACATTGTAAATTACAGCTGCTCTGCATCATTGTGAGTGATGAGAAAGATGTTGCAGCCTTCAAAGATTACCAACCATCCGAAGATGTTGCTGCACCTTCTCCAGCAGCAGCTACTCCACCACCTCCACCACCCCCTCCTCCACCAGTTGCTCCTACACAAGTTGCAGCACCCCCTCCTCCTCCCCCAGTAGCATTCTCAACACCAGCTGCTGCACCCGGAGGATTTGTTTTCGCATCGCCCTACGCTAAGAAATTGGCCAGTGAGCAGAATGTGGACTTGGCAGTAAGTTTCAAAGTTTTTTCGTGGAGGTTTTTGTCATTTTGTCCGTTATTATTTTCAAGATAGAAATTTTTGTGAAAAATGGGATCAGAAATCCTTTACTAGATTAGATTAAAGGTAATTATATCGATTGGTTTTTAATTTTGAGAGAGGATATGGTTTTTAATTTGGAAGAATATTAGATTAAAATCTTTGTTTATTAGAAACTTCCCTATGAGTTTTGCATTTATAGATTTTTTCTAAATCCTTTTTATTTGGTAGAATAACTTTCTATATTAGGTTTCAATTCATTTTTATAGTTGTATCAGAGATTCCTTAATCTATTAGCTAAGCCATAGATCTTGCAAGAACATGAAAGAATTCATCTTTATGATTGAAGGATCAGAGGGATAAATATTTATGAGAATGAAGATATTTCAAAACAAGAAAACTGTCGGCTCTACATTAAGTCCCCTACATACGAATGATATTAGTTCCAAATGTGGGTTTTTAAGTTGAACTGTTATTGAGTCCAACATGATTAAATTAGGCATCTAACTTATAACCCCAATCCCCTACTTTACATGATAAATTTGAAAGTAATTTGTATTTTTCATAATTATACAAACCTAAAGTTCTTTACTAGGAGTAGATGCAGCATAGCTGGGTGTTCACAGGCATAAAAACTTAAGCAAGGTGGCAGCCAACCTCCCGGGAAGGTGGCTCACAGTTGTGGCAGTGGGAGCGGCTCCCGCTCAGTCTGCATACTTACTATCTCAACCACTTGACTGCATGCAGAATTTACTGGGAGAGGGTGATAACAGGGCAAATATGTGTAAAGAACTTCAGGTTTGTATAGTTAGGAAAAAAGCAAATGACTTTCAAATTTGTAATTTTTTCTGACAAGAATACAAACCCTCATTCTTTACTGGGAGACTTAATAAAGGTAGGTGGAAGTCCGTTCATCTGGCAAATTTCTTACTGGGGATTGTCACAGCTGAGCCGTAGAAGCATGAGATCCGAATTCTGACACAGCGTGATCCTGCTGGTTTGAAATACCTGAGAAGTCAACAGCCTGAGCAGTAATGGTGAGTGAGTGGGAAACCACTTTTTGATTAAGGGTTGGAGAAATATAAGGTCTATATGTACACTGAAATCCATGAAGCCAACTTCCCCTCACTAGGAGAGTGGGGACATAATGAAGTTTGTACGTACACTACGTGGGAGCAAAAGATGTAATCAGGTAACTTAGCAAAGATAGGGCTTACCTCTAGTTGATGGAGGCCAGCTTGCTGGGTTCTTGGCTGTTGTGCCCCAAGGGAGGGGAAGATGAAGAAAGAAAAATCCAGTCATGCCTTTCCAATCACAACAGACTGAGACTGTAACCTCTGCCCTCGATCAACTGCTAATTATCGTGTAAGGAGCCAGGAAGCTATACCATTTGCTGAGCAGTCACCACAGGGTCTATGGAAAACATATGAAGTTGTGACCTGTGTGTCATGTCTTCCATGTAGTGGACAATGAGGGTTGTCTAGCGCTTCCACACGCCTACTTGCCACACCTGCAACACAGAGAAGTTTCTCTTAAATGCTAGGTCCATGCATATGCCCCTAACATCATGAGGTCTGGGTTGTCTCCCGTGATGGCGAAGTGATGGATCAAGCGAGTGTTCAATAACTTGCCTAATCCAAGAGGAGATTTTGCTCTCAGTAATCTTCCTCTTAACCCTTCCAGTACAGTGCTGACAAGGAGTTGCTTGACATTTAGGCAAGCACCACTGGTACATTTGAGGTGGTGCCTCAGCGCCCTCACAGGACAAAGTAACAATTGATCCGTATCAATGGTTACAGTCCATAGACTATCTAGAAAGGCCCAAACGTAGAGTCTGCCACAGCCGGATTTTGAGTATTAGCAATAAAATCGGGACTAAAAATCTGAAAGTAACTTGCCCCCATCCCCTTGAATTGCCCAAGTCGTAGGAGAGGGATCGAAAACTGTCTTGAGGGTCAAGTCCCGGACTGTACAATGAAAACTTGGTAATCAGGAAAAAGTTGCTACGAGAGGAGAGACACCCATTCCACGACACCAACCGCAGAAGATACCCCACTTTGCCTGATAGACAGTGATAGAGGACTTCTTGAGGTACCTACGCATCCTATTTGCCAGTGGTTGCATAAAACTTGAGTGAGGATATGCAGGATTATCTCCAGGCATAAAGTCATAGAGATGCGACTGCTCTGTAATATATCTTCGACTGGTTGACACAGAAATTTGTGTAAGGGGGCAGTCCCCTCAGAACCTCCTGTCAGCAGCAGCAGCAGAAAGTCAGGGTACCACTCTGCGAGTTGCCATAGCAGAGCTATCAGTGCCATAGTCAGGTTGACCAAGGGTCTCACTTTGTTGAGGAGCCTTCAGATCAGACAAAATGGGGGAAACGCATAAGTGTCCACGTCGTCCCATGGATGTTGGTCAGCGTCTTCAAATGGTGCCTGAGGATCTGGAACTGGTGAACACTATACTCTATTGGATGTTTGTTATTTAGGGATGTTACAAAAAGATCTACTTGAGGCAAACCCCACAAAGTCAGGACTTTGGTCGCTATCCAAGCAGCCAAAGACCATTTGGATCAGCCTCTATTGGTTCAAGTTTTCCTTTTTTCATCTCAAAATCTCAACAGCTAGATGGCAGAACTGTAGCGGGAAGGTACCTTCCTGTTTGTTCAGGTAAGCCAGCACAGTAGTGTTTTCGCTCATCAGCCTTACTGAGACCTGAAAGATGTTGGAACTCTTGAAGGGCTAGAAAGGCTGCCTTTAATTCCAGGAAAGATGTTGGAATTCTTGAAGGGCTAGAAAGGCAGCCTTCAATTCTAGGAGGTTTGTGTGGCATTGCCGATCATGATCGGACCATAGCCTGGAGGCCATGTGGTGAAGCTGGTGAGCCCCCCATTCTTCCTTTGATGTGCCCTAGAAGAACATCAGGTCCAAAGGGGGGAAAGAAGGTGGATAACTTGAAGAAGGTTGGAATCTATCAACTCGCATCATCTTAACTGTGCTCAGATCCTGCTTTGGGACTAGCTTAAGTGACTGCATGAGGAGGCTGCCTTTAGGGAATAAGCATTTCAGGGAAGCTATGTTACCTAGCCGCCGTTACCACTGAGCAGTTAACTCCGCAATAGAAAGGAAAGAGCTACTTCTTTGGAAGTTTTGATTCTGCTCTGAGAGAAGGAAAGATTTTTCCTGGTTAAGTATCGATGTTCATTCCAAGGTGTACCAGATCTTGTTTGGGCTGCAGAGATGACTTCTTGAGATTTACCACTATTCCCAGATTTTGGAAAAACTCGAAAAGCATGCCTCATGTCCACCAGAATCAGCCAGTCGTCCAGCTAGCAGAGGAGACAGATGCCGTTATTGGGATCCCAGGCTGAAACTAGAGTGAAAACCCTCGTGAACACTTGAGATGCTGTCGATAAGCCAAAGCACAGCATTTGGAATTTGTATATCCTGTTGTGCCGGGAGAATCTTAGGTACTTCCTGGAGGAGCAATGGACCGGGATCTGGAAGTACGCATCTGACTGTGGCTCTAGTCTCCATGAATGGAAATTGAAGGATAAACTCATTGCTCATTGCTTCCAACCTACAGATGCCTTTTCTGTAAGAAAGAATCGATTGAAGATGCCTGGGGACCCATCTACAATCTCCTGAGAGCTTCCTTGTCCAACATCAAGAGGACTACCGCCTGAAGGGTATGTCCTTCACCGATTCCTTGGGAAGGGACGGGTGATGAATCAGGGTTGGGGGAGAGCTGATGAAAGATGCGACGTACCTTGCTCATAGAACACATTCTTTCCAGGTTTCAGCTCCTTTGCTCTTCCAACGCAGCCACTTGAGTTGCAGGCGTCCTCTCAATGTTGGTATCTGTGGGGGAAATATTTCCTTAGTTGGGGCGTTTTTCACGCTTGTAGGCCCTACCTCCCCTTCCTCTTCGACCTTTCCCCTCTGAAAGGGTTGGGAAGGCCTTTTAGTGGTGTTCTACCGAGAAGAGTTGGTTAAGGGCTTGTGTGTTTGCCGTGGTGCACTTTAAGGCCTGAGCTCAGACGGTGTTGAAGAAGAGGGGCATAATGAAATGTCCCTGAGGAGAAGCGATTCCTGGCTTGCCTACCTCCATTTCTGTGTTACTGCCTCGACTTCATCCACAGGGAACAGGGAAGGAGAGGAGACAGGAATTACGCAGGCGGAGCAGCTCGTTCGGCACCTGCTTCATGAATCTAGAAATGATTTGAGTTTTTTTTTTTTTTTTTTTTGCTTTAGGACCTAGTTGGCCCACTGGCTGGCAGCATTGTATGCCATAAACTCGAACAGCCCTGGCTCTGGACATGGTGATATTATTAAAGATCTTCCTCTCCGTATTAGACAGATCTTCATTGTTCACAAGTAGCTGTCAGTGGTCCACTCGGGAAGAGGCCTGAGTGGTTTTCATTGCAAGCCTCTCCATCACTAGAGTGTCACCCAAAGCGAAGGTGACTGGGTGTGAAGCCAACTTGTCCTGGGCCAGGGCCGACACTGCCAGGTCTATTGGCAGGGGAGTAGGGATATCTGTTAAGATAGAATACTGTATAGTACCTCCGTTGCATTACGAACAGAGGAGGAAGTAATCTCGAGGAGCTGCTAGCCCCAAGGGAGTCCTTTCTCCTAGAGTCTGTGAGGATGGTAACTAGCCTCTCCCCGGCTCATCCAGAGAGTTCCCCTGCAAGGGCAGGCTCCTCCTAAGCGCGACCTAGTGATGGTAGGCGAGGATGTTTTGGCTAGATCTTATACGCCATTGTTGTATAATGGGGTGCCCATGGGGCTACAGAAGGCGAGCAGGGCTGGTCTGCTGCCCCCTTCAAAGAGTCAGAGCGAGCTGGGAAGTAGCTGTGAGAATTCTTATGAGAAGCTTGAAGAAGAATTCGTTCAAACATGGTGAAGTATTCGCGAACATGAGGGCGGGGTCTCCCTCAGGGCTTGCAGGTGCTGAGGGATACCCTGAGGCTCAACAGCCACGTTCACTCTCGTCTTATCCCTAGGGGGAGCAACCTGCAGCATCTCAAGGATGGAGGAGAAACTGCGAAGGACCTGAGACCAGAGAGAAGGAGATGCCTTTGCTTTGCACAATAAGAGGAAGGCCCTAGACCAACCTCTGCAGGAGGAGGTTTCTTCTATGTGCAACACTTAAACACCTTTTAACAGTCTGTCATTTAAAGGAGAATAGGAAAGTCCCAACGAAGGTTAAAGGTCACAAAGGGAGGAGGGCGCCACTGCTTCTCCAAAGGAAGCATTGGGGTTTCTCAGGCCCAAGAGTTTTCCAGGGGTTAAAGGCACATTCCTCCTGTCCGATCGAGCTCTGGAAAAGGCCAAGTGGACAGAAACAGGAGTAGGGGTTCCTGCAGAAGAAGTCTGGGCTTCTTGTCTCTTGAGGCAAAGCTCGGGGGCAAGGAGTCCCTCTCAGACTTCTTCCTCCTGCTGCCGAACTGCTTCCACTGGTAGGATTGCCCCTCCCGATACACGCATCACAGAAATGTCCTCTGCACGATGGTCAAAGCTGGTGAGGGTCTGTCTCTAGAGGGGAACGGAAAGTGTCACGAAGGTGGCCGTCTGTACCAGGGCAGATCCGCTTGATGTTTCCTTGGGAAAACAGTGTAAGTACACCTGCAAAGAGAAAGAAAAAAGTTAATTTTATCTGGTTGAACAGAAAATGAAAGGGGTAATGGGCACATCCTATCTTTGGCAGCCAAGTAAAAAGTGATTGAAATAGCGAGTGTGAGGGCTGAGCGGGAGCCTCCCCCATACCCCCGTTTCCTGGGAGGTTGGCTGCCACCTCGCATAAGTTTTCATGGTTGTGAACACCCAGCTATGCTGAGTCTACTCTTAGTGAAAAATGAGTATTTGTATTCATGACGGAACAAGTTGCTTTTAGTTAGCTAGTTTTGCCAACACAAATGAGCTAGCCTACATTTGCATTTAGAGTTACAACAACTCTTTCTACATAATGAAAATACATGATACCCAGATTTTTTTCTACTATTGAATTAATTTTGGTTTTATTTTTTAAGGTAAAAATTATTATAAAAAGGAGAAATTTCAGGATGAGAACATTGAGAGTACAATATTTTATATGGGAAGTTTGAGCTTGTGTAGCAAGCATGCAAATATCAGGTAAATGTTTATTGTTTGAAGTAAAACTGTAATATTATATTTTTATGAATAGAACTTACCTGGCAGTTATATATATATAGCTAATGTCTCTGACTTTCGGCAGAATTTTTCAAAACGCGGCAACTGCCTTGTGGTGGTTGTGCGGTTAAGTGGTTAACACCCCTTATAGGGTGGTACGAGGAATCATTCCCGTTTTCTGTTCTTCAGTTCATTTCTGCCGGCCGACAACATGTTGGTCCGTCATTAGTATTTCTTCGCTTTCCCTGTTTCACTGTACCAGTCTGCTATTTGGTGAAGTACTGTACACTGATTTGGGGATTTGGCAATCGTGTTTTTGTTATTTGTTTGCTTTTTTGCTGTTATCATTATGAGTGATAAAATTCAATTCCGTGTCTGTGCGAATGAGGAATGTAAGGGGAGGTTACCGAAAATGGCGGTAGACCCTCACACCGTGTGTTTGAATTGTAGGGGTTTTGAATGTGCCCTTAATAATAGGTGTGGGGAATGTAAGATTTTGAGTGAAAAGGATTGGTTGGTTATGAAGCGCTATGTGCGTAAACTAGAACTCGATAGAGTTAGGAGAGCTTCTAGGTCTAAATCTAAGTCTGTTAGTGGGAAGGAAGACAAACTTAGTGTAGATTTATCCTTTGATCCTATAATTAATTCCTCTTTGGAAGTTGATCCTTCCCTTGAGTTAGTAACTCCTGCCCCTTCTACAGGATCCGTATCTGCGGATGACCCTCGGTACGCTAGGATGGCTGCCGAGTTGAAGGCCATTAAAGAACAACTTGCGGCCTTTAAAGGTAAGAAAAGCAGAGGTGATTTTAGTGCTTGTGAAAGTGCAGTGGAGGTGGCGACTGACCGAACCTGTCATTACCCTAGGTATAGACCTCTACCAAGCTCCCAGGACCAAAGGAGAAGGTACGTCGACAACCGAAAGGGGGTGACAGGTATGTACCCTCGGTCAGCCGTAACCTCAGACAGTCCTGTTGCCGATTCCCAGGCTGTTCTTGACCGTCACGGAAAAGACGTGTCGGATGTGTTGATTTCTTCTCCAAATCCCTCTCCCAGACGTAAATGGAAGTTTGAGGCGTCAAGACCTACGAAGAGGAGGTGGAACCGCGACGAACTGTCTCGTTCTTTCTCTCCCGGTTCTAGCAGCTATGAACCTTGTCCGTCGGAGGACGATTTAGACTCCGTGCCTGTGAAAAGGACGAAGTCTAAGTCCGCAAGTCAGGATAAAGCAGCCGAAGATCCTTCTCCTTCCACGAGTGTAATTCGTCAGCCCTCTCCTTCGGGACCGCAAGACCGAGCAGAAGTTGCCCAATCCTTTATGTCTGTCATGCAGGAACAACTTTTTACGTTAGTTCAAGCGTTTAGCCGCCCTCACGCCCAGTCTGATAGACGTAAAGACGACTCTTTGCCTATTAAGAAGTCAACTTCTAAAAGGGAACGGAATTCCTCTTGGCGCCAGGACGATACCTCCTCTCTCTCTCGGCGCCAGGACGATGACGTTATGCTTACGCAGGACGATGATGTTATGCTTACGCAGGACGAAACTTCCTCTCGTCGCCAGGACGATACCGCCTCTCGTTCTCGATGCCAGGACGATACCGCCTCTTGTTCACACGCCAGGACGATACTGCCTCTCGTTCACGACGCCAGGACGATACCGCCTCTCGTTCACGACGCCTGGACGATACCTCCTCTCGTTCTCGACGCCAGGACGACTCTGCCTCTCGCTCTCGGCACCAGGACGATACCAACCTGATTCCTCAGGACGACACTGCCTCTCGTTCCCAGGACGTTAACAGCTCTCGGCGTAAGGACTCCTACCCCTCTCACCTTCGGGACTCTTCCTACTACCGCACCAAGGACTCTTTCAGCGCTCGGCGCCAGGACGACTCCTACGCTTGGCGCCAGGACGCAAGCTGTTCTCGGGGTCTAGCGTCTTGCAGCCCTCTTTTGCAGGACAATTCCTTTGATTTGCCGTTGTCGGATTCTAAGGAGCCTTCTTCTCGTTCGAAGGATGTTACAGATGTGGATCAGTATCTCGAGGAGGTCTCTGATGACGATGATAAACCTGCTGACGCTGCTTGAGATTACAAAGTTCTCTCTCGCTCCCTTCTTGAACTTTTTGGAGAGGAATTCCAACCTGCTGCTCCGCAATCTCCTCAATCCCAATTTAGCAGAAAAAAGGCCAAGAAACAGTCGGCCTTCATCAAGATGAAGCTGTCAATTTCTGCAAAGAAGGTTCTTGCGAAGATTGATGACTGGATGAAGGAACAGAGACAAGCAGTTAAGACTTCCTTCTCGTTTCCACCAGCTCGTCTCGCTTCGAAGGCTGGTATGTGGTATGAGACTGGGGAACCTTTGGGTCTGGGAGTGCCTGCCTCCTCGAAGGGTGACTTCTCTGGCATAGTGGACTCGGCTAGAAGGCATGCTCTCAACTCAGCCAAGGTCATGTGGTCGATGTCGGAGCTGGATCATCTCGTCAAAGGCATTTTTAGAGCCTTTGAGGTTTTTAGTTTTTTTAGACTGGTCGCTAGGGACTCTGGCCAGGAAGATTGACCAGATGGAAGGAACTCGGGACCTAACCAGTATTATGTCCTGTATGGACAAGGCCCTTAGAGATGGGGCGAATGAGTTGGCTTCGCTGTTCTCAGCTGGAATCCTAAAGAAGAGGGCCCTGCTTTGCTCTTTTACTTCAAGGTCTGTAACTGTTGCCCAGAAGTCTGAGCTTCTTTACGCCCCCCTGTCGCAACATCTTTTTCCGTAGGCCCTGGTAAGAGACATTACGCTTTCTCTGGCCCAAAATTCCACCCAAGACCTGTTATCTCGTTCGGCTCGTAAGTCCTTGGCAGCCGCTCCTCCTTCTTCGAAATGGGAGAAAAAGAAATTCCAGCAGCCCTATCAAGGCAAAACTACTTCAAGACCAGATTTTAGAGGAAGAAGGCAAAAATCAGGAGCAAGATCGAACAGAGGTTCGTTCAGAGCTCGCTCCAGAAAATGAAGTACATCTCCTCTAGACAGTGGGTGCAAGACTGTCAGGTTTTTGGCAGTCTTGGAAGAGAAGAGGGGCGGGCACCTGGTCCCTCTCAGTCATCAAGGAAGGATACAAGATCCCCTTTCTGAAGAAGCCTCCTCTCGCAGATACTCCGCTGGCCTTAGTAGCCCAGTACACAGGTTGGAAACAGAAGGCCCTCCTAGATCTAGTCGACCAAATGCTGGACAAGGGAGCGATAGAACCGGTTTGGGATCTATCCTCCCCAGGCTTTTACAATCACCTGTTTCTAGTGCCCAAGAACTCGGGCGGATGGAGACCCGTCCTGGATGTCAGCTCTCTGAACGTCTTCGTGGAGAAGACGAAGTTCTCCATGGAGACGACTCAGTCTGTGGTGGCATCAGTACGTCTAGGGGACTGGATGGTGTCCCTCGATTTGCAGGACGTGTATTTCCACATCCCCATCCATCCGACTTCAAGGAAGTACCTGAGATTTGCAAGGAAGTACCTGAGATTTGTAATGCAGGGCAAGTGCTTCCAATTCAGATTGCTTTGCTTCGGTCTCAGCACGGCTCCTCAAGTCTTCACCAGGATAATGGCGAATGTGTCAGGCTGGCTCCATCAAGAGGGGATAAGGATATCCTTTTATCTGGACAATTGGCTGATTCGTTCACGATCGATGGAGAAATGTCTGGAGGATTTACGAAAGACTTTTATGATGGCTCAAGATCTAGGCCTGGTCATCAACAGGGAGAAGTCTCAGATCAAGCCGAATCAGACTATTCTCTATTTGGGGATAGTTCTGAATTCAGTTCTATTTCGGGCTTCTCCCTCACAGGAAAGACAAAACAAGTGTCTCGAAAAAGTCTGAAGTTTCCTGGACAAGAAGAGGTGCTCAGCGAAGGAGTGGATGAGTCTGCTGGGAACTCTCTCCTCCCTCGAGCATTTTGTCTCACTGGGGAGACTCCATCTAAGGCCTCTACAGCACTTTCTTTCGAAAACGTGGAACAGAAAGACGCAGGAAGACTCCTTTTCCTTCCCCATTCCAGCAGAAGTCAAGGATCTTCTGAAGTGGTGGCTGGATCCAGCCTTGTTGGGGGAAGGGATCTCCTTACACAAGAAAAACCCAGACCTAGTGGTGTTTTCTGATGCATGAGAGTCAGGTTGGGGGGCAACACTAGGAAGCAAGGAGGTCTCAGGCTCTTAGGAAGTAAATCACTTGGAATGGCACATCAACAACAAGGAGGTGATGGCCATTTTTCTGGGGCTAAAGGCCTTCAAAGACTCGGTGTCTGGGAAGATTGTGGAGGTCAACTCAGACAACACCACAGCTCTTGCGTACATCAGAAAGCAAGGGGGGACTCACTCTCTGTTTCTCTTCGAAACAGCAAGAGAGCTCCTTCTTTGGGCGAAGGAGAACAAGGTAGATCTGCTGACGAGGTTTGTACAGGGACAGAGGAATGTGAGGGCGCATATGCTCAGTAGGAAAGGGCAGGTCCTTCCCACAGATTGGACCCTCAACCAACAGGTCTGTCAGAGTCTCTGGATGCTGTGTGGGAGACCCCTAATAGACCTTTTCACCTCCAACTTGAGCAAGAGGATCCCCAACTATTGCTCCCTAGTTCCGGACAAGGAGGCGATAGCGGTGGACGTCTTTTTGATGGATTGGACGGGGATGGACACATATGCCTTTCCCCCGTTCAAGATCATCAATCAGGTAGTCGGGAAATTCGCCCTCCTCGATTTGGGACGAATGATCCTGGTAGCTCCTTTCTGGCCAACGAGAGAATGGTTCACGGAGGTGGTGGACATGTTGATGGGCTTTCCAATGGTGGACATGTTGATGGACTTTCCAAGAAGCCTTCCTGCAAGTCCAAAGCTGCTCAGACAACCCCACTTCGAGAGGTATCATCAAAACCCCCTCGCTCTCAATCTGACTGCCTTCAGACTATCGAGAAGCTCGTCAGAGCGAGAGGATTTTCAGCGCAAGCTGCGAAACTTATCGCCAGAGCGAGGAGGGTCTCTTCACAGAGAGTCTACCAGTCCAAGTGGGAGACTTTTAGAGCTTGGTGTAGGAAGCACAATGTTTCCTCATCCACTACCTCTGTGAGCCAGATTGCTGATTTTTTGTTGTACCTCAGACAGGACGCTAAGCTGGCAGTGTCCACAATCAAAGGGTACAAAAACATGCTCGCGTCAGTCTGTCGGCATAGAGGCTTGGACGTCTTACGATAAGGACTTACATGACCTCGTAAAGTCTTTTGAGACAACCAAACAGGTCCAGTTAAAGCCCCCTTCTTGGAACCTTGATGTGGTTCTTGAATTTCTGTGCACCAAGAGATTTGAGCCCATTTCACAAGCTTTTCTTAGGGAGGTTACGAAGAAAACCCTCTTCCTTTTGGCCTTGGCAACAGCTAAAAGGGTCAGTGAAGTCCATGCAATTGAAAAGCAGGTAGGCTTCAATCTGAATCTGGCAGTTTGTGCCCTAAGAATAGATTTCCTCGCCAAGAACAAGAACCCTTCAAAGCCCTGGCCAAGGACCTTTGAGGTTCCTAACTTGACTAACCTAGTGGGTCAAGAGCAAGAGAGGCTCCTCTGTCTAGTCCGAGCCTTCAAAGCCTACTTGTCTCACACTAAAAATGTGAGAGGCTCTTCTAGCTCCTTGTGGTGTTCGGTGAAAGATCCTCAGAAGCCCTTTTCTAAGAACGCTTTGTCTTTTTTCCTGAGGGAAGTTATAAGAGAAGCGCATCTCTTGTGTGAGGAGGAACACTTCGGCCTATTAAAAGTGCTGGCTCACGAAGTGAGAGCCATTGCGACCTCGCTTGCTTACCACAAGAACATGTTGGTCAGACAAATTGTGGATGCGACGTTCTGGAGGAGCAACTCTGTGTTCGCCTCTCATTACCTCAGAGAGGTGAGAGTGGATTATGAGAAATGCTATACCTTGGGCCCATACGTAGCTACGGCTTCTGTATTAGGCAAAGGAGTTACTACCTCCCCTCAACCTTAGTTTTGTATGCCTGTGTGTGGGTTGGTGATTTTAATGGTTGTCTGAGGACATCGACTTGTATACAGTCACCTCAGTCTAGTTAGATAATTGATATCTACTTTGCAAAGGTTAGGTGGTTGGTTTTTGTAAGGTTGCAGTTTTTAATATATGGGCAATAGGTAATCCTGAAGTCTTGTCAGATTGTTGGTCTCACCCTGTTGACAGACTCAATTGAGTGTTTTCAGCACTGCAGGTCACATCCTGGCTGACACTCCTAAGGGAAAGCGACTCAAGAGGCAGGAACCTTTGAAGTCAGCTACCTTAGCAGGTAAGGAATCAAGGTGTTTTTTATCCTACAACTTTTTTGGTTGTTTTCCCCAACGATGTTTACTGTCTATCACTCTCCTTCAAGTGTGTTAATCAGCTATATATATATAACTGCCAGGTAAGTTTTATTCATAAAAATGGAGTTTTTATGATAAAACAAAGTTTTATGAATACTTATCTGGCAGTTATATATATATTCTAAGGCCCACCCACCTCCCCTCAGGAGACAGGTCGGGCATAGATGAACTGAAGAACAGAAAACGGGAATGATTCCTTGTACCACCCTGTAAGGGGTGTTAACCACCTAACCGCACAACCACCACAAGGAGGTTGCCGCGTTTTGAAAAATTCTGCTGAAAGTCAGAGACATTAGCTATATATATATAACTGCTAGGTAAGTATTCATAAAACTTTGTTTTATCATTAAAACTCCATATTTTAGTACAGGACTCTTAAATCTAGTTCATTGAATTTTCACATAACTAGGGATCATGAGTTCTTTTGTTGATGAGTTTCCTTTGCTATAGATGCAGTCCATGATTGATGATTCAGTGGACTATTTTATGCATCTCCTTTTTGTGTAGTAAGTTATTACTCCTTGTATTGATTAGTATTAGGTATTTGCATTTTGGACTTATGCAGTTAGAAATAAGTCCATATTTCTTTGAAATCCTGATAGAACCCCAGTACAGTAACCCTCCACCATACAAACATTGTGCTAACAATATTTTGCTTGGTCGCATGCCGAATCTCGTGGAGAAATAAGAAATTTCTGAATGTTGTCTTATGTTTGAATCAATAAAACACTTCTCAAAAGATAGAGAGAATGCATAAGAAATAGACTTGAAATCTTTGAACTGCTAAAATCGTTAAATAAGGCTTCAAAATGATTCAAAACTGTACTTATGCATACACTTGTTAGAAATTGCTAAGATATAAACATCCTCATTTCGTAAGCTCTTTCACTCACTGTACCGTTACAGTAACAAATGTCATGATTTCCAATTTTTCATATCGCCCTTTAAAGTACTGAATAAAAAACATAGAATGTTAATTAAAGAGTACTCTAAAATAATCTCAAATTAATCCACACATACAAACCATAGAATATTAAAAACTAAATTTACATTTACATTGGAAATTCTAAATAGTTTTTCTTAGGTTGTCACAGGCATTATGATCACCTGATTGTCAACCAATGTTAAATATGTTGGCAGTGTTCTTATACTGCACTGCATATTCATATTCATGTAAAGTCCAAAGATTCAATCACTTTTAATGCTTTAACTATTTTTGTTTAATTTTGAATTTCATTTTTACTTTAGAAGAAAATTTATTATACTAATGATCTATGATTCATGTTCTCTTTTTCATTACAAAAGAATTAAATAAACCAAAAAGAGGGATATCCTTTTAAATAATATTTTACCTTTATTGATTGATATTAGTCAATGACATACACAGCTACAGTGCATCAAAGTACAGACTGAGAATTCTTTATCCGAAATTACAAAACCCCAAATCTTTTGATGCGCTGACAGACAAACAGAAAATTCCAGTGGTGGGAAGGTTTTATAAAGTACAGTTGTTGTGTTTCCTCTCGTAACCTATCCTTAAATAGCATGGTATCTCTTTGCTATTAGCAATTGCCAATAGTAACTCATTCGCTTATTTATTGTGATTACAGCCTTTTTGTATGCTCTTTGGAGTTTTTCGTTTGAACAAGGACCATTTATTACTTAAAGAAACTGAAAGACAACTTTTGAAGTTCTTTGCTGAAATCAATAAGCAAAGGTTTATGAAAAATAGAAAAGCATCACAAAAAGCAGAAATAGTTCAAATATGTGATTGAGTTTGAGTTTGATACTGTATTTATATTTTTTAAGCTGTAATTTTATGATTTAAAACATCATTTTGAATGCAAATTTTATCTGTGTACAATAGGGTATTGACATGAGACTATGATGGTGAAAATAATCTTTAAGTTTATGGTATATCAGGTCCATCATCATTAATTCAGCAATGGATAATCTGGGAATAATTGTAGGAACTTATTAAAATTAGATAATTACAAGATTTATGAAATATGGTATCGTTAAGCTTTGAAGATTGTTGGAATCATTAGGCTAATGCTTTGCTTCCCTAAATTAACCCTAAGAAAATACATAAATCCTGCAACCATCCAATATCACTCATCAGGTGCAAATATGAACTAAACAAAATACATAGCTATTTTAAGTTCACTCATAACTGCCCGAAAAATATTTGTGAATATGTAGTGTTTAGTAGGTGATGCAATATTGTCTTGCCCAATAAAAAGATGAAAAACAGATTTTTAAATATTAAACTTAGCCGGTGAATATATAATAGCTGACGTCTCGGACAGCTCGACAGAAACCCAAAAACTCGCGAGTGATCGCCGTGAAGGTTGCGGGTGTGCCCACCAGCGCCGACTATCGGCCAGATACCGCATATACTTGTAAACAGCTCCAGTTCTTCTCTGTCGGTCTTATCGACAAGTTGATTCCGCTCGCTGTTGACCTTGAGTTTTCGTCATTTTTGGTGAAGTACTTTATTTTGGTTGTTTTGAGCTTTCGCTGTGACGGGTGTTTTTCTCTTCAATTAAAACTCTTGAACCCTTTTTTGGCTAGTGTTTATTGTTGATGACTTTGGATTTGTTTTGGATTTTTCTCTGATTGTTCAATATGGCTGACTCTTCTCCTATCCCTGGACCTAAATTTCGCAAATGTAATGCTAGGGATTGTAACAAACGTCTTCCCAAGGCCTCTCTCGACCCACATACCGTTTGTTCTAATTGCCGGGGTAAAACCTGTCAATTAGGAGATCGGTGTGATGAGTGCGTGGTCTTGTCGGAATTCGACTGGCTTGAATTTGATAAATATTCTCGTAAGC
Source organism: Palaemon carinicauda (assembly GCF_036898095.1). Classification (NCBI taxonomy): domain Eukaryota; kingdom Metazoa; phylum Arthropoda; class Malacostraca; order Decapoda; family Palaemonidae; genus Palaemon; species Palaemon carinicauda. The sequence continues at coordinate 116,966,111 of NC_090730.1, read as the reverse complement.
TGGAGAGAGATAGGGTGAGGAGAAGCTTCTCTAGGTCATTGGAATTTTCCTCCTCCCATGCCCCTGAACCTAATCCTTCCCCTGTAGTAGTTGTTCCTGAACCCTCTACTAGCACTCATGAACCGTCCATGCGGGATATGTTTCTTGCGATTCAAGCTTTAGGCGAGAAAGTTGAATCCTTAGCTTCGGACCGTAACCAACTCATGTCAGATGTGAAGTTATTAAAGTGTCAGAGTGGCAAATCAGAAAATCGTAGTGACAAAGTGATAAGTGCGCAAAGTGTTTTTAGTGTTGCGACCGAGGGTTCGTCTGTCCGTGCTTGTCGCTCCCCTAGTCCGAGACCTCTTTCAGGCTCCCCTGCACCAGGGAGAAGTAATGTCGTAGGACTTAAGGGGACGAGAGGCTTTAACCAACGTACAGACGTTCCCTCTTTGGTATCGGGCGTTTCTCGTCAAGATCGCCCTTACCATAAGACGAGCGAGGCTGTGTTCTCCTCGTCATCCGAAGGCTTTTCGCAAAAGAAACCTTGGAGCAAGGTTTCTAGACCCTTGAAGCGAAAGTCAGTCCCTTCAGGACAGGTCCAGCGTCCTGGCTGTAGCCATTGGGACAGCTCTGACCCTTTGCAGTCGTCGGAAGACTGTTCGCCTATTAAACGTAAGCGTAACACGGGCTCCGAGAGTCTCGGTAAAGGCAATGTTTTGCCGACACAGACGTTACCGTCGTCTCGGCCCGTCCCGACTCCCGTTGATCCTAAATGGGTGGTCCTGCAGGATATGCAGACTAAGCTTGCCTCCCTTATGGAGGAGTATAACGTTGAGCAGGTTCATGATGATCCTTCGCTTTTGCATCGCCGTTACGCTGATCGAGACTCTGGCCGTCAGCCGCCCAAACGAGCTTTTACTCGTCCTTTTGACGTTAGCACTTTGAAACGTGATGTCGGTAGTTTGTCACGTCAGTCATGTGACATGGATCCTCCCTCGCTGCAGTCCCGTGTTGACTTTCAGCCGCTGCCGCAGTCTCGTGTTGACGTTCAGCCGCTGCCGCAGTCTCGTGTTGACATTCAGGACGTTCGCCAACCAGCTCAGTTGCCTCGACTTGACGTTGAGCGTCAAGCACCGCAGTCGAAGGTTGTTTTGACTGCTCAGTCTAGGCAGTCAATGTAGTTCCGACGTGACGTCGAGCGTCAATCAACTCCTGTTGTTGTTGTTGGTCAGTCACAAGGTTTTCAGTCCTTTCAGCAGCGGCATGACGTCGCTTCCTCGACTGCTACTGCTGCTCCTTTGCTTGTGGACATTGCCTGTCAAGCATTGCCGCCGTGGCCGGTCTCTCCTTTTCATGAGACTCGACAATTGTCGGACGAGGTTCCTTCAGATGAGGAAGTTGCTGATCCTCCGCCTACTGATATTCCTTTGGGCAGTTTGTCAGACGGAGAAGAGCCTAAAGCTGCTCAGCCCTCTATGGACTTTAAGAAAATCATGCTGATTTTTAAGGATCTTTTTCCAGACCATTTTGTACCTTCTGCTCCTCGTTCGCCTCCGTCAGAGTTTGCGCTAGGCCTAGCTGCTTCGAAGCCTTCGTTTACTAAGCTAGTGCTCTCTCGCTCTTCTAAGAGGGCTTTACGTTTGCTAGGCGACTGGTTGATCACCAGGAGGAGTTTGGGGAAGACAGCCTTTGCTTTCCCTCCTTTTAAACTGGCTTCTAGAGCGAGCGTCTGGTATGACACGGGAGAAGTTCTCGGCTTGGGAGTTCCTGCCTCTGCCCAGGGAGACTTCTCAAGCCTAGTAGACTCTCCCCGTCGCCTGGCCATGAGACGCTCTAAAGTTTATTGGTCCTCTTCGGACCTTGACCATCTCCTTAAAGGGGTTTACAGGGCCTTCAAAGTTTTTAACTTCTTAGATTGGTCGCTAGGAGCCTTAAGCAGGAAGATCTCGTCGGCCTACCAGGATGTTTCCGTGCTTATTATGTCCTGCATGGACAAGGCCATCCGTGATGGCTCCAATGTGCTCGCCGCTACCTTTACGGCTGGAGTCCTGAAGAAGAGGGAGACTCTTTGCTCGTTCTTTTCGGCAGGAGTAACTCCCTGTCAAAGGTCGGAGCTCCTCTTTGCCCCGTTGTCATCTGCCTTGTTTCCTCAGCAGTTGATCAAGGATATTGCGGCTTCGCTGGTGCAGAAGGATACCCACGACCTGATGGCTACGTCTGCTCGTAAGGGTGCTCCTTCATCGTCTTATGTCGTAAGACCCAAGATCGATACCCCAGCGACGAGGTTTATCCCGCCCTTTCGTGGCAGAGCCCCCAGTAGGGGAGGCGCTCGTGCCGACAGTAAAAGAGGCAAGAGGAGAGGATCCAAGTCCTCCCGTGGCAGAGTCTGACTGCCCACGTCCTCAGACAGCGGTAGGGGCCAGACTGAACAACTTCTGGCAGGCCTGGGAGAAGAGGGGTGCAGACCGAGAGTCTGTTGTTGTTGCTCAAGGAGGGGTACAAAATACCTTTTGTACGCAGACCTCCTCTAGTAACAGTTCCTTTAGACCTCTCTCCCAGGTATCGAGAGGAGTCAAGGAGACAAGCTCTACATCAGCAGGTTTCTCAGTTGCTAGAGAAGGGAGCGGTGGTGAAAGTCTCGGACCTTCAATCACCGGGATTTTACAACCGTCTCTTCCTTGTCCCAAAGCATACAGAAGGTTGGAGGCCAGTGCTGGATGTCAGTGCGCTCAACGTTTTTGTTGTAAAAACAAAATTTACGATGGAGACCACGAAGTCCGTCCTAGCAGCGGTCAGAGAGGGAGACTGGATGGTCTCTCTCTACCTGCAGGATGCGTACTTCCACATTCCTATACACCCGGATTCCCAACCGTATCTGAGGTTTGTTTACAGGAATGTGGTGTACCAGTTCCGAGCACTGTGCTTCGGCCTCAGCCCTGCTCCTCTCGTGTTTACGAGGCTCATGAGGAATGTGGCAAAATTCCTTCATTTATCGGGAATTCGAGCCTCCCTGTACCTGGACGACTGGCTTCTCAGAGCGTCGTCCCGTCATCGCTGTCTGCAGGACCTTCAATGGACGTTGGCTCTTGCAAAGGAGTTGGGACTGTTGGTGAACTTAGAAAAGTCTCAACTGAATCCCTCCCAGACGATTCTCTATTTGGGGATGGAGATTCGCAGTCTAGTTTTTCGGGCTTTTCCGTCTGCCACCAGGATAGAGCAAGCCCTGCTCAAAGTCCTCCTCATGCTAAAAAAAAAGACCGTTGCTCAGTGAGAAGTTGGATGAGCCTCCTAGGGACTCTGTCATCCCTGGAACAATTTATCTCACTAGGGAGACTTCACCTTCGCCCTCTCCAGTTCCATCTAGACTCCCATTGGAACAAGGGCAAGACTTTGGAAGCTGTGTCAATCCCGATCTCCGAGCCAGTAAAAACGTGCTTGAACTGGTGGGACAGCAACATAAGTCTGCGAGAGGGTCTGTCCCTGGCGGTCAAGAACCCAAACCACGTGTTGTTCTCAGACGCGTCGGATTTGGGTTGGGGAGCGACTCTGGACGGTCTGGAATGTTCGGGTCTTTGGACGTCGGATCAGAGGAGCCTGCACATCAACTGCAAGGAGCTGTTGGCTGTTCACTTGGCCTTGACGAGTTTCGAGAGTCTTCTACGAAACAAAGTGGTAGAAGTCAATTCGGACAACACCACAGCCTTGGCGTACATCTCCAAGCAAGGAGGCACTCACTCCCACACACTGTTCGTCATCGCAAGGGACATCCTCATCTGGTCAAAAGATCGAGGCATCTCACTGTTGACAAGATTCATCCAGGGGGACTTGAACGTCTTGGCGGACTGTCTCAGTCGGAGAGGTCAGGTGATCCCCACAGAATGGACCCTCCACAAGGACGTGTGCAAGAGTCTTTGGATGACTTGGGGCCAACCCACTATAGACCTCTTTGCCACCTCGTTGACCAAAAGGCTCCCGACCTATTGCTCTCCAGTCCCAGATCCAGAGGCGGCCCACATAGATGCTTTTCTGCTGGACTGGTCTCACCTGGACGCGTACGCATTCCCGCCGTTCAAGATCATCAACAAGGTACTGCAGAAGTTCGCCTCTCACGAAGGGACAAGGTTGATGTTGGTTGCTCCCCTCTGGCCCGCGAGAGAGTGGTTCACAGAGGTACTTCAATGGCTGGTAGACGTTCCAAGGAGTCTGCCTTTAAGGATGGATCTCTTACGGCAGCCCCTCGTAAGGAGTCTTCATCAAAGCCTCCCCGCGCTTCGTCTGACTGCCTTCAGACTATCGAAAGACTCTCAAGAACTCGAGGATTTTCGAAGGAGGCAGCCAGAGCGATTGCGAGAGCTAGGAGAGCATCTACCATCAAGGTCTACCAGGCAAAGTGGGAGGTCTTTAGAGACTGGTGCAAGTCATCATCCATTTCCTCTTCCAGTACCTCTGTAGCCCAAATTGCAGACTTTCTCCTGCATCTGAGAAATGTTCGCTCCCTCTCTGCTCCCACTATTAAGGGCTACAGGAGCATGTTGGCTTCTGTGTTCAGACATAGAGGCTTAGATCTGTCCAATAATAAAGATCTCCAAGATCTCCTTAAGTCCTTCGAGACCTCTAAGGAGCGTCGTTTGGCAACTCCTGGGTGGAACTTAGACGTGGTCCTAAGGTTCCTAATGTTCGACAGGTTTGAGCCATTACATTCAGCCTCCCTGAAGGATCTCACCCTCAAGACGCTTTTTTTGGTGTGCTTGGCTTCGGCTAAAAGGGTCAGTGAGATCCATGCCTTTAGTAAAAACATCGGCTTCTCTACAGATAAAGCCACATGTTTGCTTCAGCTTGGTTTCTTGGCCAAAAATGAACTGCCTTCTCGTCCTTGGCCTAAATCTTTTGATATACCTTGCCTATCAGAGATCGTAGGCAACGAGGTTGAAAGAGTACTGTGCCCAGTTAGAGCTCTTAAGTTTTATTTAGCTCGTACCAGATCTTTACGAGGTGGATCTGAGGCCTTATGGTGCTCCGTTAAGAAGCCCTCATTGGCTATGTCTAAAAATGCTTTATCGTATTTTATTAGATTTTTAATCCGAGAGGCTCATTCTCACTTAAGTGAAAAAGATCGTTGTTTACTTAAGGTCAAGACGCACGAAGTAAGAGCTATAGCAACTTCCGTGGCTTTTAAGCAAAACAGATCTCTGCGAAGTATTATGGACGCGACCTTTTGGAGGAGCAAGTCGGTGTTCGCTTCATTTTACTTAAAAGACGTCCAGACTCTTTATGAGGACTGCTACACACTGGGTCCATTCGTTGCAGCGAGTGCAGTAGTGGGTGAGGGTTCTACCACTACATTCCCTTAATCCCAATATCCTTTTAATCTTCTCTTGAAATGTTTTTAATCTTGTCTTGGGTTGTACGGAAGGCTGAGAAGTCTTTCGCATCCTTTTTGATTTGGCGGGTGGTCAAATGTCATTTCTTGAGAGCGCCCAGATTAAGGGTTTTGATGAGGTCCTGTTGTATGGGTGGTCGCCCTGGATATAACAGCTCCTGGGAGTCTAGCATCCTGAGAGGATGGCTGGGCTTCGTGAGGAAAGCGGACTAATAAGGCAGAGTAATCGTCAGAGTCAGCTTCCTTACCAGGTACCTATATTTAATTGGGTTTTGTTATGATATAATTGTCAAAAACTCTAAGCATATACGCCTTTATTGTATTAATACTGGTCTCTACCCACCACCATGGGTGTGAATCAGCTATTATATATTCACCGGCTAAGTTTAATATTTAAAAATGATATTTTGATTTATAAAATAAATTTTTGAATATACTTACCCGGTGAATATATAAATTAAAGGCCCTCCCTTCCTCCCCGATAGAGACCCAGCGGAATGAGAAGAACTGGAGCTGTTTACAAGTATATGCGGTATCTGGCCGATAGTCGGCGCTGGTGGGCACACCCGCAACCTTCACGGCGATCGCTCGCGAGTTTTTGGGTTTCTGTCGAGCCGTCCGAGACGTCAGCTATTATATATTACCCGGGTAAGTATATTCAAAAATTTATTTTATAATCAAAATATCATTTTAATGATAATTTTTTTATTTCTATGCTCATTTTAGGTTCATATTGCCTCTTCATAAGCTTGGTTTATTGATGTTTACCTTCTATAAATTAGAAAATATTTTCCCCTGTTTTTTTCTTTTTAAAATGGTACATGCCTGCAATAAATTGAAGAAACAATCTAACAGTTAATGGTAAGCAGTTCGCTAAGAGTTGCCCATTCAGTTGCGTAATATAAATTATTCCCTAATCCTTGACATCACACGACAGTGGGGAGGTGAGTTGGCATATATACAGTATAAACATTAGGTGATTATAGAAATGGATAAGATTATCATCAAAATTCTGTTTATTTCTATAAACTTTGCCTTATGTTCAAATACTCCCACATTGATGGAGGGGGATACCAGTGAAGGAAAGAGATAGGTAAAAAAATATTTAATGTAAAACCTAATGAAAATTCTAGATTCAATAGGATTAGGTTGTAATGGCATTCAATTAAAAAAACAATTGTAATATAGGGCTTTTAACCGTTTTTCTAACCATATTTCAATATTGAAAAGGAAATGAATTAAAAAAAGAAAAATAGAAGGCCAAAGCAGCTACTATAGGACCTAGAAACCAATAATCTTGATAAAAGTTCATAATTCTTTGAGAAAATGTCCATCGAACACCAGACTGGTATGTAATTGAAGTGTATCGATAATTTCTTCCAAAGAACCCTCTCTATGAAAATAGAAAAATGTAGGTTTGCTCCAAATGTCTAGAACCTTAATCTTCAAGGTTTTATTTAGGATTTGTATCCAAACTTAGTGAGCTCCTGAGCCCAAACCTTCAACAAAAAAAAGGCACTGCCTTTTGGACAGAGGACAAATTGACATTTCAAACTCTCATAGTCAATTAGGGGCACTATCTGCAATATCCATAGTTTCTTCAAAGTATACAGAACATTTCTTATTGAACAAAAACCACTAATTTCAGATTAAATTCTTAAAACTTTCTAATTTAATGTTATTTCTGTTCTTAAAATACTCTATTTTGATTGTTTATTACTTCTCTTGCAGTTTGTTTATTTCCATATTTCCTTTCCTCACTGGTCTATTTTCCCTTTGGCTTATAGCATCTTGCTTTCCCAACTAGGGTTATAACTTGGCATGTAATATTAAAGGGGAAGTGATGAAAGAAATTGTAACTGGCTCTCAGTCTTAAAGCCAATTATCTCGGAATAGAGGCAAAAAAGACTCAATCATCTTAAGCTCCCAAAGCCCATTTTAAAGAGTTGTTGCATATTAGTATGTGTTTAGCTCCCAGAACCCATTTTAAAGAGTGCTTGCAGATTCATTTATATTTAGCTGTTAAATCTTACAAGTGAAAGTTTCCCAAAGATTAGAAAATTGAACCTACTACATACACGGACTTACATCAAAAGCATATGATGTATAACCGTATAGAAAGGGATACAAGAGATGTGAGCTGAGATGTTTATCACATACATACGTGTGTGTGTGTACAACCCTAATTAATTTAGCATGTGCATAAGTTACATATTTTACACAATACACAAGAATCCAAACCGTCATGAAAAAAATAGCAAACCCTTTCTATACAGACTTACTGTACTAAGTCCGTATAGAAATAAATGGTTTGCTCTTTTTTTCGTAAAGGTTTAGATTCAATTAATAGCACTATTTTGGGTTTGACGCTACTGTAGTATTCACAATTTCACTTCCTAATTATAACCACGATATCCTTCCATCCCTGCCTCGGTATTTGACAGTAGGGGTTTTCCTTTCACCTCCCTGCAATTTTCGCCAATAACGAGTTTTATGTATTCCATATTTTTAGTAGATTCTGGTATTCAAAGAAAGTTTATAACAGGTTTTTCTTATACTTAATGTACTTTATCCCATTTTTTGGTTAAATGTGGGAAAAGTTACAAAATTATATACGTAGTGTGCATCTGAAAACAAGCTCCTGTTGTTGACTTCAGCGGGTGTTATTAAATTTAGACTTACCATCTTAATACTTTAACTCTTTATTCGTTAACATTATTTATTGACAATACATATATCTGAGGGAAAAATTTAGGCTAGTAAATAAGTTTTGATTCACATTAATTGGTAATTATTTGAAACCAAGGATGCTATTTGGACAAAATGCTTTCAACTAATCAGCTATTAGCAAACTTTTCCAAGCTAAAAGGGTACCCCTGCAAGTGAGTGCAAATCTGCCTCATTAAAGAAAATTAAGTATAGATTAAACAAGGTCTACTGGGCATGTCTTTCAAATATTCATTAGAAATAAGAAAATTGGGATTTAGTATAAAATACGCCTATGCTAGTGTTACAACCTTAGTTAAACCACAACGCATGGTGCCGAATAGCAATGGAAAGACATTTTAGTTTTTGAACTATCATTGTTTTCACGCTCAGAAATTTTTTGATTTTATGATAATTTCTTTCTTAGTTTTCTGATAATTTTTGAGCCAAACTAGAAAAAACTAAAAGCCTAGCTGATACAGAATTCAGGAAGAAAATTAAACATACCTTCCTATCCTTTATAAATTTTTTGCCGTGTACTGTATTTATGTCCTCGGGAGAATTTTTATTTTTTCTGCTGCTTAGCTCAACATTTATTAAATCAGACTAAGCTTTTTTTTTTTTTTGCACTTCTGAATATTCTGTCATAAAATATATCCTTTTAGAAAAAATAACTCTCAAAATTAGTGCTATAACTCAAATATGAAGGCCACTACAGCAATTTGAACCTTATTTATTTTCCTTTTTTGGCTAACGGCCAAGACCCTTGTTCTGGGAGGCAACATGATGTGCAATATAATGTGGTCGTCAAATAGTTAATAACTTTTTGAAAATATTTTGCACATTAAGAACAAATAGGCGAAGGAATTTTTCATATACTTTAGTTGTTTATGTTGATGAGTATAACACGTGATACCTATCTTACAATATCCAATGCTGTACAGAAGTCCGTTGATTATGGCCAGAAGTTTGTATGGTTGGAATTAATTTTACTGCTGCCTTTAGCTGTATTAATTATGAGGCTCATGTTTTCAAACACAAAGAGTTGAGAGTGGTGATGGGTCTTTTCTTAGTGTCAATATTGAATTTTAAGTGATAGATGGCAAAGAGTTGTCATTGATGGGCAGCTTAGTGATTTTGGGAAAGTGATATCTTGTGTTCTCCAGGATAGTGTTCTTGGCCCATTACTTTTTATACTATAAACGCTTGACATGTGGTTTTGCCTAGAAAACAAGGTCATTGCATATGCAGATGATGCTACTCTCTTTGCATCAATTTCATCTCATGAAAGTTGATCTGGGGTTTCTGAACCTCTTAATAGAGATCTAGCTAAAATTAGTGCATTTTACAAATTTTAGGCAATGAAGTTGAACCCTAACAATATTCAAAGTATGACTGTAAGTTGGTTGAGGATAGTGGCTCCTCAACATCTGGATCTCAGCATTGATAATATTTATTTAGCTCTGTATGACTTTTTTGAAAATTTTAGGTGTGATTCTTGATAGTAAATTTAATTTTCAAGGTTTTCAATGATCAATCTATTCTGAGGAGGTGTTTTAATTCTTTCTTTTTGCCTTGTTTTGAATATTGTTCTCCTGTCTGGTCTTCAGCTGCTGAATCTCATCTTAGTTTGTTGGACAGGATCTTCTGTCTATTGAAAATCTTATTCCTGATCTAGATATTAATCTCTGGCACCATCGTTCAGTTAGTTCTTTATATATCTTACATCAAGATATTCCACAATTCTGATCATACTTTGCATTCAGATCTTCCCGGACTGTACCATCCTGTTCGTAATACTAGGCATGCAATTAATTCTACCAGTCATGCCTTCTCTATCATAAGGGTCAATACCACACAGTAATCTAGAAGTTTTATTCCAGCTCTGACCAAATTGTTGAATGATCTTCCTAATCAGATACTGTAGTTGAATTGGTGGAACATCAATTTCAAACTTGCAGTGAATGTATTTATATGTTGAACAGGCTGACATAAGTCTCTCTTTATAGTTCATATATAAAAGATCTATTTTAATTTTGTTACTGTTCTTAGAATAATTTATTTTGATGGTTCATTACTTCACTTGTAGTTTATTTATTTACTTATTTCTTTTTGTGACTGGGCTATTTTACCCTATTAGAGCCCTTTGGCTTATATCATCCTGCTTTACTAACAGTGGTTGTAGCTTGGCTAGTAATTATAGTAATAGATGTATACTAGTGTTAGATTATAAACAGATTGGAAACTCAAAAAAAAAAAATAAATTTTGAAATTGTTAGTCCATAAAATATGAAGAAAATATCTATATACAGGAATTCTTGTTACATTCATAGCCTGGTTAGCTAGCAATAGCTGTAGCAGCTGACAGAAAACAGTGAAGGGTTTGAAGTTGTGGGTGTTTTGTGAGTTGTTTAACCGTAACGATGTTGGACTTGCTAACTTTTCAACTTCTGAACATATCTGATGCATATTCTGGTTGGTTACTGCAATGAGTTTTTATGAAAGTAAAAGCACAAAATATTTCTTATTTCTATTTTCCTTGAAGCATGGCAAACATAACTGTATTCTATTAATAGGCTGTAAAAGTTTGGAGAGAATTGTAGACAGTAAAGTTTATAATTAAAGAATTATTTTCATGCTATTCAAGGTTTTTGCTGGATAAGTAAAGCCTGTTTTACTATATTAACATTTTTTTACGTATGCCTAGATGACTATTGTCAAATTCAAACTCTTTAATTCCTCGCTCCGCAGGCCATAGCTCAAGCATCAGGTATTGGTCATAGTGCTACTGATTGGCTAAGGGGCACCGATGTTGATAAGTTTGCAGCTCAAATGTCTGCCACTCCACAGGTATTTATGGACCTAATTTTTTATGTAATGCTTGTGCTTCTATAACTGCAATATCCAATGATCCAAGCCTTCTTTTTCAAAACCTGTCCTAATAAAAATTTTAGGTAATATTTAAAACTTGATTTACAGCCTAAGAGGAATATATTCACCAAATTGAATTTTGATATATTTTTTTGTCTATTATTCTTATACTTCCCTGATGTTCATAATACCACTTTCTCAAAGCTGGATAAATACTTACGTCAACTCAAAAACTATAAAGAAAAATTTTCAGTTTTCTTTCCTAATAATAGGCCTACCTCATTGTGTATTTGTTAATTGATATGGCAGTTTATGGCAACTATCTAGGTTTTAGTATGCCATAGTTGCTTTGTCTTTTAATCTCTCAAGTTAATGATCGATCACTAGCCTCTTTTCACAAGAAACTACAAAAAGTTTTGGATAAGCATAAGTTTACCTTTATAACTAATAGACTTTAGTAATGATGCCTTTGATTTTTTTTTAGTACAGTAACACCTCTCGATACAAAAGTTTCTGTATATGAAAAATTCATGGTGCGAAAAGAAACAAGAAGATATTTTCGCCTCTTATTATGAAAAACCTCTAAGTGATACGGAACGAGATAAACCGAGCATCAAGAGTTAAATTTTAAAATTCGCACGCTGCAAAACTGTAAACTTGCCAGCATCATCCTGCTCTCCCATTGGTTTCTTTACCGAGATACTAGTTACCACCATAAGATTCCGCTCTCTTATTGATCAGCATTTTTTCCATGATGCATCTATGTATCGGTTCCTCGACCATTTCGTTTCGGCAACGCTATTGTTTACATTGAGTTCCTGTTGGTGATTTCGCTTTCGTACAATACTTATTGTTATCCTGTTGTGTTATTCAGCTCATACAGTATTAGCCATGGGTACCAAGGATGTTGCTGATGTTCAAGGAAAGAAGAGGATGCTTTCTATCGAGACGAAGCTTGAGATAATCGAGAAATATGGGGCTGGAATGCAGTTAAGTGTGATTGCTGAGAAATATGGCCGAAATCTTTTGATGATAGGCACCATCCTAAAGGCCTGTCCATACTATCGGACATGCCCGACAGGCAAACAGTGATACCAAATCCCACTGTGTAGCGAGAATGAGGATTGATGTCGTCAGAAGTGGAAAAACCACATGCAACGTTCTGGTAACTAGATGGATTGTAGCCCACAATCTCTACTCATTCAGCGGGCATAAGGAACACAGCAGAAACCAATTATAATATAATAAATATTCAAGTAAATCATGTGAATCTGCCTGGAATTGAATTGTTTTTAATGAATAGTAATCCTTCACAATAGTTTATGTGAGAGAGAGAGAGAGAGAGAGAATATATTTTGGTAAAAAAATTCAATAGAAATCATGTGAATCTGCCTCGAATTGAATTATTTTTAATGAGTAGTAATCCTTCACAGTAGTTATGTACATTTCTGAAATTTTTCATGTACAGTGGTACCTCTACATACGAATTTAATCCGTTCCACAACCGACTTCGGGTGTAGAAAATGTCCGGATGTAGAAACGAATTTTCCCATAAAAATACATTGAAATAGGATTAATCCGTGGTTGAGCCCAAAAACTTATGATAACTCCTTAATAAATTATTACACATGACAATATGCACTCTAAATTAGATAATAGACATGTATAAAAGAATAATTATCAAGAAATAATAAATAAGAAATGGGTTTTTAGCGTCACTTTACCTTAGAAAGTCCAGCGCAGGTGTCGGTCTTGCTACGCAGAGAGGAGACGGACGGGCGGCGATGAGGTAGAGAGGGTGACTACGATAAACGTACACTACCGTAACTTATTCTAACTTACACTAAGTGAACTTTAACCTAACTTAGCTTATTTATTTTTTTTTTATTTTTATATTTTATAATTTTTACATTTTCTTTTTTTCTTTTTGATGATTAATTTTAATCACTTTCACTCTCTACACTTAAAATTGATTGAATTTTTTCCTCTTCACTCTTTGCTGTTTTCTTTGAACCACTTCCTTCCCCTTCATCACTAGTTTGCTTCGTATTTTTTTTAAAGATGCTATCGATAGAAAATTGCTTGGTACGGCTTTTCAGAATGTTTCGAAAATGAGTTAGGCAAACATCATCGAACTGCGCATCTACACGACAAACCTGCAATTTTTTTTGGATGGTATTTGTCGATGAAGTCGACCACGTCTTGATATTTTCCTAACATCTCTTTTATTTGCGCCGAATCTAACACATGTTCTACCTCCTCGATCCCTTCCTCGTCATCACTCATGTGCTCAGACATAGCATGGAGTTCTTAGAGCTCCTCTGTAGTAAGTTCGTCGTGATGTTTGGCGACGAGTTCCATGATGTCATCTGCGTCGACCTCTAGACCCATGGACTTGCCAAGGGAGACGATTTCCTCTACGTCTTCTGCTGCACCCACCGCGGGATCAGGTTCGGGGTCAAAACCCTCGAAATCTCGGGGAGAAACTGCATCAGGCCACAGCTTCTTCCAGGCAGAATTGAGGGTTCGTCGAGTTAATCCCACCCAAGCCTGATCTATGATCTTCAAGCAGTGCACGATGTTAAAGTGGCTTTTCCAAAATTCACGCAAAGTTAAGTTTGTGCTTTGCGTGACATTAAACCACTCCTTGAATAGGTGCTTGGTGTAGAGCTTCTTGAAGTTCGAGATGACTTGCTGGTCCATGGGCTGGAGGATAGAGGTGGTATTCGGTGGAAGATACAGCACCTTTATGAACTTGAATTCTTCAAAGATATCATCTTCAAGTCCGGGGGGGGGGGGGGGGGTGAGTGGGTGCATTGTCAAGGCATAGCAGGCACTTTAAAGGCAATTTCTGCTCATGAAGATACTTCTTCACAGAAGGACCAAAAACTTGGTTCAACCCATTGGACAAAGAACTGCCTAGTGACCCAGGCCTTCGAGTTGGATCGCCAGAAAACATGAAGCTGGTCCTTATCCACATTCTGTGCCTTAAAGGCCCTAGGGTTCTCCGAATGGTAAACCAGTAAGGGCTTGACTTTAAAGTCCCCGCTAGCGTTGGCACATAGGGCAAGAGTCAACCGATCCTTCATTGGCTTATGCCCAGGCAATTTCTTCTCTTCGGCGGTGATGTAGGTTCGACTGGGCATCTTCTTCCAAAACAGCCCGGTTTCATCACAATTGAACACCTGCTGCTCTACGTAGCCTTCTTCCTGCACGGTCCTTTCAAAATTCTTCACAAAGTCAGCTGCAGCCTTTGTGTCCGCACTAGCAGCCTCTCCGTGGTGAACAACTGAATGAGTCCCGGACCGTTTCTTAAATTTTTCAAACCAGCTACGAGATGCCTTGAAATCGTCTGAGGAAGGTTCGGTTGAACTCTCCCCAGCATCACCCCCACAGCTCGCCTCCTTCAAGTCAGTGAAGATGGCATGCGCCTTCTCGCAGATGATAGTTTCGGTGATGGTGTCGCCAACAATCTCTCTGTCCTTGATCCAAATTAGCAGAAGTCGTTCCATCTCTTCTATGACAGGGGTACGACGTTTTGAAATGGTGATCCCCTTAGAAGGTTTCACTGCTTTAATGGCTTCTTTCTGTTTCAAGATTGTCGAGATCGTCGACATATTTCGGCCATATTCTTTTGCAAGGTCACTCACGCGGACGCCACGCTCATGCTTTTCAATAATTTCTTGCGTTACTTCTAAAGAAAGCATTTCCTTCTTCCTTTTCTCACCACTACCACTTGCAAAACTAAGCCTTTTAGGACCCATGCTTTACGTAAAAAAAACGTAAAAGGATGTACGTAAAAAATCACGATTAAAATACACTTAATAGCAGAACGCACAGGGCACAACCACACGAAGCCGACGAGAACAGAGGAATGACCCAAGCCACGCTAATTGAGGGTCCCTCCGAGGTCGAAGTGCTGCCTTCTATCGGCGGAAATAGAAGATACATCCGGCGCTATGAGTACAGTGAGCCCTCGCTACTTCGCGGTTCGACCATCGCGGATTCACCACTTCGCGGATTTTTTTCATAACGCATGTATATACATATATCGCGGATTTTCCGGAAATTTCGAAAATACCGCGATGTGACTGATGGTGCGAGATTGGAGAAAGTAAGGAAAATTTAATCATGATTGATTTTCAATATAAATGAAACTTTGAGGAGCAACAAAGATATCATTTGTTAGAGAGATAGAGAGAGGTAAGGAATGGGAGGTAGTGAAAAGTAGCCCACAGAGAGAGAGAGAGAGAGAGAGAGAGAGAGAGAGAGAGAGAGAGAGAGAGAGAGAGAGAGAGGAGGGGGGGGGGGGGGGGGGGGGGGGCGGTTTAAATGTAATAAACAAAAAATTTGATAGGTTATAACACATTGGTGCTTATGTAATATCAACTGTATACTCTAGACGGTTTGAATAAGTTAAGAAATGGTATAAACGATACTTTGTTAGTGTATTCGTACACTCTCAAGAGCGGCAGCTAGACGTCAGCTGATCTAATCACAGCCAAAAGTAAAACAAAAAGAACTCAACAATACTCTATTTTTAAAACACACCCGTAATTTAAAAACAAAAGTACACGCTTTCTTAATGTGCAATTAACTATTTAAAGAGTAGCAATTTTCTAGTATAAAATGATGCTTCCCAAAAAATAGTGGTTTGCTGATGAAATCGGATGCCGTATTTTTAGCTCTGATTGAAATGGATGTAGACTCGGCATAATTTTTCCGTTTCGTATTTAATTGACACTAAGAAAACTAATTTTAGTTTCTTCATTTAAATGTAAGTATTGTATAACAGGAAGAGAGAGAGAGAGAGAGAGAGAGAGAGAGAGAGAGAGCGCATCAGCATTAGCTGTTGTAATGGAATGCCGTGTTTTTGTTTCGTGAGAATTTCATCGCCACGACTATAACAACAACATACTGTACTGAACTTTACAATATTATACAGACTACTGTAATATGATAAAGTAAAATATTTGTAATAACCTATTTTATATGAAATGGGGCTATTTTTTTTTTTTTTTAATTTACATTTACGTATGTAAAACAATCTCTCTCTCTCTCTCTCTCTCTCTCTCTCTCTCTCTCGTAAATTGTTTTCCTGCTTTGCTACGTATGTGTGATTTTATATAGATACGGTAAATAATATTTGTAATAACATATTTTCTAAAAGCTTTTACTGTAATATCATTATTTATCACTTTCATCATGCGCATTAAATGCCTTCGTTTGTTTACTGAGCGTACTTTATGACGCCGTCGTTTCAGGCGGCGTCATAAAGAAAAACATTTTATTTGGAAGTCCTAAGAAAAATTAAGTAAAACATTGGTAATAACAAAATCAACATACTGTACTGAATAATCAATTTAATCGATGCAAAAACTAACCTATACACAGATGTGTAAATGCGTTTGTTTCTTCATTATGATCAGAGATAAACGTAAACAAAACATTGGTTGCCATTTTTTATCGTGCTTTTTGGCGTGTTTAGGAAACGCATGATATAAAATCGCCTTTAATATTTGTGCCTGTTTTAGTTAAGGGTACTGTAGTACATGCATTAAGTGTTCTGTACATTAAAGGGTAGTTTGTTAACAGTACTACGTACAAGGGAAGGTTTTAAAAGTCTGAATATACATGTTAAATAAATACGTAAATATGGTGTCACTACTTCGCGGATTTTCACCTATCGCGGTCGGGTCTTGAACCTATCTACCGCGATAAACGAGGGCTCACTGTACCATCTACGTGTACGGGTATTGTTTACTTCGGGTGT